>NW_026555332.1:40858485-41093390 GCF_029017545.1 Prosopis cineraria
CAAGCTAGTTTATTTAAATTAACTTTCCTACTTATTAAAGAAATATTAATCATTTGTTCATATAAAGCTAATGTTCAGATTTTTCTTCTAACAAAATATTAAATAACATAAAAAGAAGCTACAAACTAGATAGGTTTTCTACAAGCTAAAGAAAATACAATAATAATATGGGATTGGTTTTTAATGCTTAGCCACTGATGAGCACGATGGTGCTCAGCATTGCACTGAAATTTGAATTATTTAGATTTGATTTGGAAATGTGAATGATCCATATTTAAAGTAGATCTAATCTGGTGTTAATTTGAGATGGTATAAAGTACATTTGAAATAGTCAATGTATATCAATTATAAAATTCTTAATATTAAATTGGGTCTTTCAAACTAAATCTAAATCATATGAAGAATAAAAAAAATTATTATAATTTTTATTTTAATAAATATAAAATATAAATAGCACTTTAAATCTAGATTATTCATATCAAAATTTGAATGATCTAGATTCTGTGCAGTGTTTAAGCACCATCGTGTTCAGCAATGCGCCGAGCACTGAACCAATCCCATAATCTGCTAGCTGAGGTTCTTCAAATATGTTATTTTCATATTTCATCATAAATTCAAGGGGAAAAAAGAGTGGTGCAGGGAAAATCTTCCAAAAAATAAGTCATCTAAAGGAATAAGACGGGACCCTGCCATTAGAATTCGGAGAAGATGGTGTATGTTATACTCCCTCCATTTAAAATATAAATATTTTTAACTGAATTTTTACTTTTCTAATAAAGTAGTTACTTACTTTTTTAATAACTCTATTCTTCCATATTTACTTCTATTAAACACTTTACAAATAAATATAAAGTCATTCATCAATAGGGCACTTGTAAAAAAAAGCAATAATAATTACATCTTAAAAGATAAAAAAGTCTTATATTTTTAACATCTAACTTATTAAAAGATGCCTTATATTTTTGGACAAAGAAAGTATTACATATGGGCTGATTCCTTTGACATTGTGGGCAGATCTTTCCTTTGAAGTTAATTTATGTTATTGGTCTCACTTCTAATACGTTCTAAAGGTTGAGATTTTTGCTGATGTTGGATTTCTTAGTTATGTTCTTCTACTGAAAGATACAACAGAGAGTCAAGTTTGAATTTAGTTTTCTGATTTACAAAGTGCATTTTTGGAACTACATATTCGTGAGCATGTATTTGGAATTTGGTTACGAGCCTTTTGGGGGTACATCTCACTGTTCTGCCTGACCTTAAATACTGTAATGATATATTTTTTAGTTGATTCTTTTTAAAGAATAAAACTTATATGCTGTTAATCATATTTTTGCTATTAGGCTCTTCAATAAATCGTGACAAATAGTAATGACAATTTATGGTGTTGCTATTAAACTATACACTTGCCATAATTATTATTATTAAAAAATCATACTCTTGTCATGTCACCTAAATTTAATTATTATTTTTTAAAATCCTATATAGATCTCTCTCTATGAAAGTAAAAATCCATGTTAGAATATGACTGCTAATCTGTTGACATTTTTGTAGTTTGTTCATTACATATCTGGACTAGACGACTACGGAACTCTTTGGCGTGAAAATATTCTTTTTCTCCTTTAAATTTGCGGAATGGTTATTAAAAAATGCCCTTCAAAACATTATGAGCCAATGCATGCGCACTTTGAAAATGGTGGAGGGTTATCTCTCTTCTCTCTCGCCCTGTTTACTATCAAATCAACTTTTAATTGCTTGGTGGATGCTTGGTACATTGGGCGCGCGTTTCATGTCTCGCATGCTTGCTGCATGGAATCACAAGTGCTATATGGCGAACTTGGGACCTAACATTCTCATTTTTTCTTCTTTAGTAGTGGTAGTGGTCTGAGATTTTCTTTGCTGTTCATCTGATATTAATTAACTTCAATAAAATATCCTTTCATTTCATTATCAGGCTATTCTTCTATACATCGTGATATATAGTGCCTGCTCAAATGAGTCATTGTTTAAAAAAGTTTAAGAAAGACGCCTCAAGTATTGGCAGTTACTTGTACTCTGCACATACATTATATATATATATATATATATTTTTTCAGTGCAAAGCACTAATGGTCTAAGTTGAATAATTTACGTAACCTATAGCTGGCCGTGCTGTCAAAAATTTATAAATTGCAAGGCTTGTTATTTCGAGTTCATACAATGTCACCTAGTTTGCAGTAAATAAGTGCATGGGGCGCCATTATTATTTTTTCCACACCTTCTAATATTTGTATGGAAGTTGGTTCTGTCATTTAGCCCTTGAATTTTTTGACATAAATACTAGGCTTCAGCTGTTTCCTCCTTGGTATTTAGAGACATTATCTAAGAGCAAAAACTAGTCTTTGTATTAACTATTTAATTAACTCTTGGTCAATTTTAAGTGATGAACAGTTCTGATTAAAGTTTTGACTGTCATTTGTCAATGACTGTGAACTAATATCAGTTAACCAAAGTCTCAATCCCTTGGACGACCCTTTCTCTCCCAAGATGGCATCAAATGATTGTTCAAACAATATCAAGGTTCACATAAATCACTGTATGTGCCCTGATGATATCAGAAGAATGGAATTTCATTCTCACGTAGCAATTGGATTTAGCACATATTTTTATTATACACTGTGATCGTTGGCTCAAGGCCTTGCTCTTTTTCCTGCATGTTGACTTGAAGATACGGATGACACCCTAGTTGAGAACATAATTTACCTTCGTTAACGAGCGACATGTTCCTGTTTGCTCATGCTCTTCATTTCCTGAAGCTCCCTGAGATAATATTTCATCATCTTCGAAAATCCCAAATGTCATAATTGCGTATCCGTCTGTATTACCGAACAAAACAAGCGAAATGGGACCAGGTGAAAATGGTTATATAGCAGCACTGTGAAATAACCATTTTCTGATCTTGTAGTTCTATATATATGTGTGGTAATCCATCACTTTCAGGTTAAATCATAGTACGCGAAGTGAAATGAAAGGCCCCTCGAGTGCCAATATTCATGTTGGATGCAGGGCCCCTTAACGGCTATGGTTGCAATGCGAGTTGGAATACATTAAAATCTGCAGGCTTTTTAGCAGGTTCCCACTAAACGACTGTGCTAGATGACAAGCGTGAATTCTTGCGTTATGAACAACATGATAAGACTCTGTTTCAGAAAAAGGTATGAATAGGCATTCCATTGAGCACAAACAAGACTTGAGTTATGGTGTGCAGTTTTGTGACTCTCACTCTTCCTTGCCTTGCACCCACATGATGATTATATAAAGACTACTTTGGTGGCAAATAAGCATGCTTAATTCTTAATATTCTATGCCTTCCTCTTTAGTCTATTGGGTTTTGTTCATTTGGGATTCCAACACCAGTCCTCTTGTCTGGAGATCATCACCAAAACGAGAAATACTAACCCTAGTAAATACTGAACTTTGACTGTATTATGAATATGCTTAGATTTAATATTATTTGGTCCGTGTGACCTTTGGTTGTAAGCATTCGCTTTCTTGTACCCTTAACAATAATATGATTTCTGATCTAGAGCACCCCTCCTCTCTGGGAAAAAAATGAATAAATAGACCCGTGCAAATAAAAGTTAAACTGTGATTGATCATGCCTTAATTAATTAAGCCAGATTACCATGATTTATTCAACAGCCATGAGTGTGACTGTTTGTAACCAGGTGTGTTTCTCTCTCTCCCTCTCTCTCTCTCCTCTCTCTCTCTCTCTCTCTTTGTGATATATATGTATATATGAAATATTTTATGCACTTGAGATGCTCATTATTATACTTCATCTTCTTGAAAAAAATCAGATATCAATATAATTTTAATCATTTCTGTAAAATTGATTTTATACCATATTACTATCTTATTGATTTTGTTCTATCTTTCTCAATGTAAAAAAGAAAAAAAATCAGTAAGGGCATCTTGGGAAGCAACTGAATGGTGGGTCCCTAATTCTCCTGCAAGTGTGTAAGACTAAGAAGTGCAGCCTGCTATTGTTCGAACAGAACTATGATAGTCCAATTAGGACTTAAAAAAAATTAATATGAAAAGAAGAAAAGGGAAGTTGGGAGTCCACTTGATGTTCAATCAAATCCCAGATGGGGTCGAGATAGTGTTATTTTGAAGATTCATGCTGTCTCCTACCCCTTTACCTAAAAGTCTTGGTTCTGATTATGACAACCATTTCACATGTTGAACTTGGACACATTATTAAAGTGCCTGTTCCATTGTAGTAATTCCTTTTTTTTTTGACCTTTTTATTTTGGTGTTCTTTCGAAGTGTTGTTCTCCTTCTACTTCTTGGCTGCTCTTTTTGGTTGGATTTGGGGCATTCTCTGCTAGCTTCATTTTATTTTCTTCTACTTTTATGAAAAACGAATGGTACCAAAAAAAAAAAAAACTGGGTAACGTGCTGACAGATTCGAACATTCAGATGTTACAGCGTAATATTCCTGAAGAGGTGGAAATTAGGAAATGAATCCCTTCCTATTTGTAGTCACTCCAGCAGATTCGAACAAATTAAAGGCAACGTGGAATACGAATATTGCTAATGGGAATTAATAAAGATACTAACAGTCAGATGTTACAGCGTAATATTCCTGAAGAGGCAAATGGGTGCGATGCTTTGAGGACAGAGGAAAAAAGAATGGAGGGTGTAGTGTTGTGGATGGAGGGTTTAAAAGTTTGAGACTTATCACTTATCTAAATATACAGTTACGCAGGTGGAAGAGGAATGATTATAGCAAAAGTGCATGGTGAATTGGGGCCCACAAATTGCCATGACCATAAAATAACATTGCATTGGTTGATTAAGAGTGAGATATAGTTGAGCTTTGCCGAACAAACTCTCAAAAGCAGGAATGAGATTAAGAGATCTCCTTACAGCCCTCTTGAATCTGTTGATGGTGGAGTGGCCATCATAGCTCTTCTTTGAGGAGAGGAAAAAGAACAACAGAAAATTTGAGGGAGAGAAAGAGAGAGGGGTTGAACTTCGAAGCAGTGCTCGATGCCCAAACAGTGGGTTTGCCACTTTGAGGGGCCCAAGCTAGAAGCAAGAACTTTGACACTTGGACCATTTTTGGAATATGTGTGGGTCCTTTCATTGGATTCTCTTGTTCCAAGTTCTGATTATCGGCAAAATGCCCGTGTCTCTTTTTGCGTTATTTTTTACATTCTATGGAGTATTAAAAAAAAAAGTTAAATTATTTTGTTTATGATATATTACTATGATATCATTTGTTAACAATTTTTATATAAATTTTTCAGTCCTTATCATAGAACACCTTTTGAAAAGAATTTTTTATTCTTAATATAATACACATTGAGATTTATTTATTGTCATTTTTCAATGTTATACCTAATGTAATTTTAATTCCATAGCCCATCATACAGTATGTAATGTATCTCTCTATTCCTATTTTTAATAAGAATAAAGTTAAAAAAATATTGTAATACGCATTTAATGAGTTGATTATAATTTCTTAATTTTAATGAAGTGGTTTTTTTTTTTTGGGCCTGTCCAATGAAGTAGTGGAAAGCTTCTTATAATAATGACAATTATAATAATGACAAGAGAGAGTATATTTGTATATTATATAACTTTATGACATTTAGTATTATCAGGTCAGACTCAAATTATGTTTAATCAGGTGGTTTTTCTAACTTTATATTTTTATTCATAGTACTATTTGAATTATCAACTTCGTATCAGGAAAATGGAGTTCCTTTACTCAAAAATATATTGATGATATTAATGTTATTTGTAATTGACAATCTTAGTATTGTTTTAGCTTAAAATAATCCCTCCTATTTAAAGCTGGCTTGTCCTCCCTTTACCCCCATCTCTGTTTTTCAGATTACTAGTTATAGTCTCTAGTTTGGATCGGCTAGGTGTGTTACAAGTTTTAAATTAATTAATGAATTATGAGGGGAAACATGGAACAAGTGAGAGAGCTTAGTTACTAGAGTCTAGTTTTGATGGTAAAAGTTTGGGTCAAATATAAATATATTTTGAAATTTAAACTCTTCTAATGTAATATAACAATATGGTTTATAAGTTGTTTGGATTGGTGTTATAATGTAACTTTGACTTGTGAATTATTCTTGCCATAGGCGCATGCTCATTATCATTCAAACTACGACTTTTTTAAGTACGGGCTAATTAAAATTTCGCCCCAAGTTTGCTTTTGAAGATTATTTTCTTAACGTGTGTGGTCCTTCGATCACTTTCCAACAATTATTCCCATTCTACGATTATTAATTAATTAATTAATTAACCCATTCACAGCCCCGAAGTCCTAAGAGCTGCTTTGAAAAACTTCAAAATCGCTTTTAATTACACTTGCAGGCTTTGACTCAATTATTTGTCACTCGCTGACTCCTTAAAACATAAATGTAAGTCTGGCAATTAAACTGCCACTACTTGCATTATTGTTGTCGTCGTTGTTGTTTTACTCCATTATCCATTATTGTTTCCCCTCAGCAGCTGAAATTTAAGGAATGAGGAATAGACTTTATAGATTTTATGTTTTATATTAATTTTTTATGCATTTATCAGAGATCCAATATATAATTCAAAGAATACTGGGCTTGATTGTTGGGATATTAAGTATGAGTTGGCTTAACGTGGAATGAGAATAAATTTTCAACGTCAGATAAGTTGTGTCAAAGAAGAGATATATAAATAAAAAAATAATTATAAACTAAATAGCTTAAAATGTTGGATTAAGATGTAATGTCATACTCACTTATATGTATCTTTTTAAACTAACAATTCTCTACATGTATTTTTTAAATCCACAGTATTTAAAGTCTCAACCTTACTTGTAGCATGGGTTATGATTTATATTGGTGGCAATATAACTATTATGTTAGTTTGTGAGTGATCTCCGAATATTTGAATCAATCATCCGTTAAATCACATTAATTTAAGTTTAAGAAAACAAAAAACAGGTTTTGATATTAATACAGATTTTAACTCTTAAATACAGACATGCAACAAAAATGGGGAAGGAATTTTATAGAGGAAAGGATTCTAGGTACATGGAATTGGGTCATTCCATCCACTAACGAGCGTAACGGCGTCTTGTCTCCCACCAACCAATCCATCTTTCCCTGGGAACTCTCTGTTTAAAACACTATAATGATGACAATATTTTTGGGGGCCATATTATGTATGAGAATTTAATCATAAAGTATTGAAATAATAGATTAAAAAAAATCACCAAAGTCATAATTATTTTAAAGAACTAAACTTAGTATTCGAGTTCAGAGAAATTTTAAATATCGCCAAAATTAAAAAAAAAATGCCATTATCAAAGGTTCAAAACTGTTTTATTAAAAAAAAACCCGGCCCATGCAATATATAGGGGCCTTAAAATTTATATACAGAACCCAGTAAATTTATGGTAAAATTACATAGTTGGTATATATTACGTTTCACAACAATGCCTTGATTAGAACGGTATTTTTTAAAAAAATTCTAAGCATTTGATGGTATCTTTTAGTTATTAAAAACAGTTTCAGTTATAAAGGTTTTAACTTTATTGACACCATGTATAAATTTTTCCATAAAAAGATCAACTTGAAAGATAAAATAATAGAAGTTAAAAAAAAAAAAAAACAAGAAAGAAAGAAACCAAACACCTTGAAGCATATGTCATGGTTAAAGGACAATGGCATCAGTGTTAAAAGAAAGATGATATGGTCGAGCAAGGGAAATATCTAATATATCTACTCAATGGCAACTGCGACATGCTTTTAATTTTATTACCGATCATTGGCAGATTAAAGTTAAACATTAATGAATTTAGAGAAGGTAATAGGTATGCTAAGTGGGTTTCCTAAACATGGCATTGTGCAGGTTCAGAGATGCCATGTTCTTATGGATCTCTCTCTCATAAACTCCTAAACTCGTCGTATTGAGATGTTTTGGGAGCACTTCTTGCCTCTGCCTTGTTTTTTTATTCTTTTCCTTTTTTTTAAGCTAAAATGAGCTCAACCGTTGTCGACAGCTGGCATGCCAGGACCTACCATTATGTGTAGAAATATGTTGGGTTGAACTAAAGTTTAACCAAATAAACTTGGGCTTGTATAATAGGTTAGATGCTTGAGTCTAACTTAAAGTCTATATAAGATTTTTTTTCATACTTCAAGCCTGAGTCTATTTAAAATTAGGTCTACTTTGACTTGAAAATTTATCTAAAAGCCTATTCCTCTTGTCCTATTTATAAGTCACTTCCAACATATTTTATCAGTATTAAGAAAAATCTTAAAACTCATTAATTTTATCTTAAAATTTAATAAGTTCTCAACTTTGCTCCTATTAAATATACACATTTCAACAACATATTTTCTCTCTTCAATATTCAATAAAGGGTAAAAGAAAAAATTTATAGTAAAAATTTAATAACGTGACTTATAAATAGGACAAAAAAAAATTATCCTCTCTCTACCCTATAAATAAGACCAGAGAGAGTACTTAAAAGTAGGGCTTTTAAATAAGGTCACATAAGAAGCTTTAAAAGTCTTATCAGTTTTACCAATTAAAATGCATGATAAATAATAAGACTTATCAACTACGATAGAACACAACATACATTCATCAGTTCAATCTAATTAAAAACATAATCAAAAAACTAGAAATGAAAAAGAACTTGTTGACTAAAAATTAAATGATAATCAAACTAGCATATCATAAAGTTATCATTCAAAAGATAATAAAAAAGAACATAAGCAAAAAAAAAACCTGTTTAATACTTTTGAATTTGATTAAGAAGATGAATAAAAAGAGCGTAAAGAAAAGGGGATGGGGTTGATTATATTCAAAATTTTAAATTAAATATTATATTATATATTATATATAAGTAATATATTATTGTTCGTGGTTGAACAATAAACATTAGGCATGCTAGAGACATTGAGTCTTAATAGATAATGAAAAAGGTCCCGAGTTCCCTTACCACAGTTCACTCGAATATAAAAAGATAGAAGGCTTTGATAGAATAAGTGTGTAATTTGATTAAAGTGTAAAAAATTACAGACTAAAAACTAAGAACTGAAAAAAATGCTATTGAATGTAAAATATGCGAGTCTTGATCGAGTTTTGACTAGCTTTCTTTGTTTTTCTTCTTCCTATTTATAGTGTCAAATAGCAGAAGCCTTTTCTTTAAAACTTAGCACGTTCTACGAAGAATTAAGAATCCTATAAAACTTATGGCACGGTCTCTCTATTTTGATAAACAGTCCATTTTACCGAACTACTTGGGCGTATACTTCAGCATTACTTAAGATCATATTTTCATGCCAACGGTCTGATATTTAAAGCTGATGAGATTTTGACATGTTTATTTGTTATGGACTTTATTGAGCTTCGAGCCCGACTTCTTTTGTTTATATTGGGCCTAACGTTTCGATTACTCAACCCAACTTAGCTTCATGACCTATTTGAGCGACGTTTCATGTTTAGCCCAAACAATGCCCCCCGCATGCCAATGGCTGGTAACATAAGCCACGTGGCACATTTGAAAAAAAAATCAAAACGTCGCTTCGCTTCTGAGTGCCTTCTGCCAATATAAACTCATTTCTAGATTCTAGTCACTTCTATTGCTTTCTTTGCCATTTCTTAAACTTCAAGTCTTCAGTCTGCTACATTTCTCTTACTCTAACCCTTAAATGGCCTCATTTGCTTCTGTTGTTTCTTCTGCCGCCACACCTTCTTCTACTTCCATTGGTAGTCTGCCAGATTCTCTAATGACTATTTGAAACCCGATAAACCAACTAGGCGGGCTCATAAGGGTATGTATTTTATGGTCTAGAAAACCCTTTTTCCTTTAGATTGGTTTCCTACTATAATAATCGTTCACTTCTTTTCAGGTAGATTCGTCATTCTATGAGTCAGTGGCTTTTTGATATGTTTCTCGCTTCTCATGTTTAGCCCTTCTATTTTATTGAAAAGTATTCTAACTATGCTTCTTTTTTGTCTAGCACTTTGCCTTGGAGTTTCTAAATCTCTAACAAGAGCGATGTCGAGTATCTAACAATTTCTCCTGACCTATCTAAAGTCACTACTCCTACACAATTGAATTCATGGCCACTGACCTCTCTTCGTAACCTAGTCTTAGCCCAGAAAACCTCCCCGTTCCCCGAGTCATCTTGCAAAAAACTCAAGAATTGGCCCTGGTCTCCTCGTGCTTGGGTCAACTGGGTAAAGTGTTTGAAATCAGATCATGCGCCTCAGTGGAAGGAGATAGGTCTATACGACCTGATTTAGTTGTCTCTGGCTAATGTCGATGTCCCTGTGGACCTTCTAAAGGCCCTCTTTAAATTTTTAGGCTCCAGGATGCAATGCCTTTATCTTCGAGCTCAGTTTGATGTCCCTTACGCTATGGGACGTTTTCATGTTCTTGAGGCTGCCCATCACAAGGGAGAGAATTTCTACACAATTCCCAAGAAGCACGACACCTATACCATCCTTGCTGTTGATTTGGAGAGCAAGATCAAGGCTGCAGGCTCTTACAAGAGGATTATAGAGCTGTTCTCTGAGAAGCTAGCCTCTGAGCCCGTCACCGTCATAAAGCACCCGGTCTCCATATGGATCCTATTAAGCTAATAGATCCTGACCCCAGGGGAAGGAAAGCTTATGCAACTACATTTAAAGATCAACCAGTCCCTACTCTGTGGTAACCAAATAGCCCTAGGGACTATATTTCTATACCGTCTTTATAATGTCATAAGGGAGTCGCTGATCAAGAAGCCCTTTAGCAATTTCCATGGGTCTGTTTGGTTTTTGAAGTTATAGACAACGGCCTACTCCCCCAACCTTCAATGGAAGCCCTTCCCGGATGATTCCCGCACTAAACACCCTTTCACATGTCTCTTGGGTGGTCATCTGTTGGTGGAGTTGAAGAACTTCTTTGAGTTCTTCTATCGATAAAGCTAGTCCTTGAGGAGGACCTTAAAAGCTTTCAACATTCTCGACCATCGCCTTCCCACCTGGTACAAGTATATGATGGAGAAGAAGAACAAGCCTGCCAAACCTTTGAAGGATGAGGTTTTCCTTTTAACTACCACTCCCCGAAAGGTGTGGCTACCATACACTGGCTCTTTCTCTAAGTCTCTTAAAGTATACTTAGAGTCTTATCATCCTCAACTGGTAGTCGGCTAGTTTAGACTGAGCCAGTGCATCCTTCGAGGCTTGTCTTCCTAAATCAGTGTGGAGTTGCTGGATAAAGAAGCTATCGACTAGATAGCCGTTCCACTCACCACCCAGAGGCAGTGCAAGGTGAAACTTGTAGATAGAGATGCCTGCCCTTGCTTCAACAAATGGTGACCCCAGCACTTTAGGCACATAATAAAGAGCCACACCAATAAGTATTTCCTCCATATTTGTCTTAATTTTATCCTTCTCACTTCGTTCCTTTAGACTAAACCTATTTTGTTTTTGTAGGCTGTGATTGGACACAATTCCACACGCTGATGACCTTTTTGAGGGGCAACATTGATGCCCCTGCCATTTTCGAGACCCTGACGGCCCCTTCCTTAAAGACTGTAGTCCAGGGATGGAGCAAGACGATGCTTCCTCTTAAGTTTATATTCCCCCAGTCTTTAAAAAATTTGAGGCCAAGAAGAGTTCCTCAAGTCGCCCCATATAGGAGATATTCCTGACAAGAGGAAGCGGGCTCTGTCCCCTTCTCTTGAGGCTAAGAGAAGAAAGAAGACGATGCCTCCACTGCTTGACCAACTTACATCCACTCCTCTCTTGACCGACCCCAAACCTCAAAAAGGTAGGTGCACACATAAGCGCTAACGGACGATGATCCTATTAGTAAACTCTAATGATGGCAGAGTGAGTTTGATTCAATAAGGGGAGAATGAGACCCAGTGCTTAGATCTCCAGATGATTCCTTTCCAAACTGCTACCATCCTTGAGCCTACACCTATGGACCCAATCAAAGTTGCTCAGGAGGTGGTATAACGTGATGAAGATCTAGGGGCTGTCCTGTCTACTGCAGCCTCAGGTGGTTCAGAAGATGTCAGGGTTGCCTTTGATCAAGGCGAAGCTGTTGCTGCCGCTTCAAGTGACACGCTGGAGTTAAGCTCTAGGGCCCTCCTACTACTACAGGCCCCCAGATGGTCTCCCCACTTAGTCTGATCCTTCTCTCTTACTTGTCAAGTAACCAAGAGGGTATGAGCTCTAAGGGGTCCTTAAAAGGGTTGCAGACGAAGTCTATAAGTGATGCTTTGACCGCTCTGGTCTCTGATCAAGGTGGCTCAATGCAGGGTCAAGCTGACTCTACTTTGATAGGCCGTGTGGAGAAGGCTCTGCATTCGGTGGTGTGGTTTGTACGCACTCTTCCTCATTCCACGAGCAAAGACAAAGCACTTGTGGACCAAATTCAGGTATAGTCCTGTTTGCTTTTCTTTCTAGTCCTCCCAGTTTCATCTTGGTCTTTTTACTGATGTTATTTTATTTTCTTCAGCTGGCTATACTGGAAGCGGTACCTACAGACGCCTCTTCTCCTGCATTCGTATCCTTAAAATGGACGTTATATTAGATGCTTGAAGGTTCATCTAGTTCTAACTCAACCGTGATCCCTTCCTCATCCCTGAACAAAACTTTGAGGAAATGATTCAAGCTTTTGAGGCTGTGGAGAAGGCGGTCTCCATGTCTGAGTTGGCGTTCCTACAAGCTCAAGTCCCGACATGCTATGGCATCATCAACCAGTGTCGCAAAGAACTCCCCCTCTTGTATGAATATTTAAAGAACAATTGGGTAATAAGGGATAAATATTTGGCCGCCAAGACTCGAACGACTGCTGCTACTAACCGAGTCTAGGAGATTGCCCCTGCATTGATCACCTTCGAGCATTATAGGCTAAGGTGACGGACTTGAGGCGCCAGCTCACAGCGGTTGAAAAAGAGTTGGCAAA
Organism: Prosopis cineraria; assembly: GCF_029017545.1. Taxonomy (NCBI): domain Eukaryota; kingdom Viridiplantae; phylum Streptophyta; class Magnoliopsida; order Fabales; family Fabaceae; genus Prosopis; species Prosopis cineraria. The sequence goes on from NW_026555332.1 coordinate 40,871,444, forward strand.
AGTTGAAGTTGAAGACGGTCCAGCAGAACCCGAGCTAGAGGTTGCTACTAAGGTTCTGGATGAGCCGCAGACCATTTCAGATGCTAAGCTTCAGGCTATGCTTGAGTTCAAAATGATCCTCGCACATCACCAAACCCTTTCTGCGGATCTGGACTCGGCTTTGGCTCATGGGAGCTTATGTATAGTCTCTGTAAATAGTGTACTTGTGTATAAATACACACATACACATTTTTTTTATTGTTTATTATTTATTCTTTGTAACATGATTCGATTTAATAATAAAAAACAAACATTTTTTTCATTATGTGAGTTTTGTATGCCCGGAGGCCATTCTAGGCCTCGAGTCCTTATTGCTTTCTTATTATAATGACGGCTAATATTTCTTCAAATATTTCTTATTTATGGCCCGTCTATGTAGAATTCCGTCGATGCTAGCTAACATGTACGTGTTCCCTTTGAGTACTTCATTTACCTTGAACGGTCCTTCCTAATTAGGTGAAAACTTACCAAGTATCCGGTCTTTAGAACTAGGTGGTAACACAAGTTTCCATACGATCTTGTCCGCCTAAAAATATTTCTGTCTTATTCTCTTGTTGTATATTTTTGAAACTTCTTTCTTTTGGACGATCATATAATCAAGTGCTTGCAAGCGAATTTCGTCTAACTGGATTAACTCGTTCATTATGGCTTCGTTATAGTCATCAAATGATCTTCCTGGACTACTCCCAACATGTAGCGAAGGGACTACTATTTTCATAGGCAAAACGGCCTCGTGCCTATATGTTAGCACATACAAGCTCGTGCCTATAGCCTCTCTTTTAGATGTCCGATATGCCTATAGTGTCTCGAACAATTGTTCATGCCATGCTTGAGGATTCTCTTCAATTATTTTCTTTAGAATTTTGAGGATGATCTTGTTGGAAGCTTCGACTTGTCCATTTGCCTAAGGATAATATGGTGAGGATGCCAATAACTTAATCCCACTTTCCTCAACGAAGGCCTTGAATTCACTTCCGATGAATATTGTCCCCTGGTCTGTGGTAATCATTTAAAGAATCCCAAAATAAAACATGATTTGTTCACGTACAAAGTTAATAACATTGCCCTATTTTACTTTCTTCATAGGGACGCACCCATTTAGTGAAATAATCTGTGGCCACTAAGATGAATGAGTAGCCCTTGGATTAGGCCAAATAGACTTTTCCTATTATATCTATGGCCCATCCTTAAAAAAGTCATGGTTTGATGATTGGATGCATGTCTGATGCTAGCACTTGTTGTGTTGGCCTGTGAGTCTGACACTTCTTGCACCTCCTAGCATATTTGATGCAGTCTTCATCATCGATAGCTAATAGTATCCATGCCTACGCACTAGCCATTGCATCTTTGGCCCTGACTGATGAGCCCCACAGACTCCTTCATGTACCTGTCTTAAAACCTCCATATAATCTGTGAAGGCCAAACATTTAAGTAATAACCCATCGGGGCCTTTTTTGTATAACTCATCTCCAATTAAAATAAAGTTTTGAGCGTGTATCCATGTTCTGTAAGAGTAACGTTGACTGGGATCTTGAAGATAACTCTTAAAATCATCTCTCCAATTTCGGTTGACCGTTAGGAGACCGTACTACACTGTACTGTCAAACCACGCTAAATGACCGAGAGATGTTCTTTTCATTCCACCACAATTATTTTTCTGGTGAGTTCAAGTGGCAACCTTAGCCCTGCTACTATTTGAGCCAGTTCATTAACTTCTCAATTTTGAGCTCGAGGAACGTGAATCAATGTTACTGTTTCAAACACCTTTAAAATCCTGGAAGCCCTGGCATAATACATTACTAAAGCTGGGCTCGTGCACTTATACTTGCCAGTTAACTATTTGATGACTAACTGAGAATCCCCCTCTATGACTACATCACGAGCCTTCATTTCTTGAAGAATTTCAAGCACTGTGAGCAGTGCTTCATATTCCACCTGATTGTTAGTATATTCAAAATTTAATTGAAGAGATAGTATTGTTTTATCCCCATAGGAGAGGTTATCACTACCAGCCCCAAATACTTGTTCAGTACTAGATCCATTGAACTTAAGCACCCAGGGCCTCGGATCTATTGAGAATACAGGTAGTTCCTGCTCATCTTCAGGGAGCTCGGTTGAGGGATGATCAGCCAGGAAGTCTGCTAACGCTTGACCCTTCACTGATTTTTGAGACAAAAATATTAAAAAAAATTTTACCAAGGCCAAACTCTATTTCCTTATATGGCCCGTCATGATTGGCTAATTAATTAAATTAGATTGAGAAACCACATATACAACTATGTTTATTATATAATGTCTTAACTTGGTACAAGCATAATAGAGCGCCAAACATACTATTTTCACAGCTGAGTATCTGGTCTTAGTGGGAGTTAAACACCTAATTAAATAATAGACTGTCTGCTCACGTCTCCCATCAATATTTTGGGCTAACATACAACCTATAGACGTGGTGGTAGAAGTTAAATACAATAGAAATAGGGTGTTCTCCTTCGAGGCTATTAAGACCGGAGGTTTTGCCAAGTGTTCTTCAATCTTGTCAAAGGCTACCTGATGATGTCTGGTCCAGGTGAATTCCTCAACACTTTTAAGTTTCAATAGTTTGAAAAACTCTTTCGTCTTCCCTGTAAGGTTCGAGATAAAATGCCTGAGATAATTAACCTGCCCAAGGAACCTTTAAAGTTCTTTCTTGTTGCTCGACACCTTCATCTCTAAGATGACCCGTGCTTTGTTCCGGTCTACTTCAATCCCCCTTCTCTAGACCAGGAATCCAAGGAAGTTACCTGCAATTACACCGAAAGCACACTTAAGTGGATTTAATTTAAGGCCGACCTCTCTCATTTGGAGAAAACTCGTCCTCAATGTTCAATATGATCATGTGCCTTCTTAGATTTTATTATCATGTTATCTATGTATACTTCTAGATGCTTTCCTATCATATCGTGAAAGATGGCATTCATAGCATGCTGATAGGTAGTCCTGGCATTTTTCAGACTGAAGGGCATAACCACACATTCTAAAGTTCCAATGGAGCCTGGACACCTGAAAGCAGTCTTGTGAATGTCTTATTTTATGATAAATATTTGATTTTATCCAGAGAAGTAATCCATAAATGACAATAAAGTATTTCTAGCCCCAGCATCTATTAACCTGTCTACAATAGGCATTGCATACACGTCTTTAGGTATGGCCGTGTTTATGTTTTAGAAATTTATACAAACTCGTAGTGTCCTGTTCTTCTTGATCACTAGGACTATGTTTGAGAGCCACTAAGTATACCTGCAGGGCTGTATGAATCTGGCCCGTAGGAGGCGTTTAATCTTCTCCTTTACTCGTAACTCTACTTCTACTAATATTCTTCGGGCGGGCTGTTGGTGCGGTCTATAGTTTGGCTTTATAGGAAGCCTATATTTGACTAGCCCTGGCATTTCATTATAGTCCCAGGCAAAGTAGTCTTTGAATTCCAGCAATGTTAGCTTGATGGCATCCTTTTGTTCTTTATCTAGTAATGAGTTAATGAATGTGATCCTTGGCTCTTCTGGGGATCCGAGGTTTACTTTTTCTAGTGGATCCTGGACCTCAAGGGTTATGTCTTCGAATTTTAGAGGTGTAGGGTCTTGCTTGTGCAGTTGTGCTATCTTCTAGGTCTCATTTTCATATACAACTTTAGTCCCATAGACCTCAGATCCGTAGTCTTCTAGTTTTTCTTATATATTGTGCAACCATAGCTTTTGAATGGCTGTGGTTGCTATGGCCTTTTCGCTATTTATTTTAACCATCAACCAGTTTTATGATGGGCTCGTGCCTCTGTGAGGTTAGAGGCACTATAGTATCTGTTGTTGTTCTGCATGAAAGGATTCCTTAAGCCTTTTGAAATGTGAACGGGCTCACATTGGCTTCGTAATACCTCGCATCCATGAAGTAAGTGGTTTCTATGAATGGCTTGTTTTCGACTCAAACTACTTCTACCTCCTCTCCTTTCTACATAAGGAGCATCTGGTGCAGTAAAGAGGGTGCGCATTCATTAGCATGGATCCAATCCTGACCTAGGAGGGTCAAGTATTATGCTACGGTGTTGATCACAAAAAAGGCCTTCAGTGACGACTTGGTCCCGACATCAACCTGTAATGGTAGAACGTGAGGACCTTAGATATGGTCCTAGTAAATCCTATAACTGATACCTTGATCATCATCAGATCATGCTCCTCTCACCCTATCTCGATCATCATGTAAGCTGGCAGAATGTTCACTATCGAGCCATTGTCAATGAGGACTCTAGTCATTGGTCTCCCATCAAAATATGCCTTGATATATAAAGGTTTCAGGTGCTGAGTCATTTTCACACTGGGATTCTTTAGAACAACCGACTTTGATTTTCCTTCTATTGCTTGTAAAGTAATTTAGCAGACTGGCTCTACAATCTCTTCTTTCTGTGCTTGTGTGCTTATAGGCTCGTATTCTTCTTCTTCTCTTAACTCCATTGGGCAGTACTGATATAGGCTTGTCTGTGTCAGCCCCAAGGAGTTCTACTTTTGCTGGCCCTGGGTATTGCCAGTGGTGGACTAAAATTGAGAAGGTAATGTTAATGAGACCATTCAGCAAAGGTTAAGCGATATCTCTCCAATGTGAATGGTCCCATTTTTCTAACTTTTGGCCTCACTTCCTTTATCATGATCCTCGATGGACTTTCTTCTGAACTTGTTAGTCTCCTGTTGAATGTTGAGGCTATCCTGTATTTTAGTTTTTTACTGTTCAAGATACCTCTGTGTAGCTCATTTTCATTGAAGACATCACTTCTAGGTTCTTGTCAAGGCAGTTGGGAACTTTTTGTACCTCACCACTCTCCATTTCAAAAACGACACGTTGCCAGGCGGTGTAACGAACCTACCCAGCCCTGAGCGGCTTTTGGTTTTGAAAGAAGTTTTGTGCTATTTTTTAATAGTGTTAACGATAGTAATGGTAGGCTGTCAGGGCCTACATCCCAGCCCATTAGTGTCCCCGTGAATGGTTCGCCTAATCCAGGGGGTGCTGAGTACTTTACAAAGAAGTCAAATTTGCCAGATGGTTCCCCTAAGCGATCCCAGACCACCTTGGATCTATCTAATTCTGTCATCACTAATCCCCTTAGGCCAACATCCCATCCTGAGGGTTGTTTGCCATTTTTCTTCCTTTTATGATGGCTGTCTCCGTTCTGGGTTTCCCCCAAGCGTTCCCAAACTATTTAGAGCCATCCGAACTTTTCATGTGCCTCCGGGCCTATGTCCCATTTAGAAGACCTGTTCTTACTGGACTAGATCGTAGGCTTCTCCAGGCGGTCTAATACTATTTTAGAGTTTCCTTAAGTTACTTCACCTCTGTTCCAGACGTTCCAAGGTCTTCCATCCTTCTACTAACCATCTCTTTTCTTAAGCTGTCGTTTGCCACAAGTTATCTCCACGATGTTGACCATAATGAATAGGAGAAACAAGTCCTCGTCTACCACCATGGATTCTTCCCTAGGGAATTTCAGAACTCCCTTATTGATCTGGTCCTTGATGATGTTCTTGAATCCCCAACATGCCTTGGTACTGTGACTCAATGAGTGATGATACTTATAGTATTCCTTCCCTCTCTGTTCTTCCTTCGAAGGAATCTTATGATTCATAGGCAGGGAGATGAAGTTTTCCTTGAGGAGAAAATAAAAAATTTCCTCTGTTTTAGTAGTATCAAAGGTGTACTGGACTGCGTTCGGTCTTTTAGCTAGTTCTCTGACCTTCTTAACCAGAGCCAAGCATGTGTAGTTACCAACATTCTTCAGTTCTACCACCACTACATCTAGGTCCCCAAAATAAGTCCCAGTTGTAGTCCATCGACGATGGTCCTCTTCCTTAAGTAGTTCCTCATAAACCTACATTTTGGCCACGAGTTCATAGAAATCTTGAAATTCCATCCTTTGGAATTTCTTTGGAGTTCTATATCCAGTTCTGCTTGTGCTAGCTTGACAAATTCAGTTTTTGGAAGTGACACATGGCACTTGCTCGTTAAACGTTTGAACCTCACCAAGTATTGGTCTACTGTCTCTCCAGCCCGTTGTGTGAGCTTGTAAAGTTCTGCTATGCTAACTTCTAGCTCTACTTTATAGAACTGGATGTGGAACTTCTGCTCTATTTCCATTTAGCTAATGATTGAGTTGCGAGGTAGCGACATATACCATGTAAACACCGGGCCCGTGAGAGTATTCAAGAACAATCTCAAGTTCAAGTTAGTAAAGTTCTAATAATTAGCAATCTTGCTGTACTAGATTGTGAACCTCTCAATGTGTTCCAGGGTTGACTGTGTCCCATCTCCTGAGAACAATGTGAAGTCAGGGATTCTGTACCCCCAAGAGTATAGGTTGTCCTTGTTTATATACTTCGGATAAGGTTTTGAGAAGGTGGGGCGACTGATTGGCTTTAGCCTTAGTCCATATATCTCTTAAATGGCGTCCCTCAGGGCCTCCATGTTCACCAATTGGTTCTGAGGCTATACCGAACGTTCCAAGATTACCGCTATGCCCTTCGGGCAACTCGTGCCAGGATCCTATAGATAATACGAAGGATTAATTAAAGGATGAGTGTGTGCAAATACTTGGTGGTTAGGGATGTCTCTATAAGTGTGCGACCCCGATGGCTAGCACCTATATTGACTCCAGCTTGCTGCTCCCCAAGTAGCCCTACACTCAAGCTTGCTTCCAGATGGGTGCCTCTTAATGATGTGGCTATATTTTTCATTCCTTCATACAGAGCCTGCATCATGATCTGCTATCGTTCTTTCTCCCTACGTTCTGATGTTTCCAGGGATATTGCAAAGAACCATTGGTTCTCCTCCAGCTGCTTATCCATCTGGTCTTGAATTCCCCGTAGCACTTCTGCCACAAGTCTATTGGATATGATCAGTGGGTTGGGTTTGCCAATTCCTGACTTTGAGTCAGGGCTCGTGCTGCTACTACCTATTATCACCGGCACTACGTGCTCATGATGTTCAACTGCTCTAGCATCAGGTGATAAGTGTTCTGATCCTGCATGCGCAGAGATTCCTTCTGGTTTGTAAGAACCAGCACATGTTTCATCAATCATTTTGTCTTTTTGCGTCCTTGCCATCTTTGTTACACAGGTCCCACCGGGCGTGCCACAAATTGTTCGTGGTTGAATAATAAATATCAGGCGTGCTAAAGACATTGAGTCTCAATAGAGAACAAAAAGGATTCCGAATTCCTTTATTATAGTTCGTTCCGATGTAAAAAAATAGAAGGCTTTGGTAAAATAAGTGTGTAATTTGATTGAAGTGTAGAAAATTATAGACTAAAAACTAAAAACTAAAAAAAGGCTATCGAATGTAAAATATGCAAGTCTTAATCGAGTTTTGACTAGCTTTCTTTGTTTTTCTTCTTCCTATTTATAGTATCGAATAGCAGAAGCTTTTTCTTTGAGACTTAGCACCTTCTACTGAAGAATTAGGAATCCTGCGAAACTTATGGCACGGTCTCTCCATTTTGATAAACAGCCCGTTTTACCGAACTTGGGCGTAGACTTCAGCATTACTTAGAATTGTGTCTTCGTGCCAACGATATGATATTTAAAGCTGACGGAATTTCGGCATGTTTATTTGTTGTGGACTTTATTACGAGGCCGACCTCTTTTGTTTATATTCGGTCTAACATTTCGATTACTCAGCCCAACTTGATTTCATGGCTTATTTAAGTGACATTTTATATTTAACTCAAACAATTATATAATAATATACATGTAAATAGGTTGGTTTATAAAACTCATAAGTTAGGCCTTATAAAAATATATTATAACTAAATCTAATTAAAAGTCTAAACCCGATAGACTTATGTAATAGGTCTAGCCAATCCGTTAGCTTTTGATGGGAATCTGGTCTACTTTCACCTTTGCCTGTCCTCTAAAATGAGAAAATGTGTCTCTAAGGATACGACATACAAGTGCCACTGTGGGTATAACGCATTGACTTATACAAAGCTACTCACACAAGCTCTCCCACGGGATTGATTGATTAAGGAGCCACGTACTTTCGTGCATGATAAACGATCTTGACGTTAAATATTTGTCACAATTTATCAATTTTACCTTCCATTAAATTAAATTTTAATAGAATAAAATATATTATTAATATATATATTTGTTTATTTAATATTCTTATAATATATATATATATATATTAGGAACAAAGTTAAAAAATTATTAATTCTTTATATAATTTAAGTTAATAGTGATTTATAAATAAAATTGAAGGGAAGGGATTAGTGATTAATATTTTTTTCAAAAATAGCCTCCTAAAAAAGTGTATTTAATTAATTTAGAAACAAATTGTGAGAATTAAAAAAAGCATAATTAAAAAATTACTTAATTTTAATTGTGGTTGAATTAATTATAAGATGAAGTGAGAGTGTTAGCTGCTTTTTTCCTTTTCCTCTGACTCATTTTAACTGACACTGGTGCAGATTTCTGGAAATTCCACAGGCACAGTTATTCAAACAAGGCATCTCGTGCACACAGGCATAGTCAGTTTTGTTTCATTTCACCTGCAAATCATTTTTGTCTTTATTTTCTTTTCACTTTTATCAGCCCGTTTTCTCTGTTTGTCTTGGACATTGGATTCATTCTCATTTCTCTCTCAACAACCCAACTTTCCCTTCTCCGTTCTCAACAATTTTCCTGGAAAAATTAACTCTGCGGCGTTCTTGTTGCAGCTTGTGAGATCTTCGAAATTCGATCAACCTGTGGCCTTTTCAGTGACAGTTTTAGATCCTCTCCTTCCTCTGTTCCTTTTTGTTTTTCCCTGTTCCGTCATCTCTGTTGCCCTTCCTCGTCCTTTCGCGCCAATTACTTTGTAACAAATAACCGGTTCCTCTAATTCATTTGTAATCTTAAAAATCAACTATTTGTCAATCCCTTGTATTTTAAGGATTTCATTGTACAAGTAAGAAAATACCAACATCGAAAAAAAAAAAAGAATGAATATAGAGAGAGCTTGCCGGGGACTTTCTGTGACTTGCCGGCTTGGTTGCCTACAAAAAGATTCATAATTTTTTAAAAAAACATAAGCACAGTCCTCAAGGAATTTAAAACGAAGAATAAAGCGAAAAACTAATTTAACATTATTCCCTTTGCAAATTACAAGCTTGATAATATTCCCTTTCTTTTTCTTAATATATCAATTCCTCTTTTTCTCAATAGGTGCACGGAGTTTATATAGGAACACAACAGAATCTAAAGGCTCAGGAAAACTTCTGTTCATCAACATATCTTTCTTCCACTGTTAAATTCTGTTTCTTCAATCTCCATTTCACATACTTTCTCTCTCTCTCTCATCTCTTCTTCTTCTCTCCCATTTCGTGGTTTCCCATAATCATCTCACCAGCCGAGGTTTGATGTCTCTGCCAAAGGAGCAGGACTATGTAGGCTTGACAGAGCTTCCTTCAATGGAAAAAGGATCAGACAAGTTTTCTCAGAGAAACACCAGTGGCTTGAACCTCAAGGCCACTGAGCTACGACTTGGACTACCTGGGTCCGAGTCACCGGAGAGGGACGGTGCCGGGAAGAGTGCGGCGATGTGTGGGGCCAACAGGGGTTTCTCAGACACCATTAATGGTGGTTCTGGGAAGTGGGCTATGTCAGGCAACGGAGGATCTGATATGGGTTTGGGCAAAGAGGGCGGTTTGTTCTCTCCCAGGGGTGGCGCCAACCCACAACCATGTTTAGGTGCTTCCCTTGCCAAAGACAGCGTCCCAAACTCACCAAAGACATTGTTGCAGGAGAAGAAGCCCCAGATATCTGCTCTTCCTCCAAAGTAATAATTACCATCTTCTTCTGATTTTTCATCCTTGTTCTTTTTCCTTATCGTTGTGTTTCATTATTGTTCTGTCCATAGTGCTTGTTGATGTTTCTGTCAACTCGTTATAATATGTTGGATGCTACACAAAGCTCCATGTAAAATGAAGGGAGAAGAACTTTCCATGGGAAATATATTATCACTCCTCAGTTTATCCTTGTTTAAGAGAAGCTGTTGCTTGTTTAAACTTTAGAGGTTATTCTTTCTGTATTAATCATTCATGGGCTGGTGTTTCTCGTTTCATCCATTTCCTTCTACGCTTTGGTTTTGTATGATTTCTTGCTGCATATGATTCCGGCGGATTAAACTCCTCCAAAAATTTCCCCTGATGCTTCTGTATATTGTCCCTTGTGTTCTTCGACTCTAACTCGAGCACAAGGATTAGTGTCTGTTTTAGCTAAATTTACAATCTCTGCCTCTAGTAAGAAAGCTTGTGTTTTTCCAAGCATGTTATGATTAAAGCGTGATCTGTTCTTCTTATGTGAATCAGGGAGCAAGTTGTGGGGTGGCCACCAATCAGATCCTTCAGGAAGAATTCGATGACATCTAATCCCCAGAAGAACGCTGATGATGCAGAAGCCAAGTCTGGATGTCTTTTTGTCAAAGTAAGCATGGATGGAGCCCCCTACTTGCGGAAAGTGGATCTCAAAAACTTTGGTAGTTATCGCCAACTTTCTTCAGCACTCGAAAAGATGTTCAGATGTTTTACGATCAGTGAGTTTCTGTCTACTTCCAACTCATTCGTTACTTACCAGTACCTGCAGTTTTTGAAATCATGTGATTTAGATGACAGATGAAGAATTTGTACTGTATATGGTAACTGGTAAGTGAATCAGGATCAAGAGTCTCGCAAAAGCAAATATGTTGGAAACATAGATGAACAATAAAAAGTCCCCTTTTACTCAGGAAAAACACATAATTTACCCATTTAAACTTTGATAGTAGAGATTTTACCATATTGATGACATGAGTTACTGTACAATTTTAGTCTATTCCTTCATCTTTACTGCTTTTTGCATGTATGTGGTGTTACAGATTCTGATGGTGTTCTTTTTTATGCATGACACGTTCAGCTCAGTGTGGATCTCATGGAATTTCGAGTCATGATAATTTGAGTGAAAGTAGGTTGAAGGATCTTCTTCATGGTTCAGAATATGTGCTCACATACGAAGACAAGGACGGTGATTGGATGCTAGTTGGTGATGTACCCTGGGAGTAAGTGCTTTCCATGCTTCATAGCGTCTAAATTTGGTTTCCGTCAGATTCTCCAAAGAATGTCAATTTCGATTTGTTCCATGTTTTACTGCATAGATTATTAGCTGTGTTTGTTGACTGGTTTTAAGATAAATGACTCTGCTACTGATGTAGTACAATCAGGCCTTGCTTTTGTTTCAGTATGAACAAAGATCAAGTTGATGAGCGCATTTCTCTTCCTGATATTATCCCTTTGCCCTTGTTTCAGGATGTTCACTGCCTCTTGCAAGAGATTGAGGATAATGAAGAGTTCTGAAGCAATTGGCCTAGGTAACCTTGTCAATTAGCTTCATTATATCTAATTTCGCAATTAAAAAGAATAAAAATCATATTTTTCAGTAGGACTTGTCCCAGATCTTACTCACATGTTTGTTATTTGTTGCAGCACCAAGAGCAATGGAGAAGTGCAAAAGCCGAAACTAGGGCAATGCTACAACTGATGATACATATATTGGAGCATATACACAAGAGGTGGCTTTCTTCCCTGTTTATGTATAATTATCGCAATCCTGCTAATGGGAATTCCGCGTGTTATAGACTTGTTAGCAGACAAGACATTTAGTAGAAGGTTTTAAAATTTCTAACGCTTGTTGAATCGTCCTTGTCTGAGACCTGTTAAGGCTAAAGAGTTATATTTGTATGTAAATTTCATATTTATGCAGCAACTTATTGTCTCTAGTGCTGTAAAAGCCAGTGAATGTAAGCGATCATTTTGTTATCTATAGAATGAAGGAACAGATTAAACCGAGCTGAGCATTCACTTATGGATAGGATTAACAGAGCGCACAAATAATTGTGTGGATCATGATGATCCGATATGATTGAAGCCAAGAAAGAAGATAGGGTTTGTGAGATGTGAACTGAATGTGTCTGGTAATGGAAACTGTGTTGACAAATACAAGGAGGGAATGGTGGTTAGGGGACATGTCTTGTCGTGGCAAATGTGCCTCTTCTGCCTCCTGCTCCTCCTCTTCCTCTGTACATGAAGTTAAGATCAATCACATGGCTCACCGGAGTTGACTGATCATCCAATGCCTCTGTAAGTCTTCACAGAAACGAATACGTAACACCTGGTTAATTAGCTCACCAAGCTAATTGAGATAATTTCAACGCTACTATTTATAATAATCCACCACATGATGGAGAGACTTGTTATTAGCCTATCTATGTGACATGGTTTCAATATATTTGTGCACTACTTTACTGTGATCTCTATTCCAAAAAAAAAAAAAGGCTTCTGTGAGCTTCATATCGAAATTGTCCTTTGAAGAAATCATCAACTTATAAAAAGTAGTTTGCGTGCGCGCCTCGTGTTCATTCATTATAGGGGTTGGCTCTGAATTCTGATTGAATTCATACGTCAGTAATTTACATTATATATAAATATATATAAGGCTCTTGGAAGCAACAACGGCGTGTTGCAAGTGATCGGCGGGAGTCACGGTGGAGGATCAACGGAGCTAACTTGGAAGATGCATAAAAAATAAAAAATGACGTCAGAGAATGAAGGGCTGAAGGCATTGATTGGTTTGGATATTGTTATGAATGCATTGTTTTTTGTTTTTGGCATTTAGTTTTGCTTCCTCTGTTGACTGTACGAGATTGTGTGAAGTGAGAGGTAAATTTGAAACCTTCAAGTGCCTTTGGATTTCATCAACCGATGCGCATCTGTCAGATTTTAGTTTGTTTTATTATTTTATTTTTATTTTTTTAAAAAAAAAAGGTGAAATACGACATGAACATCATCTTTCCATTTCCTTGTCAGAAGTTCGAAAATGAATAGGACGCCAAGTTGCTCGCCAGTATTCAGCAATAGCTTGAGCTTGTTTTTGCTTCTTAGTTTACTATCATCGATCTCACATCGGGAGTATCACAAATTAAATGGGAGTTATAAGCTTAAAGGGCTCTCTCACATAGTATGTTAGACTTTTCAGGATGTTTATCCCTTTAAACTTGTGTTCACTAGTGTAATTTCCCATGCTAGTTTCTTGAAAAATTCTCCTACCTGTATTTTCCTATCTTATCTTCAAAATTCAAATCATTGGTATGCCTTTATATATGGAGTAAAATATATTGACTCTCTTTCTGTTTTACCTTAATTACAAGCATATCTCTTTTATTTTTATAACTTATACAAAACCCATCTTAAAATCAAATTTATTTAATAAAAAAATGAAAATTTATATACCACATACGTGATCACTTGATTCACTTCTATTTTTTATACTCCAATCCCATTCATTTAACCATTAATAACCATTCAATCACATTTTTTTACTAAAATAAAAAAATACACATCTTTAACATGAATATTGTTTAAGAGTTATTTAAGTTTTCAAACGATAATTATAATGCAATGTTCAATTTTTTACCTTATTTTTAATTTTTAGTTATATCAACTTATTTATATATTAATTTTTAAAACTTCAAATATATTAGTTGAAAAATAATATTTCAAACATATATGGATAAAAAATCAATGAACTAGAAAAATTTTTGGCCAAAAAATCATGAAATAGGAATTTAAGATAACAAAAGATAAATTAATGAATATAATTTATATTTATTTTAATATAATTTATGCTTATTGATTTTGATATTTTGTAAAACATTTACTTAAATAAAACCATAAAATTCTTTTAACAAAAGTCGTCCTCTCCCCCTGCCACCACGTGGTCTATTTCCCAAATTTCATGTGGAACAAAACATAGCTAGCCCAGGGCGTATACAAATTTTGACATGTAAAATGCTTTCCTTAATTCCCTACTCGACCAGAGCCAGCTCTTAATAAGATTTCATAATCCATCATCGAATCCATTGTTTCCTGAGGTTAAACAACTTAATATATTTAGAAGATGAATGTGAATCTGAATTTTGCACTGTCTGGGTCAGATTTGTTTTATTGGGTTTGTAGCAGCTTCATCACCAATAACAATCTCGTTCACGAACTAGGATTTTGAAACAACTTGTGTATGTGATTTTATTGTACTCGAAGTGTTGCGCAACGTCCATGGCACCTTCTCTGCACCTTGCGAGAAGTTTCTAGAATGAATCCGAATTTTCTAGCACTATTTGGGTCTCATCCCAGAAAATGGGGCTCACTCTATTGGGCTCCTGCCCATGTTGAGAAAAGGTACACATTAATGATGGGCCTTCCTTATGGTTGAGAAAGTCAACGACCCATCTAAATGTTCTATGCTAAAACCTGGAGAAAATCTTTCAGGGGGTTGAAAATTTCAGGAAAAACATAATAATTGATTCTTGTAGTTTTAACATATTTTAATATAGGTTTTTATATTTTTTTTCTTCTTTGCTTCGAGTCTTTTTAGTTTATCCCACCACAGCATTGGTTCTCTATATTTTTAAGTATGTACCAAAAAATAAAAAATTATGAGCTAACTCTAATAATGTTAAATATATTAACATGTGATTAAGGCTGTTAATTTATGTTAAGGTGAAATTATGACTCAACAGTTAAAAACATAAAATGTGAAATAAAAATGGGTGGACAATATTATTAATCTATTGAATTATAACTTCACCTTGACACAGATTAATGACATTCATCACGTGTCAATATATTTAATACTATTATTGTCATTTCATTGTCTTTTTGAGAATATTCAAAAATAGATGTACTAGTGTTACAAATGGGATAAACTAGATGGATCTAGAGAAACCATAAAAAACTATAAAGACTTTTACCAAAATACATTAAAACTATAGAGATTAATAATTATGTTTTTTTCCAAAATTTAAACCTACAAAATATTAGTAATGGAGCTTTTTTTTTTACACTCAAAAAAGGGGTCTTGTTAAAGAAATAAAAAAATTGAGGGGCCTATATAGTCAATTTCTAACAATGGGGGAAGACAAAACTCTCTATGTTAATGTTTTTTTTTAAAAAAACCAATTTGGCCAAATTTGAAATCCTCTCGCTTGGTCTTCATATTTTTAACCAACTTATTAGGGATAGAGGATGCACTAGGTAATGAAGTTTAAAAATCGTTCATGTGCCAAGAACAAATTTTTTTTTTCACTTTTGTTAGCATTTCGAGTATATATTGAAGAAACCGTATATGGTGTTATTAACTTTGTAAATTGTTCAAAGTAAGAACAATTTTAGGTGTAGTATTTTGAAAAAAATTTCCCACAAGATAGCATCTTGATATTTTTTTTATTATTGTTTATAGGATCTTTGTAAAAAAACCCCATCAAATTAAATCACAATGAACATCAAGGATAGATACAATCAAGGTGATTGTTGGCGCCGATAAATAAAATTATAGCTTGAGTCATGCCTGAGAATATTATTTTTAAAAGTTATTCCATCACATCATACAAGTTGATCAAGCGACAACTCAAAATTAAATAGATTCTTTTTGCAAAATGAATACGGACATAAAATAACAAAAATTCCTAGAATAAACTAAAGCAATACCAACACTGATGAAACAATAGGATATAGGAGGAGAGAAAATCAATCTTAGAGGTTCATCCAGTACATGTGGCAAGTACAACTTTTTATAAGCAGATATATTAATAATTGGGCAACAAAAACACATTAAAAACAATTTAAAAGAGTTTCATATAATAATGGAGTTTAATATATAGGTTACAACATGGATTGATTTAAATAGTAATTAACATTATTAATTTATAATAGTTTGTTTTAAAATACCCATTAATATTTTATAATATCCAACAGTATGGCTGCCCCATGTTACAATTTTTTTGTTTTTCCCCTTCCAAAAACTGATATAACAATTCCTCGTGGATCCGTCACTGCTTAACATATCTCTATGAAACATTGCAAATACTAAATATGTTTCAAGTAAGATCAAGCAAAGCCTTTAAATATTTTTCTCACAGCTTCAAATGAGTCGCCGTCATTGGTGAATCTTAAAGGAGATGCCAAAATAAAAAATAAAAAGACAAAAAAGCAACAAGTTATTGTGGTCGATAGCATAAGCATGTTATATATATAATTTGTGGAAAGTCAAAAGCACCTGAGATACTTCGTTCAAAAAAAAAAAAAAGCACCTGAGATACTTAAAAGGAGCTGTTTGAATAGGTTAGATACATGTAAACCATAGCTTTGGCTATACCAGCATGTGGTAATTAAGAGTTCTGCTGATTGAAATTTCTTTATGATCGATCAACAACCTTCCAGTTCCACCACTATCTTTTACACATTGCCTAATTAATTTACTTCCTATTCGCACGTTTATTTTTACACAGCCATATGGTTAATTAATCTAAAACATTCTCACCCAAATCACCCCCCCCTTTTTTGTTGAATAATAGCATGTCTGGATAGCCAACTTTCCACTTGGATCTTTTCTCCGATTAAAACCAAGCCCATTAATTTTAACTCAAAATTGATATAGTTTTATTTATTTTAAAACGTTGATCCAATCCTCTACATTTTAGAAACTAAAATCATAAAGAATAAAGTTGTTATAAAAATAACTTAGCGATAGATGTTTTAATTAAATGGCTAAAATTATAGGAATTAAATTGCATTAAGGTAAAGTTCAGAGATTAAATAAGTTACAACTGTGTCAAATTATAAAGATTAAGTTGTCCAAAATCAAAGTTAAAAAGACTAAATTACAATCAAATTAAAAATACAGAGCAAAGAATTAATTATTTTTCTTGTATATATTAACAAGGTCAGTGTGTTCACCGGTGGAGTAATATGAACGGTTTGGGGCAGGTGATTGAGAAATGCAAAGCCGACGGAGGCACAAGTTGGTGATCGAAGAAGACGTACAGGTCCACCAGTTTCAAATATTGGAAATGCACTCCACATCATGAAATTCTCAGAAAGGAGTTTAACACACACAAACTAATTAATTTACGAGTCCAAAGTTGTTAAACCAGACTTATACATGCACAAGAACTTCCAGAGATAGATGCAAAGCAAGGAATGGAAGGGCACATGCATGCATGGAAGCTAAGTGTATGGTTGGTATTGAATGTTGAGATAATGGATATATATATATTGGATACACTATTAACATTGGTAGTGGCATTATAATAAGAAAACGAACAAACGAAGAGAGTGTAATGAATAAGGGGTGGCATGTGTGGAACTGGAGGCATAATCATGGATTAGGTTGAACTTAAATTAACAAAGCGAGATCAGCACCAAGTATGTTTATTTAAACACTACTTTATGGGGGTGGCAGGCAAATTCCTCTCCTTCTCTGTTTAAAATACGGCCAAATTAATGCCCCATGCTTCACGACACGTGAAAACCCACCACTATATACGTCATTCGTGACGTCACCTTCAATATTCAATGTTTTCATGTTCTTGTTTTTCCAAACTGTATCATGCAATCAACTTTTACTCCTCCCGCCGTGCTTGAAGAGTTAAAAAAAAAAAAAAGTCGATCCTGACGAACTGTTTATTTAAACTCGTTTAAATAAAAATTTGAACTTAAAAATTTAATACTTTTTAGAATAAATAATCGTGCTTCGAAGCTCAATACTTTTAAGCCATAAAAAAAAGAACTCGGGTCCAGACGACCTATCAAGCCTGTTTAATTTTTTTTTTGTTTTTATGTTGGATTTTGGAAAATGACCGAATTGGAGTTAGACTTTCAGCCTCCAAAGAAACCCTATGCAACATACTCGTACTCGATCTCTCACTCTTAAACCTGTCTCCCTCTCAATCTTTCATCTTATCTCAGCGCCTCCTATCATCTTTCAGCCTCTCAGTCTGAATCTCAGTCTCAAGCTTCTCTCTACGGCCGTCACAATCTCGCTTCTTGCCTCTCAATGTCATTCTCAAGCTCGTCTCTGTTGCAATCACAGTCTCACCTCTTACCTCTCAACCACAGTCTCAATCTTGAGCTTGTCTCCACCACAGTCACAGTCTTGCCTCTCGCATCTCAGTCTTGCCTCTTATTTGGAAGAAGCTTCCCTTGATGGTCACCAGTTTTCAAAGCTAGATGTCTTGCATTGGTGGAAAACTAATCAATAAAGATTTCATAATCTTTTAAGGATAGCATGCGATATTTTAAGTATTCTGATCACTACTGTAGCTAGTGAATCGATTTTTAGCATTGGCTCTTGTGTTCTAACAAAGTATTGTTGTCGACTCCTTCTAGATAATGTGTAAGCATTGATTTATACTTGCAATTAGTTGAACGGTTTTGTGCCATTTTATGGTAATTTTTATATTTTATCTTGTGATATGTATGGATATACATTTGAAAATGACATGATTTGATTAATATTTATTGTAGGTGATGAAGAAGTCGTAAAGATAGTTGATGTTAAGCCTCCGCCTCCATCTTCAACAAGTGAACCTGCCTTTGAGAGTTCTAACATTTTATTTGTGGATGATGATGAGGGAGATCTTGATTAGCATTGATGATAACTTTTGCCTTTATCTTATTTGGATTTGTAAATCTTGAGTTTATTTTGTAGATTATGTGAGAATTTGGTTTAATGTATCTTGAATTTTAGAATATTCTAGGTAAATTAAAATGTTAAATTTTATTTTATTTTATCTTTTGTAAATAGGCTTACGGGCTCAGCCCTTAACCCTTTAAATAAGAGTTGGATCTCAACTTTTGGGTGAAATTAGAGTAACTGAGATTTCAGACTTAGGCCCATAAGAGTTGAGCCTATATAAGCCAGGCCCACCTGTTTCCCGACTTTACCCGCTTGTTCAGGATTTTAAAAATTAATTTTAAAATTGAAGTTCGCACTGTTTTTTTTTTTTTGGGAGTTTCGAGCAAAAATAAACAGAGGAAAACTTTGAACGAAAATGAGCCGCTTAAACATTAGACTGTAGTATTTTATTTTATTTTTTTAAATTGCATATGATTCGAAAATTTCTAGCAGAATATTCATCTTTCCAGTGCAGGACGCACGTGCTGGACCTAGCATGCATGTTATCCAAAAAAGTGAGAAGGATAAAAGGAAAAGAAACTGTTATTGACTGATACTATCATTTTTTAAAAAACATTATAATTTTTGGGTTTAAAAAAAAAAAAAACTTGAGCCCCAATCATTTTATATTTGGACTTCTATAAAACAGGCTTATTCTTTTTTATTGGACTTCTTTCATAGATTCTCTATGTTTTTAAAAAAAAAATAGAAGAAGAAGAAGACGGGCTTAATTATTTGACTAAGTAGACTTTTCAATGTCCATCATTGGTGATCGGGTCTAATTATATATACATTCGCCTAGCAAAACGTTGCTGATTAAACAAATCTTAATCATTGTATTGATGTCGTCCCCTCTTGCACGCACCCACGTAGTTGTCATTTGATATATGCAACAACAGAGAAAAGGATAAAATCTAAGCACCTAAGACTTTCTTAATTATGTTTGTCATCAGAGGTGAGTTTTTTTTTTTTGGTGGGACAGAAGCCAAAAATCTTGGGCTCAGCGTTATTCATGAACTAATAAATGTTTCATACATATTTAAATATAATATTTAATCAACAAGGGTTGGCTACTATAATGGAAAGGATTATGACCATTTATCAATCAGGTAGCAACATATATATGACACTTGTAAATAATGCAAGTTGCATGAAAATTCATAAATTTAAAAAATTAAACTTACAAAGCAAGGGTTCTTGCCCCGCTGGCATCATATGCCTCTTGCATACCTCTTAGGAAAAAAAATTATAATTTTTATTTATAAAATAGTTTAAAATGGATTTTGGCCCCTACCATTCTTTATTTCTCTTCAATTTGGCCCCCCAACCATTCTAGGTCCGTCCTTGATTTTATTCATTCAATATTATATGACACTTTTGATCAAATTACAATTTTGATAAATTAGTTAAATACTTTAAAGTTACACATTTTTTTCAATATTTACATTTGATTATTTAATAACGTGTCTTAATTAAAAAACTTTATTAACCACATCCTTAATTAAGGGTATTGTTTTTTTAAAAAAACTTATTAATTGTTCTTTAAAAGGCATAAAATGCTTTATATGTCTTAACATAATATTTTAAAAAATGTTTTATAATACTGAATGGAGGGAATGATACTTTTTAAATCATGGCGCTGAAAATGATTGATACGAGCAGATGCATAGAATTAATCCGTCCATGTATATAATATAATAATGCGAATTAAAGCAGACACACGGAATAAATTAACAAGTGCAGGTAACAAATGGAAAATAAATATTGGATATAAAGTCATCGTGATTGAACTCAAAAATTAAATCAAGTGTCGCAGAGATCACATCCAAGAAAGAGATGGATATCATAACTGGGGATGTTGGTTTCTATAAAGAATTGCGAAAGGTCAGGGGACAAGAAGAACCAAAT
Organism: Prosopis cineraria; assembly: GCF_029017545.1. Lineage (NCBI taxonomy): Eukaryota > Viridiplantae > Streptophyta > Magnoliopsida > Fabales > Fabaceae > Prosopis > Prosopis cineraria. The sequence continues at coordinate 40,891,924 of NW_026555332.1, forward strand.
ATAATTGAAATTGCCACAATTCCAAGTAATGTCCGGGACCAGTACTGATGCTTAATTAATTAATTAATTAATTAAGGTTTTAATTAATAATAGGAAAAGGGGTTACAACACATGTGGGTCAGGGACCATTTCCTTGTGACTTCCAGAGGTCCCAGTCCAGATGTGTCTTAATTATTATAGAGGCTTCTGGTAGTTTTTTAGTGCAGAAAATCTCTCATCCAAGCAAAACGTGGATTCATGGCTGATTCAGCATCTTCCAAGTTGATCATGGAGATCTATATATCAGGTATCTCTGCATTGTTTTAAGCTGGACTCAGATCAATCATTGTTCTTTTTCATTACTTAATTAATTAATAGGAGAGCAAGAACATCCTGTTAATTCATACGACATCTTTAAATTAAAGCTTCAAAACAATGACATCAAACTCACCACTATAGTACTGTGGTGTGTATACATATATAAAAATGGATTAGACAGCAAGTATTTCCTCACATGCAAGTGAGTGTGTGTGTGTGTGTTCCTTTTTTATTTATGAATACGTTTAAAAATGAAATATCTCAATCTTGGTGAATTCTACCCATGAACAAAAGGTGAGTTTGAGAGTTTAGAATGAAATGAAACCCAACGGTCAAGATCTGTACCGACAAATCCAAAACAAGCTCAAAGAGAACCTCTTCATAGTTCATATTATCAAGTCTCATTATACATAATCGTATTCATTTTCATATACCATGAGGGGGAGCTCATGTCCCGTGTGTAAGATGATCAGATTGAAATAAAATAATATCGACTGTACAATCTGTTACATATATATATATATATATAGAGAGAGAGAGAGAGAGAGAACGCTTTCCAGGGGATGAATATAATGTAGTGATAAATTTTGAGATCAGGGGGAGTAATGCGTCCTCTAACCAAGCATGTGCCACAAATCCAGTCTAGAGCAGATATATAACACATCAGATACCGAGTTTAAATATTCTCTGCATATCTCTTCCCACTTCTCTTTGTCTTCTTTTTTTCCACCTGTTCATTGCTAACCAAATCCGATCCAACCTCATCAACACAATCCCTCGTTTCCTTACTTTATATCATTCATTATATTATCAACTTATATTGATCTTCCTAACACCACACACGCACAGTTTATATGATGTTTTTTCTTCTTGTTGAAAATAGGATTCTAGAGTATGTTTAAGACAGTTCAATACATGTCAGTTTACTGAAATTTTTCCTATATACGTAAGTACGTATCCTCCAGCTCTTTGTTATTCTATAAATCGAGATTAAAATATTGGATAGAAGATTGAGATATATAAACATTTATTAAAGATGAGTAGCTAGATCATGCAGAATTACAGAATCTGTCGAAAAATAGGAAGATATCAGACAACAAAGGTTTAGACAAACCAAGTTTGAAATGCATTGACTATGAATAAGCTAAGCTTTGCAGACCACTATACATTATATTCATAATCTCTCCATGACATACACATGCATCGGCATTATAGAGTGAAATAATAATTCATATAGAATGATATTGGCGCGAAATACTTTCTGAATAATAATGGCCACTGTCTGCTGGTTTGGTAGGTAGAATTTAAAAAAAAAAAACAAAAGGAATGGTGGGAATGAATAAGTTTCGATGTAGTGAAATGAATATATTTTGATTTTGAATCAAAATGAATATGTTGTTTCCGAACATTTATATTTGGTTGGACAATAATACTAATAATATATGTATCACTGCAATAAAATAAAATAGAAAAGAAAAGAAAATGAGCTACCAATAAAAAGAGGAAAGCATGAAAATATTTATGATCTTTTAGCATGAATTATTTTTTAATAGACACAAACAAATCACCATATCAATGTTTAAAATTATAGCAATATAATTATTCTAATTTTCTGATCATACTTTAAAATATTTCATTTATTTGTATATTTTTTTAAAAATTATTTTTTTATTGTTAAGAAAATACAATACATATAAAATAATGTATAAAACATAAAATCTATAAATATTCATATCAAATACTGTATAAAGTTTAGGGCCGACATTTTAGTTTAAAAATAAATATGATATGGTAAGAATGTAATATCACACATCATTACTTGAAGAAGAGTAACATCTCATCATATTTGAAAATGAATAAAATAACTTTGAATATGGCCAAAAAAATAAAGAAGTTTGCTATTTGAAAAGCAAAGTGTTAAATCATTGGATGTTTCAAAACAAACACATGCTACCTAAGAAAGCCATAACTTTGGCTCGGCGGAATGGTTTTTTCTCTTTACATTGCATCAGGTTCCTTGATTCACACAATTAGAGCAGCAACATGGGACGCCTCAGCTTTCAAGACGCTCTGTTCTCATGCTTTTTCATCAGGTCAATTGGAATACTATTTTCCAATGGAAGCTCTTTTGTTCAATATATAAGCTCTTTTGATCCTTTTTCAAAATCAAATGTTACATCAATAATGGTCCTGCGGAAAAAATGGAGAAGGGGCAATTACATCTTCTATTAGAAGCTATCCACTCTGCCCCGATGTTCATTAAGCATCAACTTTTGGTTGTCATTTCGATGTCTTTTTCGCTGATATTTATTATATATACCTAATACTTTTTATCTAGATTTTGTTCAAGGTTCGCAGCAAAAACATGTTCTGTTTTTAATTTCTGACTTTCCAATTATGACTGTAACTGACTTTAATTAGTTTTTATTAAATTGCTACGCTAAAAAAAAACATGTATAATATATGTGTGCTTTTATGTAAAATTGAAGTAGTTGGTCACAATTAATGTACTCAAATACATCATATAACAGTGCATTAAATAGGATTACTTCTAATAGAAAGATAACTGTAAAAAATAAAAATAAAAAAAAAGAATTATATAACAAATGTTGAAATTATATGAACATTCTATATATTTTGAAGACCAGCATTTTTATCCAACTTTTTAACTTGAAATTTTTAATAAAGAAAATATTCTACTAAACTTTTCTGAAAAAATATACCGTTTTTGGCCAATGAAAATTTATGCTAAAAGAACTTAACATTCATAATTTAAACCCTGAGACCTCAGCCACCCTAAAATACAGACATCTCCCTCGATAGATGACAAGTCTGTCTTTTCAAAGTATATATTTCTGCAACAAATAACTATAATTATTCAAAATTAAAACACAACGAACTTCATTAATTTTAATTAAGTTGAAAACAATTGAGGTCGAAACGCACTTGGCCCCTTATAGACCATATGATCTTCAGGTTGCTGGAAGGTACAAAGGATGAGTGGATCAAGAGCAAAATAATAAAATTAAGCTAGAGGAGAGATTTATGAACAACGTAAATTTTTTATTTCAAGGAAGATCTTTTTACATTTCCAACATAAGATAAAATGTATTGCATTTATGTGAAGTCCATCCTTGATGAGACATTATATTGAAGAATTTAATGAAGCCCAATAAGCCAATAAGGATATTGAATTGTCAAATTATTAAGAATTAAAATTAATGGACATTGGCCGTCAGATTAATTTAATTTAAGGAAGATCTTTTTTTTGTATGCTTTTTCCCCCTAAAATTCTATTCACAGCTCAATTATTAAGGGAATGTGGCTTGTGCAAAGGGTGATCCGAGACTCCGAAGGGAAGTGGATCCTAGGCTTCCAACGAAGTGTAAGCCAAGGGAGTTTTACACTTCTACTGAAGCAGAGCTAGAAGGGATCAGAATAGGATTACAGCTGTGTCAGGATCATGATTTCGAAAAGATCAAGGTACGTATATTGACTCGCTGGAAGGGCTAAATCTGATTGTGAGGGAATGTGATATATGAACCACCCTCCAATGTCAATGGTGTATCAAATAAGGAGCTTCTTATGTCAATTAAAAGAAGCGCAAATTGTTTTCACAGGAAGGGAATCAATAGAAAGGCACACACATGAAGGACCTGGCTGCTGGGTCTTTTCCGAAGTCCCATCTTCTTGTCAACATTTAGTGAACAGGGACTTAAGTCTTTGTTTTAGCAATTAATTTGCTGTAACTTGCTCTTTAATTCTTCAAGCTTTAATTAAAAAATAATAATGATAGCTCTATTAATTAGAACTTAGAACCAAAGTAATGTTAATAGATATAATTTTAAATATATGTCGGTGCAAATTTTTAATTCAAATCTCCTGCAAAATTACACAAAACTGCACGCGCGATGCCTAACAGCTCCTCGAATAATCGAATTCTAATAAATTAGTCAAAGATGATTATGCTTTTAATTATATTTTTTTATTTAAGTTTTTCATTAATTATACTTGTTCCGTTGTTCGTTTGTTGGTCCATTTAAACAATTTCTTTTTTCTTTTTTAATAATTGACAAGTGTGTGTGTTTGCGTGAAAAGGTGAAAAATTTAATCTAAAGTGTCACGTAATTAATTACACAAAGTTGCGCGACATCATAGATGCCTTGAAAACCTAAAGTTCTAAACAAGTCAAAGGTGACTATATTTATAAACTAGTAATACACGTGTGATGTACCGGTCTTTTGCAACAATATTTTTAAATAAGTATCAATATTGTAAGAACATTTTTTCTTGAAACAATAACTTGCAGCAAGCACCTTCTCCATATTATTCTGTACATATTAAGGTTGTGTCATTATCATCATTAATATTAAATATGTATATTAAAATGAAACAAATGATAAAAACTAAAAGTATATTGTATGAATGGATACAATCTGAAGCATATTAATAAAAAATTATAATTCTATGGATCAAATTATCGAAGACTTACTTATAAACAACAATAGAAGTTCAATATGTGGAGCAACCATCTTTATCAATAACTAATACTTTTTAACCCTCCTAGTTTCAAACACAAGAGACAACAATGCATAATTAGCCATGGGTGAAAAAAGGACGAGGAGGCAAGTACAAATCAATATAATACAAGTTCTAGCCTCAGCTCTTATTAATAATCACTGCAAAGGCTAATATAATAAGAAACTACCTCCTTCTCATAGTAAATGGCAACCTAAAATTAGATGAATATATAGCAATACACGGTATACATATTTTATTCTTTTGACTTTGATCCATACATTTCTTATACCTCAATAATATAGCTTCTTGTTTGCATAACTGTGAGACTTATACCATTGCATAACCCATGGACTTATCAATATTTCACATTAGAATAATTATGATACTCACTTTAAGCCTTATTTCATAATTTGGGAGACTTGACATTGTAATTAAATTTAAAAAAATTATAAAATGCAGTGTAAGGTTGCCCTTACTAATTCACCTTTAATTTTAAAATCATGGTAATACTAGGACTAATCTAATATATTACCAAGTTTTACAGAACACACAATGATAAGATCTCAAGTTTTGTATTTAAAAAACACTTAAACATCATTTAGTGAATTCAAATTAGAATAAATATTATTGCAGAAGCATGGGATACTAAAAAGGATCAAAGCATTGTATTTTGGTTGAAAAACAAACTAACAATGTAGAAACCAGAGGGTATGCCATGGCATATGGACAATATGCAGTTGCATGTGCCAAAAGCACTAACATCAGGACCAACTCAATAGACTCAGGACCACCTGTGTAACACACAATAAGTACTCAATCACAACAATTTTTCATTTTCACTACTTAACCAAAATAACTTTAAAAACATAAGGGAGAGGTTTAGCTTTACATAAATCACTTAACTTCACATACAATAATGTAACAATGGTTCTTATATTTGCACTAGTATTTTAGCCCTATTTGAATCATTTGGTTACTTTTACAATACTCTCAAGGCTCAGATACAACCATCTAATCATGTATAAAAATACAGTGCAAGTATAACAAAAGAATGCAACCCTTAATTAGCACTATCCTATCTATTACACAAAATAAATAGGTTTGGGAGGCTTTATAATAGAAATTCACAAACTCCTAAGCCTCTAGAGCCTTTCCTTTATCCACACCTAAGATAAAGCTTGTAAAATATTAAGGGAGAGGGGTGAGTACAATCACTCAATAACTAAAGTACATTTATTTTATTCATTTGCATATTAATTGATAAAACATAAAGTTGAGCATTGAATTCTCCAGTGCATGCATTCACAGATAACACGTACCATGATTTCACAATTTATTCCATTCTTAATTTTCACAATTTAAATCACAAGACACATTGCCACTATGCATACAACTATGTGACAATGGCCCTAAATCAAACTATCATAACTTGTTACAAACTTATCCATTATGTGACATGTTGTATACAAATAAATGTATAATCAGTTCCTCTTTATAACTTTGTTATTTTCATTGACTGAAACTGTGAGCTATACAATCAATTAAGGCTCTGTTTGTGTGAATGGACTACCTAAACTCATCAATGAGGAATGGTCAAGCTAAAGATCACTACACTTACTCTTGGACCATTGTTTCCCCCATTTTCAAATCCCTGGGGTATTGTATCCCTAAGCCAATCTTCTCAACAAATAGGTAGAGACAACTAGGTTCAAATCTCTCCAAAAACTATGAGATAGTCTCTCTAAAAATAATGGGATAAGGCTAGCTGTTGTGCACAATAGGGCGATCATAAAATACCATATGGATTTTTTACTTATCTCCTTAGGTAAAATTCCCGCCAAACAATCATGCTCACACACGCATTTACACATGTTTGTAATTCAAAATAACAAGCTCATTATCCTCGATCATTTAGTTAATTGAAACATGTAAGTATCTCAAACAATTATTACTTATCAATAATTCTTCTACTCTTAATCTAAAATCACAATTACATGTTCACCACCTTACTCAGCCATTAAACTCAAATTATCATAACCACATAACATCAGAATCAATTTATCAAATTTTCCTTATTCTAACACAAAATTATAATAGCAAACATTTCAATTTCAATTTTGCATTTATAACCAAAGTAGAAACCTCTTATAATTCTTGGCATGTGATGGATCGTACAGAGAGTCGCTTCCTTTCTTTCTTAATTTATTACGCCACAGCGGATCATGCACATGTCATAACTTGTGGCACAGAACTCCTACTTCACATTTTCTCCCTCTTTTAAGCCTATATAGCCTAATTCCATCTTGAATCCCTTTCTAAGACTATACCCAAGCCTAAAAGGTTCCTTAATCCTTTCCAAATCTCCTCTAAGTAAATTTACTTAATCCAATTTGATTATTACTTTAATTAGCTAAGAGATTAAAATTCAAGATGTTACATGCAAGTCATCAAAAGAATCCATGTCTCCATTATCTTTCACAAGACTATCAAAGTTTAAGTTTGCAACTTCATTTTTAGGAATTAATCGAGACAACATATATCTGTTTACTTCTTCAACCATGACCATCGTATAAGCTAATATAGCCATATCTATAAAATATGAAAAATTATGGATATTGGTAGGGAAATCTAGAAAAGTCAAATCATAATAGACTTTGCTAGATTATCTAAACCATCTAGTAACTGATGAACCGGAATCTTAATATCCATAAATCATTTTTTAACTAATGACTGTCCTATTGCCAATTGAGATAATTTAATTAGCAAAATCTTGAAGAGCACTTATACCATTATTTATTGCCAAAAGCTAAGTCTCATGTTTCTTGTTAGTGTATGAGCTTTAGAATATCCTTTAAGCATATGTCAAAAGCTTCAAAACAAAACTTGTGTGCCATTGGAGCCTTTTCTCAAATAATCAATTACATGTAAACTAATAATTCAGCCTAGATGCTCCCATATTTTATGCTACATATAGTGTTTTCAATCATAGAAAGAGGAAAATAAAATTGAGTGAGTGAGTTATCCATCCTCCTAGTAGCAATAGAAAAAATATCCCACTTAGTTTGATGTTACATAAAGAACTATTGCACAACCCCATAAACTTTTCAATGTTTCGTATTAAAATAATTGGAGCACCCTACTTTGAGCCTTATTTCATGATTCATGCATCAACCACTACTAATGTACATGGACGGACCTAGATTATAGTTAAAGGGGACTATGCCTCCCCAAAAAAATTCCTCATATAGTCATTATTTAAATATACTTGTTTTCCCTCCTCTGTGTGTGTGTTTACTAATACATTGAATGATTGAAATATAAATAAAATATGCAAGATTTATTAAATAAAAAAATGACAATTACACTTTGTTTGGAGGAGATAAAAAGTAGGGAAGAAGGAAAACTTGGATAATATGTTTTTTAAATGATAAAAAAATACTATTTTTGGAAAAAAAATTCTACTTTTCTCTCTTTCCTATTTTCTTCTCATTTTCCTTCAACCAAACCAAGTGTTAATATTTATATTAAACGTATTATCTTTTTCAATTAAATTGTTTGTCTGAACACATATCTATTATTGTAAATTTGAGCATATATATAAAATAGATAAAAATTAATATGCATATACATCTAAAAATTAATAATTCTTTCCACACCTAACTCCAAATTTGAATAATATATTTTATATACATTAAAAATTAATAAATTATCTTGAACCAAACCACAAACTTGATTTCAAAACACAGAATCATAAAAAAGTATATTGAAATATAGAATAAAAATTAACATTTGGCATTCTCTCGTGACTTTTAACGCTTCTTTTATATATTATATATATATATATTATTTTGATATATTGTTACCCTTAGTCACATTGTTGATTCACTCAAAATAATATATCATTAGGTGAGCACATAAATTTCCGACCATATGACTAGGCATATACGTGGCACGATTCTATTAGTCCTTGAAAGCATAAACCCAACCAACGAACACAGCAGATAATTTGGTTTACGAGAATCTTGTGTATTTATAAAATGCAATCACCTGTTTCACGATTGTATTGAAATGTTTTAGGTTAAATAATCATGTGTAGTGCGTATTATTTCATGGCTTTACATCATGCCCAATAGACTCGTAATGCGATAAGCTTGTTTCATCAGCCAAACAGCCTGCCTAACCCTATAAAGGATGACAAAGAAAGAATGCGACATTTAAATAAAATAAAAACTTTCAACATCTTATCATTGCAAAATTCGATATTCTTTTTCACTTTTTTTTTTTCAATTATGTGTGTTCACACACACAACTTTTGCTGAATTCGTAGTACCATTTTTAAGTACCTCCGATTTATATTTAACTACCTCATTTTATTTTAAACTTCCAATTTAATTTAAAAGCATGGGACTGATGAGACATAACACATATATAGTTTAACTCGTAGCTTTGACGAATAAGGGAGAAAAATTATCATTGTTGACTTTTTCTGCTTCTATAGGTATTAAATCGTGAGAAGGATAATTTTCTTTATATGTGATTCACATCACTTCATATATTCTCATATCATCATCATCATCATCATTCATCATCATCATCATCATCATCATCATCATCATACTGATTAGCTCAAAGTGGAGGCAACGATAATTGAAAGAGGTGCTTTTAGAACAGCAATACAACCCTAACCCAACATTTGAGTTGAGAGAGAAGTATGGAAAACAGAAATATACAAGAGAAAATGGGAGGGAAATTGTATAGATTTATTTCTCTTTGGATACTAGTAGAAAAATTAGGAAGGGTGGAGAAAAGTGATGAAGAAGGAGAAAATGCATGGGTCTGCGCATGTTTTGTTTTCAAAATTGTCCATTTGTTTAAAAATAAATAGATTTTGAAAAGAAAACAAACGTTTTAAGATTGTTCGAAAAGAAAGAAGATGAATTATGGATATTGTTGTCATTATATATTTTACTTCCGGTACATGCCGGGTCAATATTAAAAACGAACATACAATATCAGGTATTATATAATGCAGGAAAGCAGGATCTTTGTTAAAGCTTGTTATACATTGACAAATAAAAAATATATATGGTCTGGCATATAAAAAAAATAGAAAGAAGTTACATATAGGTAAAGAAAAGAAAAATGCTATGTATACATATGCCTAAATATATGATAAAATTAAAATGTGTTTGTAATGAAAAAATAGTTTTTTTTAGTAAAGTATGTAAGAAATAGTTAAAAAGAACTTTTTTGAATGTAAAAAAGTGAAGGACTCAAAAAGGAGTAGCTTCCCAATAAAAAGATGGTATGACAGAGAACACTACATAATTAAGTCTCACACCCCTCACTTTCTCAATGAAAAGAGAGGAGGGAGAGAGAAGATTTTCCTGCAAAAGAATATTATTAAAACTTAACATATAATAAATTATTTTTTAAAAAAATTCACATTCAATGACCACTAAATAAAGTATATTATAGATAAAAAGTAATAATAAGTTTTATTGACAAAAAAAAGTCAATGGTTCTATTTTAACAATAATCTATTTGATATTGATTCATGTATGTAAATAAATTCTGGAATAGTCATGCATTAAAATGTAATTTTTCTTTTTTTTCTATTTTTTTTGTTCATTTTCAACCAAACAAATAAGGGGCAAACGTTTCTCAGTGCCTCTTTTCCTTCCATTTTCTTTCAATCATATTCTTTGATGCTTTCCTCCCATTGTTTACTCGTTAACAAAGAAAAAAACACAAAGTTCAAAGGTTATCAAAAGGAAGAGATGAGAGGAAACAAAATTAACAATATGGTTTATTTTAGTAAAAAGGACTCAATATCTCTCTTAAAAATAGTAACACTAGGATAGATATTTCGCTATTCAAGTATGAGAGGCTCAAATCTAAATTAATTAATCAAAAGGGTTCTTATAATGCAAGGAATCAAAAAGGCCTATTAGATCTTATAATTTCCCCCAACAAATATGATGAAAGAAATTAGAAAGTACATCTGAAGTATATTTTTTTATATTTATATTCATATTTTTTAACCAAATTTCAATTATGGTAACAAAAAGTATTTTTAAGCGTGAAAATTTAAATTATAGAGAGAGAGAGAGAGAGAGAGAGCTGAAAATTTAAATTAGAGAGAGAGAGAGAGAGAGAGAGAGAGAGAGAAGAACGAAGTAAGAGAAAAGAAGAGGAACTGAGGAGGGAAAAAGAAACGAAATGGAGCAAATCCCCAAATCATGTGAATTGTGAAGCAATATATACAATGTCATATTTTCTTTTCAGAATATTAATATTTCATATGCGTTAACCAATATAATACTGTGTGCGTCCTATGCAGAAGCAGCAAATGACACGTAGTTTAATTTAAATTAATTAATTAGTGGGGTTCTCGTAATTGCATGGGTTCACATGTCTGGTTAACAAATTGAAGGATTCTCACTTTCCACCACACAAACAACTCATAAAATATGACCCACAAATCGTGCCTGATACTGATACGAATTGGATTTGGACTCGTTGCCATTTAACAATAATTATACCCCCATTATTATCATTAATTATCGAATATCTATTTATCCTTCTTAATCAAGCAATCTTACCATCTTTACTTTTACAATATTTCCTCCTAAATCGGATACACTTCGAAACTCTATAATGATTTGGATATGTAATTCAAACGCGATTCGATCTTAAACAATAATATTTTATGTTATCACAATATATTTACAAGCCGCTTGATTATGGTCTATGGATTAAGTTTACAGCTGGGGACTTTTTTAGAGTATTATCATCCAAGACAAATTGACCAAGAACTAGGGAACCACGTGCTGATGGAACCCACTTAAGGTCTTGTTATCTACATGCTCAGGTATATATCAAAATGATAAAATGCAAGTTAAATTTAATTAATTAAATCATCTGTATTATATTGGCGATAAATTTTTAAAGGAAAAAAATTACTTGTCAAGCAGTCACTTTCGCTGACTATAGAGTATACATGATAAAAATATCTGTACATGCCAGCCAATTCCATCAAATATATATATATAGTCCATAAATCAAAGCCTAAAAAGTCATGCTAGTTATGGTTTATAAATGATAATTTTATTATATATATTGATATTTGGTGCAATTTTTCAATAAAAAATTGAGAAATTAAATATACTTAAAATAAATAAGGCTAAATTACATACCACTCTCCTAAACTTTGAATCATGTATAAATAACCATCTTAACCTTTAAAACTTAATAATAAACCTCCTTGAACTTCTAGGTTTATGCAAATAACTTTTAGCTATTAATTATACACCCCCTTCAACTTTATTTTTGTGTGCATTTAAGTCCATAAACTTAATTGATATATAAATAATGCTCATAAATTTTAAATTATATATAGATAATTAATATATATAATTAATTATATATAGTTATTTGCATAAATATAAGAATTGAGGGGGTTCATTGTAAAGTTCTAAAAATTAAGGAGGTTACGTGTATATGGTTCAAAATTTAAGCAAATAATATATAATTTAGCCAATAAATAAATGATGATATAAAATTAGTGGCTTGGTGTACACTAAAATTCACGTAAATTATTTTTTTGTTCATATTTATTAATTATTACCAAATTCTTAAAACAATACACAAATATATCTTTATATTGTTCTGGATATACTCCCTCTGAACTAAAATAGAGGGTATTGGTAACTAATTCACATTTATGAAAAAATATTAGTTAAAATATTAATTTCTTAAAAATTACATATATTCAATTTTACCCCATTAGATAAGTTATATAAGTGCTTTGATAATGATAATTAAAATTTTAATACATTATTTTTTAAAAAGAGTAACAAGTAAGTGCATAGGTAAAAAAATAATTATAAAAGTTATTTAAAACCAAGCAAGATTTTTAAAAATATTTTATATTATAATTCAGAGAAAGTATTTTATAGGAAAGAAAAAAAAGTTATAAAAAAAAAATCACACTTGCGTAGCCAACCTTGTGGGCGTGGCTACTTCTTGTCCACCAACACTAATTATTTAAGATTGTAAAAGAGAGACAATCCCTTTCAGAGAGAGCATCCCATCCGAGGGCTAAAAAACTAATTAAATGAGCAGAAAAATAAAATAATTAATACCATAATCATCATCATTATTATTAGTATTAGAAAAATAAAATTATTCAGTTGCGAGAGTGAAAAGTCGAGGGAGGAGGGGAGAGAGAAAGGGGCATAAAATCCAAGTATATATAACATTCAAATCTACTCGCAATCTGCTCCAGCGATGCAATAATTCCTGCGAAAATTGCTTAAAAACAGCTTTGGAGATCTCTGATTCTCTGCCATCTTCTTTCTCTGCACAAAGCTTTCTGCAACTCAAAGTTCCGGCGGGGATTTTCAAAGCCCAGAAATTCAAAGCTCTTCTATATATATCCGATATCCCTCTCACAGATAGCCAAACCACACATCAGTGCAGAAAAGATGGGAAGCGGTTATTTTGGAGAGCTAAACTTGGGAAGTACTGAAAGAAGCAGTGGATCTTCTGCTTTGTCTTCTTCATCGACGAGGAAAGGAAAGAAGAACAATTCAGACAAGCCTAAGCAACCCCAGAGAGGTCTTGGGGTTGCTCAATTGGAGAAGATCAGATTACATGGCCAAATAGACTGTGGATATCCTCCTCCTAATCCTCCTCCCCCTCTTCTTCACGTTCCTTATCCTTCTAATTTCAACAGTGTAAAATTGTAACCCTATACTTGTTTCTCCTTCTTCTCTCCTTTCTTTTGGAGAAAATTATCTGATTCGTGGAGTTTTTGGCTCTCATAAACATATGCAGCAGGAAGATCCCAGAGCACAATCCGCTTATTCATCAATACCATCATCGTCCTTTTCTTATTCAACCTCGTCCTCCTCGAACTCACCTTCATACTGCTTCCACCCCAACATTGTGCAGGTATGTGTCTGTGATTTTTATGTTCATCAAGTCTAATTTGGTTCCACTTCTGTACACTTATCACAGTTGTTCGATATTCCACAGTAATTTTTTGTGGCCTTTTTTAACTATGCTGCATAATCGATCCTGCGTCAAAGGTAGTTGGTTTGTACGACAAAGGAATCATGGTTAATCTTTAGTATACGTATTGACCAACTTGTTTTTTTCGGTATCGGAAAGTTTATTGGCCTGACAACCCTAGCAAATCATTATATCAGATTTTTTTTTTGGGGCCAGAATCTTCTCATCAGATTTGAACGAACTCAGCTTAATGTTGTCTTGAAATATGAAAGAGTATTTTATTATTTTGATCAACTGAAGTATCAACGCGACGTATTAAGGAATGAATCTATGTCCTGCTGTCAAGTCAAGAACCTTTTTCGTATCAAATTTCACCATTAACTTCACCTAATTTGCACATGAAACTGCTTCCGGAAATTACTTAATAATCTTTTCTCCCATGATATGTATACATGAAAAGAGTGAGAGTTTTGGAAAAGACTGGATTTTGAAATAATGGTTTGCAAGTGCAGATGGGCCTACCCGAATACGAGAGATCGAACATCAGATACGGAAGTTCTCAGCCAACTAACACAGCAAGGTACTTTAATCTTCTTGCACTCAATCGGGATTCTTCTCTTAGATGAATTTATTGTCGCTGATATATGTGTGAACTTCTTTATCTACAAGCAGATGGGACTTGCAGAACCAATCTTCTGCTCAACCCAATGTTACAAGACCCTTTCTAAACCTATACGTAAGGAGAGTTTTTCCTTTGTCCTTCAATACTAAACAGTTCATATGACCTGATTCAAACTGAGTCTTCTACTTGTTTCCCTTCATGATTAATCAGGATCATTCACACCACATAGATGGCCAAAACTACAGGAGCGGATCTTTTGGGTCGAGCAGTCAGAATTCTGAATCAAGTGACCCTCAAGAACCAGACTTGGAACTCAGATTGTCTCTTTAGTGCATCATCATCAGCAACTGTCGAAAATGTAATGCTTTTATGTGCAATTTGATCATCAGTAATTGCTATCTTAAAGAAGCACGAAAATGAGCGAGCAAAACCAATGTGTTTGTTTAAATTGAAGTGCCATTTTTGGAGATAGCCATGTGTAATGCAAGCTAGATTGACCCAGTTTGGAAAGACAAATCAACATTTTGCATAAATTCTCAAATAAATGAGAGAAGAAATTGTTTTCGGTAACTAGTCCTTGCATCAGTAGCTTACCTAAACTAGGACACAGCATCTGGCTAGATCGTATGTAGTCTGCATTCAGCGGTTTATTATAGAATGCTCATTTGCAGGAACTGATATTGCTTGCTTGCGCCAAAAGAAACCAAAGATCGCCTGACAGAAGTACGAGAATATTATATTGGATCCAATTTTCCGACATGCATGTCACTGATTAATTCGCTAGTTTCAATTTTATACATGTAAGATCTGCGTGTTGAAGTAATTACATCAGCATTGCAATTGACTGCTCAGAGAATAAAGCAACTAATACCTGTTTGATTATTACCCATTCAGTGACATCTCTTTTCTCTCTATAGGCCTAACCTAAGGAAAAGGAAACAATTTTAATTTCTTCTGAAATGGTTGGTCGGATACCAACTTGCATAGTCAGAATTCCTTTGAGCTACGTTGTAATTCTTGTTTAATTGGACTTTCAATAAAGAAGTAAAAGATCAAGCCATGTCATATTTGCTGCTTCCATTCTCGACAAGCGATCGGAGCATCGGACTGGCCTTTTTCTTTCTTGGGAAAAAGGGACCACTTTTACACGCAAGTTAAAGCTGTGTGTGTGTGTCTGTGTACACGCACATACATATATATGCCTTTGAGAAGGTCTCAAAATAATGTACCTTACTCTGAAAATTACATCTAATATCTTAATCATGTGATTACTGGTAAAAACGGAACGAGATCATCACGCGCGATCAACTATAGTGACAGCAGATCCATCTATCGGTCAAATCCCATGGATCAAGAAAGCGTCTAGGACAAATCAATCACCTAAATCGCACAGTGATCTGATCAGTCAAATTAATTAACTACATTCTCATATCGCACAAAATGTAGCAAATGACAGTTTCGTTTTTAACATGGTCCTTTGTTTGGGTGAACTAAAGTTTAGATGAGTTGGAGTCTAACGTCAATTTTTAGTGACCCGATCAGCGCATATATATCTATTAATGGTTATTGGCAATGCTACATGAAAAACAATAATAATTCTGATCTTATATATAAATTATTTTAACTACTTCACCGAAACTAAGAGATCTTAAATTATTGATATAATATTGTTTGAAAAAGAAATTTTTTTTAGTTTGCTCAAAAAATTACTCGATGATAAGATTAAAAAAGGCAATTATTGCAAAATTGAGAGTTCATCAAAATAGATATCTTGAACCATAAAAAAAAAAAAAAGAACCCAGCAGCCAGTTAAATTATGACCTGCATGGTCTGGATAAGTAGTAAATGAATAATTTATCTTCCTTGACAAGTAATAATTTTGTTTGCATATAGTAATTTAATTGTTAAAATATTATGTTTATTTGTTCCCTTTTATTTTGGAAATCAAATTTTATTATTTCATTTGGATTAATATCATGTCAAAATACATTGACTAATTTTAACATAAACATGCTTATCGAAATGTGAAACGTTCTATAAAAACAATAGATATTTATAAGGAGATAATTTAATTTCGATTAAACTGCATTCAAAATATTGGATCATATAAAACATTGGCATGATGTTTTCTGTCAAGTACGGAAACTTCTCGGTTAATTCTTCTTCAGTGGGAAGGTTGTCACCGATTCGTTCAACCACGAAATCAAACAAAATGGAACATAAAGTAATAAATAAAAAATTAATCCTGTCAATGAAATTATGTTTTATATTTTTCAGCAAGAATAATTATTAGCCTTTTGGGGTAAATATTGTAGATCTCCATTTTTGTTTGTTTGTTTTTATTTGCTCTGTCTGCTTCTTCTTGGAGAGTCTCTAATAAAGTGGAGCTTCAACTGTAATGTGTTTTGGACAAAATTTAATGGACTAATTTGGAAAAACAGAGAAGCAGCAAATCAAGGAATTAAGGAAAGAAATTATAGCCACAGAAATATATTAATTAGAAGAAAATTGGAAAAAAGAATCAATAAAATGACGAGTGGGTGGCAATTGTCTTTGTCAGTAGCAAGAGTAGCAGAGCTGGATTTTGCAGGAGTCCTTGATGTCTATCATTTTGCTTAATGCATAATGATTAATAGTAATACCCACTCAGAGCCTTGGCTTTTTTGGCGCAATTTGTTTGTACTATATTTGTATTTTCACAGTGTCAAACCCATCACTTAATCCATTTTTTTCCAGATCCAAATGATGGACCAACAGCTGTATATTGGTGTCGACCAGTGAAAACAATAATAAGCAGACAAATTAGTTAATATGGATGAGATTAATAGTCATAATAATGGCTTGGCTTGCTGATTCCAGCGCTATCTCCAATATTTCTTAAAAAATGTAATTACTGAAATTCCTAATATTTCAAAACAACCTTCCAGATATAATGAAGCAACAATAGTTTGAAATTTTCCTTTATCTGATCTGCTTCAATATATTGGAAAAATATATATGGGTCAAAGGGATTAAACGTATGATAAAGGTCGCTTTTTTTCTCTTTTAATGGTGAACAGTGAGGTATAAAGCGAGGAACATATAGGATGGGGAATTGATTTTTTTTTATTTTGAGTTTAAGATATATAATTATAATATCTCTCTGATTTAAATTCTTTCAATTTAATCCCTCAATTTTTTTTAGAATTTATGCTATTTAATTTTTTGTATTTATGTTCGCTATACTGATCATTAATGTCGATCTGTTGTATATGTCTTTTTATTTTTTATGGAGAATCGATAATCGGTCAAATTTATATTTACGACAATAATCAATGTAGATTCTTTACAAATAGATGGGAAAAAAAATAATCTAGTTGACATACAATTACAATTTATGGAATAAAACTTAAAATAAGCTGTACTTCAATCTATGTAGACCATGAAATATGTATCCCATTCATCAAGTTTCAAGCAAATACACAAAACAAAACAAAAAAATTTTGGTTGACATAAAAAAAAAAAAGAAAAAAAGAAAGGGTAGTCGGATGAAAATGATTTGTTCAGGCAACAGTAACAAATTTCCGGGACTGATATTTGATGCTTTGCTTTACAATAGTTTTCATCATCATTTTAGGAGATATTTCGACAATAAAAGTGAGTAAATTATAACCGGGAAACACGTGGTATTTTGACTCGAATTACTCTTTTTCAGTTGACTGAGGGAAATGGGTGTAAAAACTAACAAGTGTTTATTTATTTATTGCCACGAATTTTCACCCTAGTATTTTTATAAAATTCAAGAGAATAACGCATAAGATTGAGCTATTTGTTCTCGTCAATAACACAGTATTTTGGAATGGATGTTGTTGGATTCTCCTCCTCATCCTCTTCTTTCAACTTAATTGGGATTATTGCTGTCTTGATTCTATCCCATCAACGTACGTCCGACGCCGCGAAAACCGCAACTTTAAAGCTGCATGCATGATCTGACGCTGATAGGGGAAAAATGGTTCATATGTAGTACGTATGGGTGTGTTTGATCTTGTTGACGCCTTAGATAAATTGAGAAGAGAAATAGAGATTAAAAGTTAGGTTCTAAAGGTTTACAAAGGTTTTGCTATAAAAAAAAAAAAAGGTTGAGGTATGCTTTCAAATTTAAATAAGACTTACAAAAATTATTATAAATGGCTCACTAATAAAATTTTTACATCAACAGTTAAATTTAATTCTATAATCTTATAAATTATGAGTATAATCTTTGCCTAACTCCTCACTTGATTTTGTAAAATTCATTATTATTAAAGCTTAATTATTCCCTAATGTCTTATTTATAAAACACATTTTTAAAAAGTGCATTTAATTCTATTTATAAATTACGGTATAATTTTTTAAATAACGTTTAAAAATATTTTTAAAATTATATTTTATAAAAAAAAAGTAACATGACGTTACCTTTTACATTTGTTATATAGATATATATTTGTTATTTTATATATTTTTATTTTTTTATATTTTTAAATAATGATGTTGATGAAATTAATATAAATAATTTATAAAAAGAATCAAAGGAGAAGATTAAAAGTTCGAAATGAGAAATGGAGCCTCCATTCTCTTTCTATTTCTCTGCCTCATTGGCGTCTGGTAACGTTAACAGCAATGACATGAACATAGTTGGGCCAAAATAATGGGCCTTGAGCGTCTCAGTAAAATTTAACCTGCTACTACATGGGCTAATTAATCCTCAGCCCAGCGCCTGAACTCGAACTATAATACAAAGACGAGAATGGAGAAATAAACAGATGCATGGATTGGAAAAAATAAAAGAGGAAAGATTAAAAAAACCGGTAAAAACAACAATTGAGTTCGTTGGTCCTCAATTTAAATGGGCAGTAAGCCCATTTTGGCTCTACTATTTTGAATGTTTAAAATAACAATAGTAAAAAAAAAGTATTCATAAACCCTATTTGATACGTAGTTGTGAATATTAAGGATTGGAATTAAGTTAGAGTAATTCCACCTTGACATACTTGATATGAATTATTTACTAAACCTTGAGATTGCTTAGACCCATCTAGATGGGAATACTCAAATTCACCATCCCTTAGTATTGCAAAATTAATTTCAAGATTGAAGTTTTGATGACTAAAATACCCTCTTAAAAAAATACTCAAATTTGACTTGCCCTCCTCCTCCATATAATCATGTGCTCATCCTCCGTCAATCTCAACTTTGCAAATGTTGCAGCACATTCACCCACATAAAACTCCGACACCGACAAAGGAGGAGGAGATCAATTTTTAGCTACGTATGAAAAATAAAAGATAGAGATTGTTTCAACAAATGTGAAGGAGCAAAAATCAAAATATGCAAAACATCGACAAAAAGGAGATGGAGGAAGAGGAAAGATTGGAGTCAGAGGTGTTGTCATTGGAGTAGAATGCCCTTCAAGTTGTCTTCCATGATCTGCTTCACAAATTTGCTCCGACTTCTCCGAATTCGCTACATTCGAAACTGAGACAAAACAAAGTTCCAGAACTGGATTTAAGATGTCAGAGACGATTTGCTATTGCAGAACTCGGTCTTAATCTTCAAACCTTTAATGATCATGAAGATTTTTAATGAAGATGTTGCTTAGTTTCAAACTTTGAATTTATTATCCACTTTTGCATTCTCTACGTCTCAAGCATTCAAACTAAAAGTAAAGATGTGCCACTATGGTCGTCCCTCATGATCTAGGGTGCAAATTTTTTTTTTTAATTTTAAGGTTGTTATAGTCTTTTCATATTTTATATGTAATTATAAAATAAAGTAAAAATAAGTATTCCTAACAAATATTACTTCATATCAAATATAATTTTAAAACCCTACACCCACTCTCACTATCAATATTATTATCAACATCAATCTCAATCCTTCTAAATTGAAACATGCATATCAAAAAGGGCCATAAAGTATTTGGAGCCTGTGTAAGTGTGTATTAAAAAGAATTACATGACCTTAATTTAATTAGATGGACTAAAGTTGCACCCCATGGGATCACATAAAATTTGCGCCATATTGTAATGAATGGGTCAGAGGTTTTGTGGATTGGGCTTTTGAATAGCAGGTGGAAGTTGTATAATGAGAGGATTAAAATAAAAGGACTTTTTTGAAAACGGAGTTATCCAAAACTGATTTTAATAATTCAAATATAATTTTTCAGTTATAATTTTAAAATTATTTTTTAACATAGTGACAGTTATAAAATTATCTTTAATTTTATATTTTGTATCTAATAAAATAATAATTTATTAAAATATCAAAATAAAATTTTTACTACACGTGCGGTCTTGATTGCTAAAACTGGTTCATTTGAGTGTGCTTAAGAACAAAAAAATGATTCACACAACACACGTCTTGTAAAGGAATGACTTCCACCATCTCTCCGTACAGTGAAGATATTGTTACTTATTATAAGCATTCAGAACTGTAAATTAAATTATATAATTATCCTAATTAAAGTAATGCCTAATATACGGCTGCGTAAATCTATGTTTTTTACTGTAATTTTTATTATAGTTTTTTTTTTTCTTGCACCAAGATGCATGTTTTTCTTTTGGTGGTGTGCGTGTGTAAATTGAGCTGAAATTCTCAGTCCATGCCTCCGTCGTGGTCTGCGTACCAGACACATATAATTGTGTTTACGAGCGCTTTTTCCTCCCGTAAACAAGGCCAAACCATTTACTAATGTTGGCATTGCCTCACTAAACGAAGTAACGAAGCTTTTTTAACATGTTAGCACCAAGTACCAATCTGACGCTTTCGTTACCGGGACATTCTGTGTCCAGGGACATTAGTGTCCACTTCACTAAACAAAGCAAATTAAATCAACAAAAAAAAAAAATTAAACATGGCAGCCCTGCACAAGGTCATTGTTTTGATCCTCCCTCTCTTGTTCCTTGCTGCAGTAGATGCCACTCATCACAAACATCGTCGTCGCCATCACCATGACGACGATGACAGCGACGACGACGATCCCAACCCTTTCGACCGCCCCGATCTTCCCGATCCCTTTGACTTGCTCAAGCCTAAAGATTCTTTACCCGACGGTAATCCTATTGGCAATCCCTTCGGTGTTCCCCTCAATCCTTTCGGTCCAGACAACCCCATTAACATACCCAGCAATCCTTTCGGTCCGGACAATCCCATTAACAGACCCAACAATCCTATTTTTGATGGTAAAGATTTGAACCTGGACGTGCCTGCAAAACCTGATTTTGAGACGGTTTCTTTGGGGATGTGGGAATTGTTGAATGTCAACACTGGGGTATCCGCCATGCATGTGCAATTGATGGCCAATAACAGGATCATTCTTTATGATACCATCATTTACCGTATTTCCAGGATCAAGGCACTACCAGGCGATTGTATTCAGTTCCTCGATCCCCAGAATGTAACGCAGCAAGATTGTTGGGCTCACGTGGTTGAGTATGATATTGAAACTAACCAAGTTGTCAGGCCCATCAAGGTTTGTGTAGTCTCCATGCGTCTTTATAATTACATGCATGGTTCATTCATATATATACCTGTAGAGTTTATCTTGATCATTAATTCGCATGCATGCATGCTTGCTCATTGTAATTATGTACAGATAGAGACAGATCCGTGGTGCTCATCAGGAGGGGTTGCACCTGACGGTTCCCTAGTCAGTACTGGTGGTTTCATGACCGGAACTAGATCCTTGAGATTCCTTTCTGATTGCGACAATTGTCCCTGGAGAGATTATCCTAACACATTCAAAGAAGATAGATGGTACATCTCCTCCCTTGGCTGCTTCTGTATCATCAAATTCGTTAATGGATAAAATTGTTCATGTTAATTGCATGGTGTGATAGGTATGCAACTCAAGCAAAGCTTGCAGATGGAGGATTCATTTTGGTTGGAGGACGCAGAGCTTTCAGCTACGAGTACATTCCATTGGAAGGCGAAAAAAGCGACAAGCTCCATTTCTTTCCTTTCCTCTATGAGACCTCCGATCTGGAAGAGAACAATCTCTACCCATTCGTCCACCTTTCCGTAGACGGAAACGTCTTCGTCTTCTCCAACAATCGCTCCCTCCTCCTCAACCCCAAGACCAACAAGATTGTTCGCACCTTCCCCGTCCTCCCCGGCGGGTCCCGCAACTACCCCGCCTCCGGCATGTCCGCCCTACTTCCCATCAAGCTCGACGCAGACGGCAAAGCCGAATCGGCCGAGGTCATGGTCTGCGGCGGCAACACCCCAGACGCCTTCCACATAGCCGAGACCCTCAAGCAATACCTTCCAGCTCTCCAAGACTGCAACAGAATGGTCATCACCGATCGCGAACCCGCGTGGGACTCTGAAATGATGCCTTCCAGGAGAACCATGGGTGACCTCTTGAATCTACCCAATGGACAGCTCTTGTTCATCAACGGTGCTGAGAACGGTACGTCGGCATGGTGGGACGCCGACGTTCCCAATTTGACACCGGTGCTTTACAGCCCCGACAAGCCTAAGGGTGAGAGATTTAAGGTTATGGCGGGCACCTCCATTGCCAGAATGTATCACTCAACTTCAGCTGTGCTTCCTAATGGCAAAATCTGGGTTAGTGGAAGCAACACTCACAACACTTACAGGGATGTTGATAAATTCCCGACGGAGACAAGGGTAGAGAACTTCTCCCCTCCGTATCTTGATCCAGCTCTTGACGGGTTTCGGCCGGTGATCGTCGATGCATCATCCACCAAACTATTGAATTACAAGAAGACCTTTGAGACTGGTTTCACGGTGACCGACGGGACCGCGACTTTCACCAAGAATGATATTAAGGTGGTGATGTATGCGCCGCCTTTTACCACTCATGGATTCTCTATGAATCAGAGACAAGTGGTGCTGCCGCCGGAAACTCTCACCGTCGGAGCCGGAGGGGTGTACACGATAACCTCGATGGCACCGGCGTCGGGAGAGGTTGCTCCACCAGGGTACTACTTACTGTTTGTTGTGCACCGTGGGGTGCCTAGCAAGGGACTGTGGGTGCAAATCGGGGTGTGAAAAAAGTTGAATTACTTTTAGCATCCGTCCTTATTGTTCTGGTGATTTGGTTTTGCTTCTAAGGTAGTGCTCTTCCTTTCTCCCTCACATGATTTAAAAGAGGTTAAAAAGGCATACTTCATTCTTTCAAAATGTTACATATATGTTATGCATATCGTTGATTTTTGTATTTTGACCACATAATGAACGACGACGACGTACAAATGCGAATTCTCTGTTCGGAGCAAGTCCGCTACAATTTTAATTTATTATTTCAGTTTTTCTTCATACATTTTGTAAGGCTTCTGCGCAACTTTTTTATTTTTTACTGGCTAGGTTCGTGAAATTTTCTCACACCTTTTATTATTTTTTTTACAACCCTATCTGGTCTCATGGATTATATATGGAAAAATGGATACTTCAAAAAGTGAAAAGGATGAGAAAAAAAAAAAAAGAACAGATGAGTGTCGTCTATCAATATGGGATAGGATGAGAAACAGTTTTAGTGCCAGGACGTTCCGTCCTGAATATGTATTTATATTATTTATTTATTAATTAAATTAAAGATACATGCAATTTTGTTTATATGTAGTTTTACATTGACTTTTTTTGAAAAAATAATTATTTATTGAAACTTCATTTATCAGAATTTTCTAGGTCTAGCTAGAATTAAAATTATTTACCAAACTTCCAAGTTAAATTTTGTTGGTTTCTTGTGTTACTAGTTCTGTAATTTGTTAGTTTTATTAAACAATTTGATTGTGGTTAGTTACCTAATTCTTATTTTTTCAACTCCCCCTTCCATTCCTTGTCTTTTTCATTGGGATTTTCCAGTCTTGTCTTGTCCAACGAGACAGAATGACTTTCGAAAAGGAACAGTACACAAAATGAAAATTAAGTCTCGTTCTTTTTCCAAGACAAGATACTAGATCGATATGGCTATCCCGGTTCTGTCCCACATCGCATGAACACTCCCGACTTCTACGTATTAGTCACACATAATAGGTAGACTATTTCACTCTGTCTCACCTATTTAAGACTTTTGGAGAATTTGATTTTTCTTTTTCTTTGTGTTTTCACGGGGCAAATACACAAACTAGCCCATGCATACAGTGTACGAGGCCACGATATGCCCCTCTCATATCTTCCAGCCCATGGTCCCCGTACTCATCCGCTGGAGAGTTTGAATTTAACGCAGAGTTTAATAATCAATTGATCACATGAACAGTCATAAATGGAACACTTTTAACTAGTTAGGAAAAAATTAGTTTCAATTAAAACGCGTATAATCCTTTCCTTCTGATATTAATGATTAACCCATCATTACTTATTAAAAGTTCACAATTAGTATAATATATAATACAACTTATTCCTCAGGGGAAACGTGTTAAGCTGATGGGTAAATGAAAATTTTGGTATGTTCATTGACTTTTATACCTTCTCATCCTGATCATCAGCGACCGCGTGCAATTAATTAAAAATTATACACGCCCAGGAGGCCAGCGTGTGTGTACACACACGAATGGCAATAGAACTTTCAATATTGTGCGCTTACACGGCTTAAGTGCATTATTTAGTCAGGAGTGCACGTCCACAGCTGTATGTATTCTCCTGAATTCTAATTCCTTATTTCTCAAAGTGTGGAAAGCACCGTTGCACTAGTTCTTTGCACGACATTCAGTCTTCCAGCTATATATCTCATTCTTATTTGAATATAAATTTCGGAACATTACTTGTTATATAAATGCATCAAATTTCAAAACTAGCTAGTGGGTATCACAATCAGGAGCCAAACTTATTTATGATGCCTGACATTAATTCTATAGGCTCCCCTTCATTCAGAAACAATGAATGTCCCAATGTCAATTCCTATGAAAAGGTCAATACACACGGAAACCAAAATAACTCTACACACACACACGATATTATCAGGCCGTTGTATAGCTATATATAGAAAGCCGTTCCCATCCCGATCCATAGCATCCAAGTTTGTGACCAACATAGGCCAAAAAGTTGTTCAGTGGAGTTCTCATTATGGCAAAATTCAATGAAATATTAGCAGCTTCCTTTATCTTTGCAGTTGCATTCAACTTGGATTTAGTGTATTCCAAGCTCTCCAATAGCATGTTCATCACCTGGGGTCTTCAACACGCAACGATTCAGGCCAATGGTGAAGATCTTCAGCTTGTGTTAGATAAAGCTTCAGGTGCAACATCTTTCCTTTTGAATAAAAATAACGGATCTAACCTTGGCTGCAACAAGGACTTGTTGCACTATTTGAAGCTTGAAAGTTAGGCTGTTTCTGACTACAGAAACAGGACTTGGTGTCCTTCCAGTGTCTGTTTCCCCCATTTCGGAGCAGTACTCGCTTCCCATTTCTAACTGTATTTCCTTCTGTTTTCAGGATCTGCTGCTCAAACAAAGAAAGCATTTTTGTTTGGAAGTATAGAAATGCTAATCAAAATGGTACCTGGTAATTCCGCTGGAACAGTTACAGCCTATTACGTAAGTTCACTAGACCGAAATGGTCTCATTCGATCTCCACACGTAATTTCTCTTGTCTATATCTAAAAAATCCACAGAAAAGAAAATGAGAGCGCTTTTTAACTGTATGGGTCTCGCATATATGTAAAAGTGTTAATCTGATACATTACTACGCAAAATTTGTGTAGCTATCCTCCACGGGAAGCCAGCATGACGAGATAGATTTTGAGTTCCTAGGCAACATTTCAGGACAACCTTACATTGTCCACACGAACGTATATACACAAGGAATAGGCAACAGGGAGCAACAATTTTACCTCTGGTTCGATCCAACAGCTGATTTTCATAATTACACCATTCATTGGAATCCCGCAGAAATTGTGTAAGTCATAAACGTCTTTCCCAGAACCCAAAACAAAGAAAAGATAGATAAATAAATAAATAAATGTACCTTCAAGTTGAAGATATCACTGTTAATTATATTATCTCAGATGGTATGTTGATGGCCTCCCACTTCGAGTCTTCCGAAACTATGAAAAAGAAGGCATTGCTTATCCAAACAAGCAAGGAATGAAGGTGTATACGACTCTATGGAATGCAGATGATTGGGCAACTAGAGGTGGGCTTGTTAAGACTAATTGGAATGATGCTCCGTTCATAGCCAGGCTTCGCCATTTTAGAGCAAGGGCTTGCAAGTGGAACGGACCAATCAGCATCAGTCAGTGTTCGGCCATTGTCGCTGCAAACTGGTGGACTAATCCCTGGTACAGCAAGCTGAGTCATGCCCAGATGGGTCAGCTGGATTGGGTCAGAAAGAACTACATGATTTATGACTATTGCAGAGATTTCAAGAGATTCAATGGACACATGGCTCCTGAGTGTTTTAAGAATCAGTTCTAAGTACGTAACATGCGGATCACATTCACAGGAAAACTGAGAAGTTTTCTTCTTCTCCAATTGCTTTTGACGTTTTCTGCATTCTGTTTCTGTTTCGATCTGGGTGACTTCATTCTTGTTCACTTGGAGAGTAATAAAAGGGTACGTCGTGTATCTTCTGTTATATTATATATTCATTATTCATGTGTTTTGTGTGAAAAAGTGTTTCTTACAAGCCCAAGTTCTTATCAAGGCCGAATCCATATTGTTATGAGGCGACTGATATGTGTGTGATGTTTTGTGTACATTAACAGCATATAACAAGACATCACTAACTTCAACATATAAAAATGGTCCACTAAGTTACATATCTGGAAAAACGGTGACCATGTCAACTTCGATGTCCTTCAACTCTTAGGAAAATTGATTGGTTTAGTCCAGTACGTGATTTAAAGGAGACCATTCCTAAACAAATCAAGTTATAAAATGCAACGGATCAGATTGTAATCCGGTTTGTCATTTTATCAATTTAAATAAACTTGTCGCCACGATTTGATTTTCATTTTAAAAAAAAAAATACATTGCTCCTGGTGAGGTGGATATTGGACCGAGTCACGATGGGCCCTTTGCTTTTTCCCAAAACGTAGTTATACGTGTATATGATTTATCCAAAAATAAATAAATAAATATGCACAGATATGGTAAATTGATTAAAATAAAAAGATCCTGGATGCAATATATGAAGAAAATTTATGGTAGAGAAGTTCAAATCTTGGGAAAATAATATTTAGAGACTTTTCATGAACATTAATTACAGTTAAGAACCCTAAAAATCATGGAATTTTAGAAAAAGTACATGGTTCTTAGTTGAAATAAATTTTTATTTATTTATTTTTTCAGTACACATCTTTTGTATTTTTAATAGTCATTTTTAACATTTTCAGTGCCTGGTTTTACAATTTTTCAATAGCAAGTTTAGATATATTCAATACTCATTTCCCATAGTTTTAGTACTGAAAAAATTATATTTACTTCTAATTCTTTTCAATACTGAAATGGAAGATAAGTATATAAAATATCTAAAATGACTACTAAAAAATTGAGTATTGAAAATGCTAAAAATAAGTATTGAAAATATGGAAGAGTAATACTTGAAAAAAAATTAATTCGGAAATTTTTTTATTCTAGTAAAGATTATGATATTTTTTTATAATTTCAAAATTTTAGGAACATTGATTATGTAAATAATGTTCTTAAAGTCCAGAGACTCTTTATATGTCAATTCCCTATAATCTGCCTACATAGTATTTAAATAAAAAGGCAAAGTGTATTTTTATCATTGAACTATTTTTCAATGAGCATTCAGTAGGACTGTACAAAAGACTAACAGAACAGGACTTTGACTTAATCTAAAGTTTAGTCTCTTTCATATAAAGGATTGAGTTAGATAACCTATAATTTGGTTTGGTCCAAGCTTAACCTAAAATTGAGTAAGATAGTTCAGTATTTCACTTTGTTTTTTTCCTCTATGAAAGGCAAAATTCATTTCAACTTCATAAACTCAATGAACATGACAAAAATACTTATAATCATATAAAATTTATCACAAAATATTAAAAGCTAATTATAACAATTTCCAACAAAAATAAAAGCATTTCAATTACAATCCATAAGACTCGAATTCATAAAATTCAACAAAGTGTTCAATATAAGCAAATGACCCAAATTTTAAAACATGCATGCGGAAACAAACTCCAAACAATATAATTTAAAGTGAAGAATACAATATAAGTCTAGAGATCCAAAAATATAGCATTTTGCGGCACATATTTAGGCAAATTTTTGTAATTTGCTGCGTGCGTCACTGAAGTATAATCAGCCCATCTTCATATTATGACCAAACTTGATCAAGTGAGACCATTAAGTACATTTTTTAATAAGACAAGACCAGATTAAGTTTGTTCAAACTGGACTAAGTTGGACAAGATAGGGAGACTTTTGTGCAACCTTGGACCTAATATCTCAAACTATTTGTTGTAGCAATTAATCAACACATAGCATATTTGCTCTTAACATTAAGTACCTTAACGTAGATTGTTAAAATATTGACTAGGACTTAAGTTTCACAAAAAATACCACATGTCATGCCAATTAATCACAATTAAGGTGCATTTTTTCTACATTTTAAGTTCTTTAGAGGCGAGATTATTATGAAACAAATAGTTGAAAATACTAGGTAGAGTTGAGGATATGGGTTGGCCTAGATACCCTATTATGAGGGTCAGATTGAGTTCGAAAAATATTAACCCATATAAAAATGTATCTTTTATGGCTCGGATTAGATAACCTGACTCAAATGGGTTAACTCTAATGCATTAAGGTTAGTCTATTTAACCCATATTATTTTATAACAAAAATTAAAAATGAAAACGGAGAGAGTTTTAGCACCAAAGAAACCTACAAGGCAAGTAGAGTTTGGAATAAATTATAATGAAATTGATCAATCTCATACTTTATGATGTAATTTTTTTTAAATTGCATGAAATATCATAATAGAACTTCTCAATTAAGTATTTTTTAAAATAAATTATAAAAAATAGTAAATGAGTTGATGGGTTGAACCATTTAACCTACCAACTCACGAGAGCTAGGTTGGATTAGGATTTTTCCAACTCATGAAAAAGAGTTGAACCAAACCCAACTCATATTTTCGTCAACTCATATGGGCCTGCTCTTATGGTCCAAGTTGACATATATTCCTAACTCTGTCATTGGATACTTCTTGAAAAATAGTTTGAAAATGCACCTTAAATTGAGTTCACTTAACATGAAAGGTGGCATTTTTTGTCAAACTTAAATCTCAATCAACATTTTTAATAATCAACATTTGAGTATTTAACGTTAGAGGCAAATATGTTACGTTTTAATTATTTTAGAGGCAAAATTACAATAACAAATAGTTTAGGACACTGAATGCTTCTTAAAGAATAGTTTAATAGTAAAAATGCAACTTAAATTGGATTCATTTAGCATAATTGGTGGTATTTTTGATCAAACTAAAGTCTCAATTCAATATGTTTAATAGTCAATGTTGAAATATTTAATGTTAAAGGCAAATATATTATGTTTTGATTACTTTAGAAGCAAAATTGTAATGATGAATAGTTTAATACATTGAGTACTCCTCGGAGAATAATTCAAAAGCAAAAATACACCTTATTCCTACAGAAGAAAACTTTCTATATATGAAAATATTATTCAACAACTAAACAAAAAAATGAGATGAGATACAAAAAAAAGTACAAATATGTGAAAAGTCTAACATTTAAGGGAGTTTAATAGCGTTAACCCATTTAAATCTATATGCCAATGCTTTATACTAGTATCTATTTAGTGTTAAGTTTCGTTTCATGCCCCATGTATATAGTTCATAATTTTGAACCCTGTGTATGTAACATTTGAAAAAATTTAATCCTGATTTATTAACCTAATGAGGGTAATTAGTGAGTTAATGAGGTGTGTGGCTAGAGGGACTTAACTTGGTGTTATTGTTGTGATTTCAGCCCTAGAAGTAGTTCTGAATCGATAGCGGGCCACCCAGGCAAGGAAAAAGGAAGAAAAAGTGAAGAATTGTCCTCTGTGCTACATGTCACGGCACGTGGATAGGTTGTCGTGGTGCATAGGGATAAATTTGAACAATGGGTTCCTTTATGACATGTGCCGTGGTAGAGGGTAGCGTGTGTTACAGCGCACAGCCAAAATTTTAATATATTAGTTATGTTTTATGTGCGAAAATAGAAGAAGAGGAGGAGAGAAAAATGAAGAGCTTGACTTAGGCTCTGCTAGGGCATGGTATTGGCTTCCATTGTCGACATTTTAAAGCTCCCAAACACCTAAGGTAAGTTTATGGTGCCTTCTTCCTCCTTTCTCTCCCTCATTTATGATGATTCATGGTAGGGTTTGAGTTGAAAGATGGATTTTCAGTCCATATTACTACAGGTTTGATTCCATTGATTACAATGAATATAAAAGGAGTTGTTAAATATATTGAAACACCACATTGATGATTTTAAAAGTGGTTAGTCTATGTGAGCATTTATTATCCAAAAATTAATATTTATGAGGTAGTTGGGAGAGGTTTGTGTGCATTAATGATGGTTTGAGGTGTTAATAATGATAATGTGCATTAATAAAATTTAAAGAGCCCATTGAGTATGAATGGGTAGTGACTATCAGTTGATAAAATAAAGTATGTGAAGTTATGTATTGATAAATCTTCAAGATTTAGACAATGATGGAATTCTTATGGTATGGATGTAGTGAGATTCATTTTTTAGCACCATTCAAGCTTGTTGAAGCTTTAGAAAATTGATATAGAGAGGGGTAAACCTTTAACCTCTTAAAGATTTGAGATAACGGGGAAAATTTAATCTTTATAATTGAATGTTAATTGTGTTTGTGGAATGTGAATTATGAGTTAAATTAATTATGCATATTGGCAAAATGTTTAATTTTCAAAATGGTTTTTGGAAAGAAAACCTTAATTTTGCCACCCTTTGTGTTTTACAAAATTGATTGTGATTATTACTATAGGTGAAAGATCGTGATGTATTATGTAAATTCATGTACTATAAATTGATTGTTAAAATGCATATTATGTGAGAAATATGTATAGTATGATCATTAGCGGGAATTTATTAGAGAGAGGAGTAGATTGATTGAAATTCATGTGGTATTGACAGTGATCGTTAGAATCGGGAACTAGCCTTGACACCGACGGTTGGAATCGAGAGGTAGCCCTTGTCCCATGGTTGATTTGGGACCATTCCACTTGTTATATAAAGGACTTAAATTTAACTAATTTCTACTAGTTCATGAGGAGATTAGATTAGAGGTACGATACCCCATAGTTGTTAGTATTGGGGGAAACCGAATTACATAAGTAAGTGAGTTCACCTTGGTTTGGTAGCTCCTCGCAAGTGGAAGGCTGGATTAGTTCATGAAGGACGTAGCTACATGATAACCTCCGGTTTCATGTCGGAGGTAACAAAAGAATATAAGATTAGTATATGATCATGTACATAAGTTCGACTATATGGTTGCTAGTTTTATGGTCCGACATATATTGAGAGTGCATGGATGTTATTTTTGCAACCCCGTGTTATGTTTATGAAATATTGTAACCTCCATAAGGTTATACCACAATTTACTTGAAAATCATGGTAATTCAGGGTTTGACCCTCAAAGGATTACCGAATTGTAAAGTTTTGTAAAAGCAATATCTCAAAATTCTTTCAAAAAAATCCCAATCTCAACAATTCAAATCTCAAACATGATTTAATAAGTCCAAATCAGGGTTTTGAAAGCAAAGATAAAGCTTCGAAAGCAATTGGGACTAAAAATAATGAGTTTTAAAACTCAAAAACAAATTTCGTGTAGAAAGTGTCACGGGTGCCACGGCTTACAACATGTGTGCCGTGGCATGTCTTCTCTGTGCCATGCGCCACAACACATTCAACGAAATTTGACAGCTTTAGTGCTATCATTTGACAGCAAAAGAAATGAACTTCCAACGCATCCCAAATTTCTGTCCAATATCTGATTGAGGTGGTTTTGATGTCTACATGGAGCTTTTTTCTAACTCTAGCTAATGACACTAATTTCACACTCAAACTCATTTTTTATAAAAAGTTAGATACCAAAATTCATTTTGACCACTTTTTCATAAAATCTCACAAATAGAGTGTCTTAACTCAACCACATGTGCCAATAGCCTACACGAATCATCCAACCACACTCAATAGACTCTTGCAGACTCGTGCAATGTACCGCACACAATCAAAAATACTTATCTCATAAAATCACCACTCAACCTTAATTTTCACAAAACATAAAGGGGGAGGAAATATTGCACAAAATCAATAATTTCATTCCAAATTTTTCAAAATACATATGTTTTTACTTGCATAGGTATTTTAGCCCTATCCACGGGTTTACAACCAAAACTCACTAACCCAAGGCATAAAATACACTAATTATATACAAAATCATGCAAGTAGTGTATAAATCATGTCAAATAATCCTAGTTGACGATTACATTTAATAAATACATATGAAAATAATAAAAGAGAGGTATATAAGGATTACTCTACAAATCCTAGGCCTATGTATGTTTTTTCCAACTCGGATCTGATAAGTTAGGTCTTGAAAATATTGAGAATTGAGGGGTAAGCACAACCACTCAATAATCAAGTTTCACTTAACCCATACAGTTGCATATCAATTGTAAATAGATGCAATTAAGCAAATAAACACAAATAACATGTAACACTCAAGCACGGTTCACAAAACTAACAACCATGTGATTGGGCTTACTACAAAATACTTTATTATATTATCTAGCAAAAGCATAACACAGGGTCACAAAAATAACAACCATTGGCCCTCAACACATGTCGAACCATAAAACTAAAAACTATATGGCTGGACTTATATATATGATCATATGCTAACCTTATATCCTTCTGTTACTTCCGACACAAAACTGGTGGCTATCATATGGTTACGTCCTTTACAGACTAACCCAACCTTCTACTTGTGAAGAGCTATCGGGCCAGGGTTAACTCACTCACTTATATAATTCGATTTCCTCCAATACTAACAACCATGGGATGTCGTACCCCTAATCTAGCCTCCTCATGAATCGGTAGAGACTAGTTAGATTCGAGTCTTTTATAAAATAAGGGGGACAATCCTAAATCAACCATGGGACAAGGGTTACCTCCAGATTTTAACAGTCGGTGCCAAGGCTAATCCTTAATTCCAACGATTACTGTCAATACCATGTGAATTTCAATCAATCTATTTCTCTCCCTAGGCGAACTCCCACCAACGATCGTACTACTCACATTTCTCACATAATATGCATTTTACAATTAATTCATATTACATGAACTCACATACTCCATATTTCACAATTCAACACATAATATATCATAATTTTTCACCCATAGTAATAAATCATAATCAATTTCATAAAACATTAAAGGTAGCAAAATGAAAGTTTTCTTTTTCAAAAACCATTTCACAAATCAAACACTTCGCCAATATGGATCACTAATTTAAATTATAATTCACATTTCACAAACACAATTAACATTCAATTATAAAGATTAAGTTTTCCTCAATTACCTCAAACCTTTAAGAGGTCAAAGGTTTACACCTTACTATACTAACTTTCCAAAGTTTTAGCAAGTTCGAATGGTACCAAAAATGAACCTCTTTACATCCATACCATAAGAATATCATCATTGTCTAACTCTTAAAACTTTATCAACATATAACTCTACACACTCTATTTTTATCAACTCATAATTACTACTCACTCATACCCAATAGCTTATTAAATTCTATAAATACACATTATTATTAACAACACTTCAAACCGTCATTAATGCACACCTCTCCCAACTACTATATTTATGATAACTTTCAGATAATAAATGCTTTCATAGACCATCCACTTTTAAAATCATCAATGTGCTGTTCTAATACCTTAAACAACTCCTATTATACTTATTTTAACTAATGAAATTAGACCCATACTCCTATAGATAGAAAATCTTTCTCCCAAGTCAAACCCTATCACAATTCATCATAAATGAGGGAGAGAAAGGAAGAATGAGGCTTAGATTACCTACCTTGGGTGTTTGAGAGCTTCAAAATGTCAACAATAGGAGCCAATAAGCATGCCCTAGTAGGGCTCCAATGTTTTCTTCCTTTTCTCTCTTCTATTTTCTCGCACAGACGTGATTTGATTTATCAAAAATTTTGCTCGTGCGCCACGACGCATGCTGCCCTCTACCGTGACACATGGCACAGAGGAGCTCGTTGCATTTAAATTTATCCTTATGCATCGCGACGAACCAACCACGCGTCGTAATGTGTGGCACAGAGAACAATTCTTCACTTTTTCTTCCTCTTTCCTTACCAGGGTGGCCCGCCATCAATCCGAACATACTTTTAGGGCTAAAATCACAACAATTATGCCAAGTTAAGCCCATCTAGTCACACACCTCATTAACTCACTAATTACCCTCATTAAATAAATAAATCAAGGTTAAATTTCTTTTCGAATGTTACAAATATCATGATAAAGTATGTTGTGGTAAGTCCTGTCACAAGGTTTTTAGTTTTGTGAATCGTGGCTGAGTATTATATGATATCTATGTTTTTACCTAATTGCATCTATTTACAATTGATATGCAACTGTATGAGTTAAGTGAAACTTAGTTAATGAGTGGTTGTACTCACCCCTCAATTCTCAATATTTTCAAGACCTAACTCATCGAATCTGAGTCGGGGAAAACATAGATAGGCCTAGGATTATGGAGTAATCCTCTATATGCCTCTTTTTTACTACTTTCATGTGTATTTGTTAGTGTAATTGCCAATTAGGATCATTTGTTATGATTTATACACTACTTACATGATTTTGTATATAACTAGTGTATTTTGTGCCTTGAGTTAATGAGTTTTTTTGGTAAACCTGTGAATAGGGCTAAAATACTTGTGCAAGTAGAAACATATGTATTTTGAAAGATTTGGAATGGAATTAATAATTTTATGTAACATTTTCTCCCTCTTTATGTTTTGTGAAAATTGGGTTGGGTAGTAATTTTGTGATATAAGTGCTTTTGATTGTGTGTGGTGCATTGCACAAGTCCACAACAGTCCATTGAGTGTGGTTGAATGGTTGGTATGAGCTATTAACACATGTGGTTGAGTTAGGACACCCTATTTGAAAAATTTTGTGAAAAGTAGTTAATATAGATTATGAATCCAACTTTTTATAGGAAATGAGTTTGAGTGTGAGACCGGTGCCATTAGCTAAAGTTAGGAGAAAGTTCCATATAGATATCAAAACCACCTCAATCGGACGTTGGACAGAGATTTGGAATGCGTCAGAAGTTTGTTCCCTGTGCTGTTAAGTGACAGTATTGATGCTATCAAATTTCGCACCTCACATCGCGATGTATGACACAGAAAGGACAAGCCGTGGTGCACATGCCGTAAGTCGCAGTGCACGTGACCTTTTTTGCATAAAATTTATTTTTGAGTTTTAAAACTCATTATTTTGGTTTTCAATTAATTTTCAAGCTTCTGCTTTACCTTTAAAACTCTGATATGGATTTATTAAATAATGTTTGAGATTTGAATTATTGAAATTGAGATTTCTTTAAAAGAATTTGAGAAATTTCCTTTATAAAACTTTACAATTTGGTAATCCTTGAGGGTTAAATCTTAGATTGCCATAATTTTAGGGTCAAACGTGGTTTAGTAAGAGAGATTTTACAATTTAATCTCTTGAAAGTTACAATTTGCAGTTACAGTGTATATATTTAAATAGAAAATTTAAAAAAAAGATAGGAAAATAAAATAGAAATGGGAAATGATTGACGAAAAAAAGAGGCTGCAAATAAATCATATATCGTGACCCATACATTAAAGCACATACTTCTGTGGATGTTGATGTCCCATGATATTCAAAGAAATATTACAGCCATGCATTATCCCATTCTATAATTACAATGACTTGGCTTTAAAATTTGTTGTCCATTATCAACTGTCTCAAAAGATGACCGAACAAAATTATCCAAAAAAAAAGATCATCGAACAAAAGTACATTGAACATTCTTTTAATGTCATTAAAATAAAATTATTTGAATCCTTTATTTATCTTTTTAATGCCTGTATTCCACTCTATTTTAAAATTTTTGTTGTTAAAATTTTACTATTAACCAGATTAAATTAGGTTAACAGAGTATCTTGATCAGAACATTAAATTGAAATTAAAATACAAAATAAATTTGTTTACTTAAAAAACATAAAAGATTGCATAGTTATGAAAGTTTGAACGAGTCATGGGAACGTACATTCTAAGTTCTAAGAATACTTATAAAATTAGTGAACTATACATAAGATAGCAGTCATCAATCATCATCATCTCATGGGAATACTGAAAAGAGGTTTGTAGAAGTTTACAGACACAGAGACATGAACATGAGTAGTAGCTAATATAGGAGGATGGGTTCACAGGTGAGCTGAGAGATGGTTGGGTGGTGTGTGAGAGTGACATTGGCAACTTGCAAGTACTGGTCGTTATAAGATAACGACGTTGTCTTCCCCCAGTGTGTTGCTCCCGTGATGTTAGATCCTTCTCCTTTGGAAAAATAGAATACAAGAGTTAGCCATACCTTATAAGTGGAGGTTGCAGATTTGATCCAACTTGTAATCCTAAGCCATCAATGTCTGCTTCTTTAATTCAAAAAATAAATAAATAAAATAGTTAAAATCTACACATATATGCGTGTGTTATGTTTTGAAATTTTACTCCCATTTTTATATCTATTTTAAATTTAAATTTAAAAATTAATAATGTTTTTCCTGTTATATGAAGACTTGCCCAAAATTAATAATGTGCTCCTATTATGACATGAAATTCCCTTTTGTCCGTAAAAACTCTTTGCTATCCACTACCATTCATTGAAAACCATGATATTCGTGAATGGGATTTATTTTATCATATAGGTAAAATAAAGGATGAACCGAGAATGAAATAACAGCGTGTGAAAAAAAAAAATATACATTTTATGTGTGCCTATAAATTTCTCACCCAATGGTCACATGTGAAATTTCATCAATGATTAAAAATTCATTCTTAACTATAAATAAATTAAATGGTAAGTGAAAGGGCTATCTTAGGAGGATATATTTCAACTATTTCTCTTCAACCATATCATTTGTTGGATTAAGGCATAGGGCATAGCAAATGTTGAGTTATGAGTTAGTGTTTTTTCTATATCTTACTGCCAAAATATTTCCAATAGCTGTTCAATTGAATATTTAAATTGATAATCTTTATAGTTTCATATAAAAGATTCACTAAACAAAAAGATTTGGAATACTCGTTGAATCTATATCAGCAAAAAAAAATGGATCATTATAAAGAAAAAAAGTATTTAGCATTGGTTCTAAAGCTACTTTAATAACAATTTAAATTACTCCTATCAATCTTGGTAGTGATTGGCAAAACGCTACTATACAAAACATGGAGAGCAATATAGTAAAAGTTTCCCAAAACCAATATAGTTAAACCATTACAGGTAATGTGGCGATTTAGATAAATTGTTATGCTTGAATCAAGAAAAAAAAATCTCACCCAAAAATTGGGAGATTAGTTTGAATTTTTGGTGCAATAATAGTAGTGATTTACGAAAGGTGGAAATTTGAAAAGTTCGGCAATGTTGTTACAAGTTTCAAAATTGCTACCAATGTTGAGGTTTTGAATTTTTTGCAGGATTGAACTGACCGAATTACTACAAAATATCTGCAATATTTTAAAAAATAATCATTTTTAAGTACTTTATTTTTTTTAAAATATTCATATTTAGTTTTTTAATATGATATTTACATTCTATTTTGAATATTTATTATCTAATAATATGTATATTTTATTAAATATAATTAACTATATTTTATTAAATACATGATTTCATTAAATATTTTAGTTTTAATATAATATTATTTGAATGATATTATTTTAAATACTTAATGATGAATATATTTTATTAAATTTATTTTTTGAGTATTATAAATTTAAACTAAAAAATGAATTTGAGATATTGGGTCGAAGAAACCTAAAAAAGAAGAAAATTATTATTAGAAATTTTAAATGGTAGAAAAGAAATAATTAAATTAAAAATTATTAATGAAATAAACAAATTAACCAAATAAATAGAATACATAAAACATAAAGAAAAAAAATTACCAAGCCCCACTAGAAACCCAACACAGGAGAGCAAAGAGTAGAGAGGATAGGGATAAAAGAAAGTAAGCAAGATAAATGGGGATGGGAGCTGTAAGTTTTTATAGTCTCTAAAAGCTGTAGCGATTCGGGTAGCAATTCTAAATTTTATAGACGTTCAAGTAGTGGTTATTGTCATATTGCAATTCACTCTAAATTGCAATTCTAGCAAACCGCTATGCCATGAGTACGAATGCATCACTTTTGTTTTTGGCGATTCTGGTAAACTGCTAAAATGTGTCAATTGCAAAGATTTTCTTCTAAAACTACTACCACGATAAAATATTTTAGCTGTTTCATTGTCAAATTGCCATGAAAATTTGAAATTTGATTTTTTATAAGTTCATTTATAGCTACTAAAAAAATTTTATATTTACCATACATTCAATGAATATAGAATACATTAAACATTCAATCAAATTATTTGGCTTCCCTTGATGTCATTCATCATCTAAGTTCTTGTTAAAATTGTTATAATATTATTTGTATATAAATAAATTTTTTCAAACATCATGACATTAAAACTAAAATTTTACCTTAATAATGGTAAGTGATCATCTCCTTCGAGGGAGAAAATTTTGCAAATTATATGGTTAGAATGGCTCATTGTCATGGATGATATCAACATTGTCATCGCTCATATCATAAAGATCTTGAAGCTTCAAATGAATAACTATATTCCAATCTTTATGTTTTTCATTTTTGACATAATAAACTTATTTTTCTCATTTAAGTCATATGTCTCGATTCTAACATTTCAAAGATCTATCAACTCTTGGATCAATGGCTGAAGTTATGTATTTATATAAGTACTCGACGCCCTGTTTTTTAGAATAATCATGGACAATATGAAAGAACTTTGGTCATACACATCCATGGTGGAAGGTTGGATGAAATTAAGACCATTGTCAAATATTGTAACTAGTGCTAAGATTGTCAAATGGGTTGAAACTATTAGTAGCCAATGCGAGTCATACATTCCTAGGATTTGAGACTTAATTTGGAAAATTTAAGTCAAATTATTTCCAAAGTTACTGAATCTCTTGGATGTCTTATTTTATCATCTATACTCTTCTCAGTATCCTGCCATTTCATCTGATCAGTTATCTTGGACAACATATATAATTTCTATAAAAGTGGCTTTAATGGAAAGTATTTAAGTTTTTTTTTATGGTCGTGTCTTCTTTTTCCCTTTTCCCTTCTTTATTAGTTTCCACCTAGAGACATTACACTTTTTACAAACTTTTTTTCCTCATCATCCTCCCAATACAACATGCAAACACTTAGGCAAGCATCAATTATCATGAGTTGGGTTGTTCACCCTCAGTAGATCAAAGCCTAATATATATAGCCCAGCCAAAGTAAGGCTCTATAATAATATTGGAGAGATCTAGGTGCTTGTGCATGATAAAATTAGGGCCAGAATTGTAATATTTTCCATTATTCAATTTTGAGAATTAACAGTTTTAGCAACTTCCCACATTTGAAACTACATGCGTGCATCGCTTCAATATATGAGAGTGCTGATTATATTTTGGCAATGTTTTGAACTCTCTCGTTTTCTCTCCCTCCTTACATTCTCTTTCAAAGTGTGCCTTTGCTGTGAGTTTAAGAACCAAGACTAACCCTGTGATTCAATTCTTGCAATCGGCACTCCATTTGTACTATACTACAGGTATGCTTTCCTCCTCCAGAAACTTATATCATATAACTCAGCCCTAACTTATTAATTACCTTTTTTCATAAAAAGAAGTTGGACTTTTTGTCATAGGAAAAGCATCTTTTGAATAATTCTAACAACATTGACATTCCCTTATTGCTAATACTACATACTTAATATGAAATAATTTACAAAAAAAAAAAGACAACTTGGTGTACCCATCACACCTAAGATATAATGGTTGTTCCCTATCTATCATGAGGTCGAAAAAATCTTTCACTTCTTGATTCCCAGCATATTTAACATCTAGACCCAGTACTTTATCATCACCGTCTACTTTAAAAGCGCCACAAATTGCATGAATTGCAAGATTTAAACCCTCTTTTTGAACAGTTTCTTGGGAAAAAGCATTCTATAATATTCCCCTGTCAGTACACAATTATGAGAATGAATTAAAAAATAAAGACATGTTTATCCAAAAAAGTTAAAACAAGTTATACTTCAATAGCTTCATTATTCAAATTATGCCTTTCAACTATACATTGCTCAATATGTATAGCCTCATGGGAAAGATTTAAATATTAAACGCTCTCTAACCACTATTCTTGGATGCCACTTCTTGAAATGACATTTTGGACAAGAACGTAAATAATATTTTTACCGGCACTCACATGAAAGAAAGCAAAGTCTAAAAACTCATCCAATCCTTTCAAGTATTCTTTAGTTGTCAAGTCATATTTATCCATGACCAATCCATTTTCTTATTTAGTATTGATCATTAAATGAGCTCCAAAAGAGGAAAGAAATGAAAGCAAATGTCCAACAATCTAAATAAATGTACGTGGTTTATATGTACATTTCATTTATTAGTAGTTCTCATAGCAATTTGACCAAACTACTACGATAATCAATGGCTAAATATATTATAGTGGTTTGTCAAACCATTACAAGAATAGCTACACATTTATTTTTAATTTTACAAAACCATATTTAATTAAATGTTAAAAATTGTTTTAAGTCATATAAAATTATTTTAATTTACATAAAAATATTAAAATTAAGGGTTAAGATCCATTTTTATCCTAATACTTATTTGTGAGGAGCTGTGGGTACCATGAAGTGTTTAAGTAGGGAAATTTCTCCCCTGAACTATTTTTTAGAGAAGTAAAATTGTCCTTCTATTAGTTTGGTGTTGTTCTCTTGTTTTCTACTCATTTGTTATTGTGTAAGGCCCGTTATTTTTTGATTTAGCATTTAATTTGTAACCTCTGACCCATCTTTAACTCTCTAATGTGGCTTCCTAATACCATCCATATGACTATTCACTAATATATTACACACATGCAAGACTTGAAGAACTTAGAAAACAAAAGATTTCTTTGACGACTAGAGCTTGTTCATGATCATGTCTATTCCTACTAACATATTTACTTTGTAGACCACCTCAGATTGGTCGTGATCGATGACATTTCTAGTCGTGAGACATTTTGCCACGTCAAAAATTAACATGTTGAGCTTTTGGTAAACCAACTTTGATGATCCTCGTTAAAACCTAGGGACTAAATAGCCCCTCTAATGTTAAGCATGTTCACCAAACCAATCAGAACAAAATGTATGGACTTCGAAGGCAAGACAATCATTAGATAGTAATGATAAGATTGTCACCACTCCCCCACTCTATATTTATAGGCTTTGTCTTAATTGACACAGAATATGAAAATTTAGCAACATACTCATTAGTTCTAGTTTCACAGAACCACCCTCCTCCTTAGCAATTAAAAACCCCAATAAGTCTAGTGAGCTGCTCCAACAAGAAAAACAACTTAGTCACTTCCCATGGTGGCCCATCTCTATGCCATTATCCTTCCCATCGAGGTTAAGATCATTACTGGGGAACCTTTATTATAGTTTTCCTATGATGATGACATATAATGCCACCAAGAGCAGAGCACATATGTTGCAAAGTTAGACCATTATAGTTATACACATCGTCCTCCCACTCCTGCCTAAATGACTTCTAAAATCATCTTCGGCTCATCAATTTATAGAAAGGTAGAGTGAGTAGATGATAATGAGTATACTAAAAGGAAGCTCTGCAAAGAAAGGCGTGCTTGGGATATAACAGGAGAATCTGTTATACCAAATATTGAGGATAACAAGATTTTGGAGGCTCATGAATAATGAAGGTTGCTAGTGAGCTTGTTATGGGAAATGTCTAAGATACCCAGGTTAACCAAGGCTGAAAACTCCTTGGGGAATCTTATTGAAAAGTTTATTCCA
Organism: Prosopis cineraria; assembly: GCF_029017545.1. Taxonomy (NCBI): domain Eukaryota; kingdom Viridiplantae; phylum Streptophyta; class Magnoliopsida; order Fabales; family Fabaceae; genus Prosopis; species Prosopis cineraria. The sequence continues at coordinate 40,934,560 of NW_026555332.1, forward strand.
GCTCATATTTAGTTTAATTTGAAGACCTAAAATATTACCAAGACTATCGAGGATATTTGGATAAAGTTTATTTTGGGGTAGGAGTTTTCAATTTGATTAGGCATGATTTAGGCAACAATGATACCGGTGAAGTGAAAATTGAAGAAGATGAACATTGAAGAGCCACGTCGCTCTTAATGGGATGCCGCATTAGAGAGTCATAGATAAGTTAGGGGTTATAGGTTAGATACCAAATCAAAAGATAATAGGCCTCATGCCATGACATATAAGCAAAAAATGGAAGAACAAATGGCATACTAATAGAAGGGCAATTTTGTTTCTCAAAAAAACAGTTCAGGGGAAAAAGTTATCCCACCTAACAATTCAAGGTGCTTAGCATCTCAGAAATAAGTACAAGAATAAAATTAAATTTTAACCCTAAAATTAAAATTCTTAAAACACATATCATCCCCTCTTTCTAAACCAAACAAGAGTTCATTTAATGTTCCTCTCCTCCCCTTTATTAACTCCCTCCCATCCTTTGAAATAAAGGGGAGGGAAAGGGAGGTGAGAGGAGAGGTTTAACTTTAATGAACTCTTGTTTGGGTTGGAGGAGGAGAGGGGGGGTGCTTCAATAATGACATATATGCCTTCATGTTATTTTACTCTTTTTTTTTAAAAGTATTTATGTGATGATTTATTTTTTATTTTTGAATCTAAGAATCTTTTATCTCATCTTTCTATGATATTCAACTGAAAAGTTATTTGTGATAAATGCTTGTAATATCTTTACTAGGGTTGGAGTTGAAGACAGGTATTTAATAGCTAGCAATAGATAGTTAGTGACACATATGAGTAGTGCCATATTTTTTATTTAGTTGAAAACAATGATAATTTTAGAATATAATAAAATTAAGAAGGACACTTTAATTTTAAAATATTTTATCTCATCTATTTATGATATTCAACTGAAAAATTATTTATAATAAATTCTTGTAATATTTTTATCAAGTTTGAAATTGAAGACATATATTTAACACCTAATAGTAATAGATAGTCAATGATACAAAGAAGTGATGTCATATTTTTTATTTAATTGAAGTAATGATAATTTAAGAATATAAAAAAATTAATAAGAACATTTTACTCATAAAATAGCCTAACATTTATTATATTTTACATCATGAATAATTTATTATATTTTTGCAAATATGACTCATGTTGTCTATCAATAATAAACCTTTTATAAATTTTAAATTTTTAATAATAAAAATTTTATATAAACTCCTTGTATATTAATGTAAACTGACCATACTATCAAAGTTTCAAAAATTTAATTCATATTTTTTGGATACAAGATTTTTACTGACTAGTGGGCCAGTTTATTCTAAAATTAGAGAGGAACAAAATAAGAGGAGGTGAGGGGATAAATATAAATTATAATTATAACATAATTATAAGGGCTAAGGTATATTTTCACCTTTGTACTTTTTTCAATGAGCACTAGGCACACTAGTAAGTAGAGCAATTTTTTCCTTAAATTATGAGAAGCAAAAAATTATTTTTGTCAATTGACCATTAACTTTACTGTTTTTTTACTGACGTGTCATGTGCATAAAACCCATACACAATGATAGGTAAGACTAATCCTTTTTTAGTGTTAATTTGCCCTTAAATTCTTTTTTCAAGAGCTCTAAGTATCCTTAGGTCTTTTTCTAGGAGTGCTAGATATCATAAAGTTTTGTTAAAATAAAATTTAATAAATATTACCTAAATATTAAATATTTACATATTTAATAATTTAAATATTATTATTTATAAATATTCATCTAAAATTTATAAATTATTTTTTAACTATTTTATAAATAATTTATAAATATTTTTTAAGACAATGCCCATATTGTTACGTCTTTCATATGGGTGGAAACTTGCATATATTTTTAATATTAGTTAAATTTCTTTAATTTTTATGTCATTTTTTATAATTTTTTGGTTAACTAACCATATTATTTCAAAATATTACACCATTCAAATTCAATACTATCTATGCACTGTAGTTTTAGGGGTAAAATTAGAAATATACATGACATATCAAGACCAATAATATGGGAATAAAAATATTTATTTGAAATATATTACCTATTTCATTAATCTGCTATAAAAAATATTACTCAACAAGAGAATAATACAGATATGAGGAGAAAAAAATTATTTTGTTAATTTAGAGGTTCATTCCCTTCATGTTTAATACAAAATTATAAAAAAATATTAAAATATTGAATTGGGTGTATTAGCTAAAATAAAAATTATAAAAAATGACTTAAAAAATTTAAGAAACTCAATCAATATTTAAAACATGATCGATATATAAAAATATTACAAGTCATTCATAAATTTATAAAAAATTAGTTTAAACAGTTAATATTTAACAATAATTTATAAATTTTAAATAAATATTTATAAATAATAATATTTAAATTATTAAATATTAAAATTTTAATATTTTAACAAATATTTATTAAATTTTATTTTAATAAGATTTTAGAGTGTCTAGTATTCTTAAAAAAGATTTTAAAGTGCCTAGTGCACCTAGAAAAAGAATTCAAAACAAATTAGCATCATAAGATATGATTAAAATCTTACCTATTACTGTATGTGGATCCCACGCAATGTCATGTCAGCAAAACATTGATGGGATTTTTTGCTCTTTAAAAAAATAGTCTAAAAATAAAATTACCTTATTTATCAGTGCATGGTATCCAATACTCTTAGGAAAAAAGTTTAGAGTAAAAATCCACTTTAACCCTGATTATAATTATAAATGAAATAAAATGAGGGTAAGGTTTTTTTATATATATAAAATATTAATTAATATTAACTTCAATATCATGTAGACTGGATTTGGAACTGGAGAACAAGGGCTTGTTTGAAATTATTTTTGCTTTATTATTCTTAAAATTGATATTTTGTAAAACATGTTTTGAAAATTAAAAATAATAAAAATAATTATTTTTTTATTCTATTCATTTTTTTAAAAAATAATCTCAAAACACTTAAAATATGTTTCTGTTTTTTTATTTTCTAAAACAATATTTTATTTTTTTGTTTTTTAAAATATTTTTAAAAAATATGATATCAAATAAATGTTTTTATATTTTTTGTTCTGGAAAACAAAAAGCAATAGGTTGCCAAACAAGCGGTTCATTGGTGGTCAGAGTTACAAATATGCCCCTCCTCATTGTCCGCAAGTGCCAGTGATGCGAACCAACTCAGACGACAAAATTGCCGTCGCCTCTTCGGTCCGTGCCATCGTGCCCTTGGGAATCTATCTCTCTGGTTTTGGTTTCTCTTGGTCCAAAGACACAGATCCCCTTGCAATCTCGTATACCCTTTTTAGATTCAGATCGCAGAGTTGTGGAACCCTAGCTCCTCTTTTATGCTCGGCTAGTTTTTTTTGTCTCTCTCCTCAACGTTCGTCATGGAGCGGATTGTAGGCTGCAAGTATAAGCTTGGCCGCAAGATCGGAAGCGGATCCTTCGGTGAAATTTATCTGGGTCATCTTTCTCTCTCTTCTTCTCTCGACTTGCGAACGATCACTCTTTATTTTTTTATTTTTAAATCCACTTGCTTCACTATAAACTGATCGATCTGCCCCAATTTCGCGTTTTCTTTTCTTTTTTCTGCAGCTACGCATATTGACACTTTCGAGATCGTCGCTGTCAAGATCGTAAGTCTCTCTCTTTTGCTCTTGTCGACGCATGGGTTGTCTGGTTGCTTAGCTCTATAATTATTACAGGATCTCGGTGAATTGAATTAGCAGGTTTTAGCATTTTATTTTGCATGAACTCATATGCGAATTATTATGTGTTTTTTGGCTTGTTGTCATCACTTTTAATCAATGATTCGTGGCACTCTAAATTGCTGAGTTCTTCCCTAACTTGTGTCCTTTTGGATATTGCAGGAGAACAGTAAAACAAAGCATCCGCAGTTGCTTTACGAGGCAAAACTGTACAATATTCTTCAAGGAGGAAGTATGTGTTTTGCAGTGCTAAAATTTAGTCTCTTTATCTTGGTCTTTTTGAGCGAGAAATTAGTCACATGGAAGTTGTGACACAGTAAATTTTTAAATTCGGGATGCTTGTCTCTTCGCTATTTTTGATTCAGGTGGCATTCCTAGCATAAAATGGTCTGGCCTGGATGGGGAGGAGAATGTGCTTGTTCTTGATTTACTGGGACCGAGTCTTGAGGATTTGTTTGTGTATTGTGGAAGGAAGTTTTCATTGAAGACAGTCTTAATGCTGGCTGATCAAATGGTAAGCTAGCTGGCCTTTTCGCCTAGAGATGGGCTCACGCACTTGTTCATCACAGCACATACATGCAATTGTTCTGACTAATGGTCAGTGCACTTGTGTCACTGAATTTGATGTCGGTTCCAAATATTCAGCTTTCGTTATGGACTTCCTCTTGTGTCAGATTAACACAAGGTTCCCTCCTCCCAAAAGCAAAACTTTCTCCGTCAGTCCGTCTTTCTCTAACATTGGTCCAGCAAATTGTCATTGGTTTATTGCATCGCAATAGGAAAATTGTAACGGAAATCTTATCATGTTCTTTCATCGTGATTGTACTTTTTTGTTAATAGCTGTTGCTTTTTCTTTCTTTTTTTTTTCAGATAACTAGAATAGAATATGTGCATTCCAAGGGATTTTTACATCGGGATATAAAACCCGATAACTTTCTTATGGGACTTGGTCGGAAGGCTAACCAGGTAATTATCTTGTGATATCTGTTTTCGTCAGTTAGATTTGATGGTCTGTTTTATGGAGCAATATGTTGTTGTTCTGTTCTATTTGGCAGGTTTACATAATTGATTTTGGTCTTGCAAAGAGGTATCGGGACTCCACAACCAATCGCCACATCCCTTATAGGTATTTTAATTTATTCCATTGATGTACGCTCTTTATTTTTTGCTGCTCCTGCCTCGCCAGAAGAAAAAGTTCAAAACGTCTTTGTATTCCTTGCTTCAGATATTTCCTCTTTCTTTCTATTTTTTCTCCTCTTGTTCCTCCAGAAAATAATAATGTTTTTTAACTTATGATAATAATTGTACCTCAGGGAGAACAAAAATTTAACGGGGACTGCACGTTATGCAAGTTGCAATACTCATCTAGGGATTGGTAAGTCAGTGGAAGTTATTGACCCCTCGCATCCCCAAAAATGCAGAGAGAGAGAGAGAGAGAGACAGAGTAGAAAGTAATTTCCTCACGTGCTTTAATACTTGCAGAACAAAGCCGACGGGATGATTTGGAGTCACTGGGTTATGTTCTTCTGTACTTCCTGAGAGGAAGGTATGCCATCACTCTCCAGCTACTACTGCAAGTTACCCCCTACCCCCAAATAATCTATTATAAATTGAGATGACATAATGAAGCGTGATCGCATATAAATGGCAAAAAAATTTTGTGTTTAGTCTTCCTTGGCAAGGTCTGAAGGCTGCAACAAAGAAGCAGAAGTATGATAAAATATGTGAAAAGAAATTGTCAACTCCAATTGAGGTGAATTTCTTGCTTTATTTCCTCTTTTTTTCTTTTGTTTTTGTTTTTGTTTTGCTGCCGTGTTGAATTCTTAATCACGACACTTATTTTGATTCTTTTTTTCCAAAGGTCCTCTGCAAGTCTCATCCTGTAGAGTTTGCTTCATACTTTCACTACTGCCACTCTCTGACTTTTGACCAGCGGCCTGATTATGGGTTCTTGAAGCGTGTATTTCGGGAACTATTCACTCGAGAAGGTACCTATTCTGCTCATCATTGAATTGAATGCAACCATATAATTTACAGAGTTGTGCTTGTAAACATTAGAGTAGTAGTCTTTGGTTATGGATAACTATTATAACTGTACAGCTGTATCTTGTGTAGATTTCTTGTTAGGAGATCGATGGGAAATGAATTGACTACTCTGAAATGAATTTGTCAGAAGACACAGCTTGTAGAATCCACTAAGCTTTCCTGATATGTGTAGAAGCTATATATCTCAGCATAAATTTGCAGTCTTTTTATTGTGTATAGATGTATTTGTTCTGCACTAAATTTGATCAATATTTAATCATGCTCAATGCATGAAGAAATGCAACAAATTGAAAATTTAATATGGGTCTTTTTCAATTTTATTGACACATGCACCCTTCATTTCATAATTTCGTACCTCTATTGTGGTTACGCAGCATGCATTACTTCCTTTATTCTCCTCTCTTTGCTTCAGGACAATATATCACTTTTGTTGCCCGGTTTTGGTGTATGTTAGGTTATGAATTTGACTATCAGGATAATTTATCACTTTTGTTGTCCCGATTTGGTGTACGACAGGATATGAATTTGACTATGTATTTGATTGGACCATCTTGAAGTATCAGCAGGCACAAAAGAACAAATCTCAGCCACGCATACCCGTAAGAATACCTCACTGTTGAGCCATTCTTCATTCCCTTTTATGCATCCCCTTCTAGAGCAGCGTGGAGACATGCTTATAATTTGCATTTTAAATATTACTATGTTTGTGAGAATACTGAATTTTGTCATATTTCAGCCTGTTACTGGAGCAAGCAACAGTCGTGTGACGCCAATGGATGTTGACAACCATCATGGTTAGTTTTTAGTTTACTATTCTTTGTGCGTATTGAAGTAGTGTTGTCATTCACAGTTTTGATAAATGCTCTTGTATTAGATGAAAAAATAACTTCATGATGGAGGTGGCATCATTAAATTTTGCAAGTCAGCTTTACTAAATTAGTTTATGACGACACATCTCTTAATTTACACTTTTCCTTTGAATTCAATATAACTCAGATAATGTTGGAAAAGATATAGGAGGTCCCATTTCACCAACGATGTCCATTAATACTCAAATGTTTTATGTGTGAAAGGCAGTATGTTGTTTATTATTATCTAATTGGGCAGCTGTTAATGCTCTTTCAGTTGATGTATCAGATCGCATTAGATCAGGCAATGCTACCAGTTCCGGTGTTAAATTGCAGTTTAAATCACCAATTGGCAAAAATTTAAGTTCTGAACATCCTTTTAAGAAGAATGTAAGTTGTCTTGCTAAGAGTCATAACCTCTTCTTTCTTGTTATGATTGATGCAACACTGAAATCTTAATCTTGTGAACTATTCTGTTGCAAATTTAGTGTATCAATGTTTATCAAGCATTTAATCCTGTAGATTTTTGGAGAGGAGAACATGCCCTCTACTTCATATTCACTTTCTGGTACCTCCAAGAGGGACTTCTTGAAGCCCATCATGCCTTCTGAAGCTGCTAATTCTGGACAGGAACATGTTAGTAAAATTGGCCCTTCTAGCAGCTGGATTTCATCTCTGCATCGCACCAAATGAAATACCAATATGGTATTTTCCTGTTTTTTGACGTCTTGGTTCTTGTGGTGTAGTGATTATTATTATCAGTCTTATGCTTGACCCATTATATTATGCTGTATTTGCAGCTGTGAATCTGTTCAAGAAAATTCTCTGCATATGTGGTGGTTCACTTGCATCTTTCCTGTGTATTCAATAGAGAATATCCCAGTAAGTTATTGATGGAGACTCTCAAATTTGCTGCCATCTTGTGCTACTTCTTTTCCAAGGTGACTACAAACGATTGGTATAATAAAATACAGACTACCCAGGCCTGGCTCCTGTGCTGTACATAGATGTCAAATGTGGCACACAGCAATCTTGTGTATTCACGTTTCCTTGTAATGATAATGTGTGAAAGCCATTTCCCCCCTTTTGTCACTTGATAAGTTTCTTTGTGCCATGTGACAAGTGGCGATACAGTTTGGTTTAAATTGGTTGACAATATTATGAATTGCAGGTGTATCTTCAGTTTCTTTTATAGAGATCTATTTTATTACAGCTTTTGAATTTCTATGTATGTTTACATAATCATCATGTTCTTTTCTTTACTAAATAAGAAACTTGTTGCTTCCCATATATCATGTTATGAAGATCAATAATAAAATTCTTAGATTGGGGGAAGCATAAACTGGAAGAGTTTCATGTGTACCAATTATATCTTTGACTGCTTCCTTCCTCATCACGTCATTTTCCTCTTACAATGGTAAGTAACAATTTCTTGTTAGTAACCAGTTCACCTCAGATACATAGTAGCCTATATCAGGTCATCATAACTTTATATATATTGAAGATAGTTTTTGGGGGCTCCATTTCACACTTACAAATGATTATGGGCTGGTCTCTTACTTGAACAATGAGCTGACTCAATTATCAGGAACCTTATCTCATCTTTTGAAACTTTACATTTCTTTTAAATTTTTTCAATTTCAAGGAAAATTCTTTGATAAAGATTACATTTAATTATTTTCAGAGGTATTTGTAAGGATAAGAGGTTTCTCCTTTAATTTACCATTGATTTTGTGAACTTTATTTTATTTTCTGTAATTCTCTTTGGTGCAACCAGGATGCTCAAGCAGCACTTCTCTACTTGTAGGTAGCGCAAATATTGGCACTCAGCCAGGTTAACTTGTACTGACATTTGGGGGATTAACGAGTGCAAACTGGTTTTGTCAGTCTAGTTCAAGGTTTGAATATGGTGCTGCACATTTCATGTTTCATTGATTAAATTGATTGGAAATGGGCTGCTCAATTATCAGTTCATACTTTTTACTTTTGAAGGAATTTCTATTCAAACCAATATTTATCTGAGGGATGAATTATGACTGAATAGGTTCCCCTATCAACAGGTGCTTGCCTCTCTATATTCTCACTTCTGATGAATAGATTTGTTTAAACGGCAATTGGGTGAGAATGAATTAAAGATATAACGATCCTAGCATTTCTATCAGTTAGCATCTATCCATGATCTGACTTTTTGAATAGACTAACATGAATTCTATAGTTATTAGTGGTCATATACTTATGAAATGGCTACTTGATGATAGCACCTTATTTGTATAGACCCAAGTTTACCTGCCACTTGCTAGCTCAATCTGTAGTCATGTGGATTGGGTTGCAGCAGCTTGAAGTTTTAAAATATTTTAACTGGAGGGATGAGTTAATCTATTCATCTGTTCTCATAATTTGGCATTCAGATTTTCAAAGAGTTTGGTGCCTGGGAGCTCCGCAAAGTTCTTTTTCCTGATATTGGATTATTCTGAAACCTTTAATTAGGGATTATGAAAGCAGATATTTTTGATGAATTTAATCATCTGTGAAACCAGTGATTTCATAGCTCTTAATAATCTTTTGAATGTTGTAAGAAATGTTGATGTTTTGGACCTTAAAAGTACGAACTATTGGGTTTTCTTTTGTGACAAATTGTGCAAGAGAATAACAGATTGGCTCCATGCTGTCATTTGGCCGTGGATCTAGATAGGCTTTGTAATAAATTTTAAAAGAGATGCTTTCAATGTGTGTTTGTCGCTATATGCAATAGGCCTTTTGATGAATGGATCTTTTGATTGTTATTCAACATTTCTGTTAGGAGGCTGCCCCTTCATGGACAGGATCTTGGCTCATTTTTGGTTCACGGTGCTGGTTCTAATGAGAATACATTTGAAGGCCGGTAACTTGGGTATCCTGATCCACCATTCTATCGACGCTCCTGTTGGATGGATGACGACTGCAGCTCATAGGTAAGCAAGATGACTCGTATATTTTGTTACCTTTGTTCCATTCCTACGGGTACTAATTCAGGTAACCATAATTTTTTATTTTTTATTTGTATTTCATATTTTAGCACTTTTGTCATGCAGCGGACTGATCAAATGAGATGGAGTGGAGAGGATTGATTTTGTGATGAAGATAGAAACACGTAGACTCTTGGGAGTTGTTTGGTCCATGGCATTTTCTTCCTCAATTTCAATACTGTGGCGTCATAGGCCAATTCTTTTCCTTTTTAGTCATTCTGTAGAATATACTCGAGATAAAAGCCTAGAGATGTCTGAGACTCTGAATATCTTGCAGTCCAATCTATCTCACATTTCCAAGATTCTGGTGGAAAAATATGCTTGAGTCAGATGGTCCATGTAGCTGATAGTTGTATTAGTGTTGTGATTACAATTTTGACATGCATAAAGTTCAGAGTTAAATATTTGCTAATACTATGTTTTAGAGGTGTTTGCTCTGATCCCGAGAGTCCGGACCGATTGAGTGAGACAAAACAATGTCACTGAATCGATTGCAAGCGCAGGAGATGGATCTTTTATAGCCACTAGGCGCGCGCGTTTTCTTGGCTCGTGTATGATATGTTTTTTTGGGTCGATAATTTATGACTTTCGTTATGACCTACACGGGATTTTTAAGTGTTCAGAGTAGAAACAGTTGTAGTCTCTGCGTCGAGGCTGCAAATGGTGGATGTCGAATGGCTTATATTTAATATGCATGATTTATGTTTTGCGTATAAAAATGTCATTAAAAGGCAGTGGCGCGCTCTCTGTTTTTTTTGGTACATAGAGGGGCAAAGCTCAAATGAAATTAGACTGAAACTAATCATGGGTGAGTCAAGCTCAATTTATTTCTGTACAGTATATCAAGTAAGCTTTCAGGAGATTCGCTCGAAACCTGTATTCTATGTTCTTGTGAGAGGTTTTAATTAGCCAATTAATCTGTACTAAAATTTCCTTCTCGCTGAGTATGTGTCATGCAGATATGTCAGTTAGAGGCAGTGGCTCTTCACTCGAGTCATTCATGGTCATGTCTAGTTGCCAAGGTAACCGTGAGGTGAGTTTGGATTTTATTTTTATTTTTTTTAGCAATATTATTTATAAAATTATTGGGTATTAAATAGTGGAAAGTAATTTTTTAATAAGCAAATTTGCAGAAAAATAATTTTGTAAGTAAAAGATGACGATGTTAGTTAGTGACAGCCTCTAGCAAAACATGCAGGGATAAAATTTAGTTTTCAAAGTTTGTGTCAATTATCAATTTAGATTTTAGTTTTTAGTTTAGTTTTTATTAATTTGTTCCCTAAAGCCTATTTCAGTTACTATTTTAAAAAAGAAATAAGTTAAAATGTTGATAAAAATAATAAAATATTAATGACAACAATATAGATTAACAAAAGGAGTGTAATTTAAATAGGAAAAAAAAAGATGAGCTGAAAAATAAAATAAAATGAGAGTGGAGAACTGGATTAATGACAAAATAAATTGATTTACGAGCAATTTATTCATATTTCGTTATATATACGCGATTAATATACTTTATGTATCTATTTGTTCCCTAAAACCTGTTTTAGTTATTGTTTTAAAAAAGTAATAAGCTAAATCTGCTGACGAAAATAATGAAATATTGATAAGAACTATATAGATTAACCAAAAAAAAAAAGTGTAGTTTAAATGGATAAAAACAGGTTTGTAAAAATTACAACATGTAGCATGGAGAATTGGGTTAATAAAAAAATAAATTGATTTAAGAGCTAATTTATTTATATTCAGGTGTATGTCAATTTATTAATATATTTTATGGCCTTGTTTGATACGCAAGTATAAATTTTGAGAGATTAAGATTAGGATTGAGATTAAAGCTTTAAAAATATCTCTGATATGAAATAATATTTAAATAGAATACTAGTATTAATTTTATTTTATAATAAATCAAAAATTGTCAAAATATTATAATGCCCCCTATCATTAATAAAAAGAAAATACACAACCTGAGTCTATAGAAATTGAATGAGATCTGAGACGATGATGGAGTGATAAAGATGAACCGATAGTGGGTTGAACGAGATCTAGAACTTGAACCAGATTTTGGCAAAAAAAAAAAAAAAGAACTTGAAGATCTAGAAGTTAAGTCTCGAAGGATGACTTGAATCAGATCTAAAACTCAAACCCATCAATTTACAAGTTGAACCTAAATCTGTAAGAAAAATAACTTGAACCCATCAATGGTGAACTTGAACTTGAACTTGTAACTCGCCATCAACGTCAATGGTGAGAGAGGAAGATGAACCCAAATTTAACAAATGCAAACTTGAACACATCAATGCCGAGCTCGAACAAGAACTATTGAACTAGTGACTCACTATGTCGAGCTCAAAGATGCACAAAAAAAGGATGAGACAGACATCGTCTAGGACAGGAAGGGATGAGAGAGACATGCTATTAGGAAGGGAAGGGGGCAGAGAGAGAGAGAGAGAGAGAGAGGGTAAGGGCAATTTCATTTGAATATTTTCAATCCTAAGAGTGATTTTGTGTTTGGATAGCGTTTTAATTGATTATTTGAGATGACAAATCAATTTTTGCCAAAACTATCCAAACACTTGTTTATTCAGAGAATCAATTTTTGCTGAAAAATTAATTTTTTCTCAAAGCTCCAAGACTAAGCTTGTGTGTTCAAATTATCTAGTAAATATAGGAAAATTAAAAGAAAGGTCTAAGAAAAAAAATATAAAAAAAGCACAAAATTTAATAAAATTAAAATAAACTACCTTTTCTTTTATTTTTTTTAAATAAAATTTAAATTTTGGTTTCTCAAAAAAGTTGCTAGCATAAATTTTGGTTAACCATTGTCCTCCATTCAGCACTTGCTATAAAATTAATTTAAATAAAATATTAATTGATGAAGAAAAATTAATTTAATTTAAAATTAAAGGTCATTAAAAAGATTATTGTAAATGTTTATATAGAGAGATTTTGCATCATTTATTACATTCCTACATTTTTTATGTTGCCAAAATTTTTAGGTCATGCTTAACAACTTCATCAGATATTGCTCATATTCTTGAGATCATTAGAGGTCAACTTGTATATCATCATCTTCATTAATTATTATAAAATTGATGTTTGGTATTTAAGAATTAAGCATTTCTCTTTTATTAAATTTATTTGAACTAAGATATATTGAATTATTCATTTATGTAAATTAAAACTGTTAATATTAATATAATTTAAATTTTTATAATTAATCAGATATATAATTTAAATAATATATTTTACTTTGTAAATAAATTTAACAAATTTAATAATATTATATACAAATTTATTAATAATTTAATTTTAAAAAGCAATGTCCTGTATGGTAATTTATACAGTTAAAATTAATTTTGAATAAATTATCTAAATATCTTTAATTCTATTAAAATTAATTTTAAAAAAACAATATCCAAACAGATTGTGTTATGATATAATTAATTATGATTAAAATTAATTACTTAATCAATTATTTTTATAATCTATTTTACTTAACTGAAATTTAAATGGGCACTTTGTAAACTTAAGGGTGGGTGGTACTGAACAATTTCATATAAGGTGAGATTGGGATTGAATTTAGATTGGTTAATGATTTAGATCAAACATGAAAACTTGAGTTTCCTTAGTTCAAGTCTTAGCCCTTAGCTTTCAGTCCCATGTATCAAATAGTCTATATATTAAAATTAATTTGAGAGTAAATTTATATTTTAAACTTAAATGACTAGTATAATGATTTAAAAAATATCAATGACCAAATGGATAAATATTAACCTTGAAATACTAAATCAAAAACAAATTAGAAGGACTAAAAATTTCATATCCAAATATATAAATGAATACAATTTTTACGTAGAAATTAACTCGCGAGTTTTAACACCCGGCCAACAATACCAGTCGATTGAGCAAATAATTTTTTTTTTTTTGAGTGCAATGGGAAATTTCATTAACTCATAGATAAAAACTGTACAAGAGATCATAGACAAAACATTACGGGGCTCATTTTCGGTGCTTATCATAATGATGAGCACCATGACTTTTATCATTGTGATGAGATCTAGACTATCCAAACAAATTTAAAATATTATTATATATTTTTATTTTATATTTATTAAAATAAAATTGTATAAAATTTATAAAATAATTTTAATAATTTTTTAATTTTTAATCTGGTCTAGATTTAGTTTAGAGGGTTTAATTGAATATTAAAATATTTATAATTTCTATATACTGGCCATCCAAATGTACTTTACATAATTCAGATTTAATTTAATGTTAATTTAGACTTTACAAAGTACATCTGAATAGTTAATACTCCTTTTGTTAAAATATGTAAGGCAATTTTAACTGAATCTCACTCCCAATAAATTAGTTACTTGTTTTAAAATTAATTTTATTTTTTCATATTTACTCTTATTTAATAGGGTGTTTGTGTTTCACCCTGAAATAAATATAAAATAATTTATTTAATATGGGCAATTTTTTAAAAAAACAATGATTGCATATTAAAAGACTTAATGCTTTATATTTTTGAACATCTAACTACCCCTAAAAAAATACCTTATATTTTTTAACAGAAGGAGTATATAGCATTTAGCAATGATAAAAGTTTTAATATTAAATTGAACCCTCCAAATTAAATCTAGATCATGTTAAAAATAAAAAATTATTAAAATTATTTTATAATTTTTATTTTAATAAATATAAAATAAAATAATACTTTAAATTTTTGAATCCTCCTGGTTAAAATTTAGATAGTTTAAATCTTATCGCATTGATTAGCACCATCGAAGTCAGGTCAAACATTACATCAGAGGTTAAAAGTAGAAAAACATCTTGGAGTATGATTAACTATGTGCCAATTTGGGAGAGGATGCTAGCGAGAGCAAAGTTTTTATCAGTGAAAATGTGCCAGTTCCTTATATTCCAAAGCTTCCAATAGGTGATACTTAACCCAATCTTTCATGAAGTATCAAGATGAGGATTGTGCAGGCACTCTATGAATCAAGATTGTAAATCTTTACCAAAAAAATCAGTACACACATCAATTCAAAGTATTTTTTCTGGACAAATGTAGCAAAAAGGCAATCTCTAAGAGCATGATTAATATTTTCAACATTAGAATTTCACAAAAAGCAATGTTGATCCAAGGTCATCTTTCTTCTATATCTTTCTAAATTAGTAAGGAGTTTACCCTTGAGCATTAGCCAAACAAAAGCAAGGACCCTCTAAGCTATAGGTAGCTTCCACAGTTTAGATCGGGTGTTATCAATTGGATTTCACTCAGCAAGTTGAATTACAGTATAAGCTGATTTGACATTACCAGTAAGATTCCAAGAACATGCAGGCAGTTCTGCATCATCTGGATTAACAGAGATGCTAGCAATCTGGTCAAGAATAGCATGGCAACAAATGTTCAAAGAGACCCCATCTCCATTGACCCTGAGCGTCGATGAAATCCTAAATTGGCTTTATAAGATGATCTTTTTTATTTCAGCGTAGGAGAGGAATCTTAAGGGTCCAAAATCCCCTACCCAGTAGTCCGATCAGAACTTAATATGGTCTCCATTGCCCGAATTCCATTTGATATGCGTCATAGTGCCTAGCCAAATTTTTGAAATATTCTTCCAGAAGTAAGATCAATGTTTCTTACTTATTTTTTTGGTAGAAAGGAGGGCAAAGCCCAAGGGACTTAATTAACTAAAAAAGGGGGGATTGAATTCCATACAATCATTAAGCACAAGGTCCTTTAGAAATAAAGGAACATTGTCGAAGAAGGAAGAGACTTTAAGTGCCTCTTTTGCTAAACTATCAGCAACTTTGTTTTGAAGCCTTGAAATATGGTTCAACTTGATCTGCCAATTAGATTTCAGCATCTTGACAATCTCTAAAAAGACAAGGCTGTAATTGGAGGAGGCATCAGGATAAGAGCTCAAGATAGTCAATAGAATTTTGCAATCAGATTCTAAAATAATGTTTTTGAAGCCCATATCCCTAGCAATTTGGAGGCCTTTAAGACAGCCCCAAGCTTCAGCCTCAAGAGGGGTACAATGGCCCAAATGGAAGGTGAATCCAGCAACCCAAGTACCTAAGTGATCACGAAGGACTCCTCCACATCCTGCATTTGAATTAGACAGGGAGACAGCACCATCAACATTGAGTTTAAAGAAACCCAGAGGAGGAGGGAGCCAAGTAGATGTTTGTGAGTCTTTAACTTCACTGTATTGAAAATGATGATAGGAAAAGGATTTCTAGACAGCAAGCAAGTATGAAACCGGATCTTTGGGTTTTATAAAGTCAGATTTGAAGATAAAATTATTCCTCCATTTCCAAAGGTGCCAAATAGAGACTCCCCAGAAGGTACTCCATTCCAAGTCGGGGAGATAACCAAAGTCACTCTTAAGATTTAGGTTGACCCAATCTTTAAGAGGGTAAGAGAAGAAGGTTGAGTGGAGCTTGTTATCCACCAATTGAGACCAAAGGCATTTTGCATAAGGACAGTCACGTAGGATGTGAAGAGCATCTTCATGTGCCAAGTTGCACCAGTTACAAAAAGAAGAACCATGGGACCAAGAGCTTCGCCATAAGTTGGTAGGAAGTTTGTTCTGGAAAACTATCCAAATAAAGAGGCGAATCCTCTCAACACCTTTCCACTTCCAAATAAGCTTGTAGGTAGGTGAGAAAAAATTGGAGGATTGTTTTCAATGAGAAAATAAGCACTTTTGAGGGTGAATAGACCATTAGGTGTAGCATTCCAAGTCATAATATCATTCCCGGCTTGAGGGGAGGGTGGGAGAACAAATATAAGTTTGAGAATAACATCATTTGGGAAAATAGAAGCTAATATGATAAAATCCCAAGAGCCGAAGGCTACCCAGTCTGCAACCTTGCTTTGTTCTTCGAAGGGGGATAAGGGCCTAACACTAAGATCTTTCAATTTTGTATCTGGTATCAACCAAAAATCATCAAAGAAAGAGACATGTTGGCCATTACGGATCTGCCATTTAGTGCCCTTATTAAGTAAATCTTTCTGTTGGCAAATAAAATGCCATAATCTAGAATCTCCAGATTTTGCTTCTAAAAGGTTTTCTTCATTCATGAGCATATATTTTTGCTGGAGAACATTTGTCCAGAGGCTAGAAGTCCCATGAATTAGGTTCCAGGCTAATTTAACACCACAAGCTGTATTTACAGAAGTAAGCCGCTTAAAACCGAGACCACCATAATCTTTAGGGAGTGTAACTCTCTCCCAGTTAATTGGGTGAAAGCCATGACTATTAGGTTTGCCCAGATAAATTTTCTCTGAATTTTCTCAATTTCATTACAAACAGCAACAGGAACTCTGGACACTTGCATAGGGTAGAGTGGAATAGCACTAAGAACAGATTTTGCAAGAGTGATTCTACCAGCAGTTGATAGGCAATTTGCTTTCCAGGCAGCAAGTTTACTTTTAACTCTCTCAACAATATAGGAAAATTGTTCAGTGGATTTTTTGTGGGAGTTAATGGGAAAGCCGAGGTAGTGACCTATGTCACTAGAGATTTGCATACCTGTAATACCTTTGATCCTCCCTTTTAATGAAGCTGTGACATTCTTTGAGAAGAAGAGAGAGGATTTTGCATGATTAATTTTCTCACCAGATGCGTCACAAAAGGTGTGCAAACAGCGCATCATTGTGGAGGCTTGTTCTTCTGAAGCTTCCCCAAAAAGTAGAATGTCGTCTGCAAACATGAGGTAGGACACTGCAGGACCGGTAGAAGTAATGTTTATTGGTTTCCAACTTCCATCTTGGACAGCATCACAAATAAGGTGAGACAATTTTTCCATACACAGAACAAAAAGTGAGGGGGAGATAGGATCCCCTTGGCGAAGACCACGTTCCGGAGGGAAATATTCAGTGAGTAGACCATTCCAAAGGACATTATATGAGACAGTAGAAATACAATGGGAGATTAATTGTATAAGCTTTGAGTCCATCCCAGCTTCTTTGAGAGTTTACTGCAGGAAGTCCTATCTAATGCGATCAAATGCTTTCCAAATCAACCTTCATCGCAAAGAAACCCTTCTTCTTTTTTGTCTTTTTCATGATGTGTAGTATTTCTTGGCCAATGATGATGTTATCTTGGATATGCCGTCCAGGGATAAAGCTAGATTGAAATGGTGATATGAGATCATTCATAACCCTCTTCAATCGTTGATTCAGGATCTTCGTGATACATTTGTAATGCACAGTGCAAAGGGAGATTAGTCTAAAATGGCTCACAAGGGAAGGATTATCTCTTTTTGGGATTAAAGAGATCAGAGTTTTATTTGCCTCAGCTAGAGAGATATTACCATCAAACACAGCAGAAATAAAGGAGTAGATTGATGAGCCGACTACATCCCAGTTAGATTGGAAGAAAATTGGTGAGAATCCATCATAACCGGGGGCTTTGTAGGGACCCATGAAGAAGAGGGCATTTTTAACTTCCTCAAGAGTGGGAGGCAGAGCAAGGTTTCCCAGTAACTCAGAATCTCTTTGTGGAAAAGAGGTTTTGGTGGAGAGCCAAACTGAGTTGGTGTCAGTTAATTGGTAAATACCTTTGAAGTAATTTGAAACCAATTGTTATAAGCTAGCTTCGTCCTCAACCCAGTTCCCTGAACTATCTTTAAGAGTAGAGACCCGGTTCTTCCTTTTCGTAAATTTATTTTGAGATGATAGTATCGGGTATTGCGATCACCTTTGGTAATCCAATCTGTATTAGCTTTTTGGAACCACTTGGTTTCTTCCATTTTAAGGATTTCTTGTAACTCAGTTACAACTCCAATTCTAAATTTATTAAAAAATTAGAGTATAGAAAGGAGTCAGATTTTTGAATACCATTATCCTTGCCAAGATGTGTTTTTTCTTTTGCTCTACCATACCAAAAACATTTTTATTCCAGTCAAGGAGAGAATTTTAAAAGTTTTCAAGATTCCAGGGGAGGCAGTTTTGGGCAAACCAATGTTCTCTAAGTAGAGTGTCAAAGGAATTGTGAGAAAGTCACATAGCTTCAAAATGAAAGGGTTTAGAGTTTGTATAGATGCAAACCTTCTACTCGTCTAAATGTGAATGGGGTTATGATCGGAAAAATCAGTTCTAGGCAAGACTCTTACCATACAATATGGGAATTCAGAGAGGAAACTGCTGTTTGCTAGAGCTCGATCGAGTCTTTCGTAGAGCCTGGAATATCCGGATATACATGGTCCTTTCCAAGTAAATTTTGGACTTGAACTGCCTAAATCAATTAAGGCACAAGCATCCATTTTATTCTGGAACCAGTAAAGGCGAGAGTGAGAAACACCAGCGCCTCCAATTCTTTCAGAGCTAGATGCAATATCATTAAAATCTCCAAGAACAATCCATGGGTCTTTAATGGAGGAAGCAAAGGTGAGCAATTTTCCCCAGAGAATTTCTCGAAAATTTGAATGAGGAAGAGCATAAACAGAGGTGATGAAGATTGGAGTGTGGTCTTTGGTTGCACAAGAAAAATGAATGAATTGGCGATCAATTTATAAGGGCGTGATTTGTAGAAGGTTGCTATTCCAAGCAATAACCAAACCACCAGACCTACCTACACTGTTACTTAAAATCAGAGAGTCAAAGCCGAGACGCTAAAGACAGAGGAGACGAGCTTCTTGGTCACAGCGAGTATCTGCCAGAGCAATTAAGGTGGGTTTAGGCCCATTGAGGATAAGTTTGAGGTTGCGTAGGAGGCCCTTTCCACAAGCACCTCGTACATTCCAGTAAACTAGGCTGATCATCAAGATAATTGTGATGGAAATAAGAGCACGATTAAAGCCCAGAGGGGAACTGGGTTTCAGGCACAACTGAGTCCAAAGACTGACCACTTGGATTTGGGCTTTCCTGGGACATTGGGCAAGGTCCAAGTGGATCTCCAGGATCTAAATCTTCCTTCGAATTTTCCTTCAGGTTATCATCAAGAGGGCCTTCGTCCATTGCTTCTAGGGAAAGATTTGAGTGGTCTCTACACTGTGGTGTTTCCTCGGTAGACATTCTGACATCGGTTTCCCAAGTAAGCATTAGAATTTCATTGCTTTTTATTTGCTCTCCCAGCATATCTCTTATACGTTTCTCGACGCGGTGCTTTTGGGTATATTCCTGCATTCCAGCTTCTCTTTGCTCGTTTAAGTTAGACACTTTCTATTAATTGAGGCGTTATGGGCAGCTATATCATCCCAATTGATAACCTCCTCCGTACTCTTTGCATTAATCATATTTGCTTTCCTATTTTTCTTTTGCTTTTGACTTCTCGGGTAGCCCACCTTTTCAGAGTTTTCAGCTACGTGCATGGCCATGAACTGTACGGCTCTATCTGTTCCTTTCTCTAGTGTCTCTCCTTCTTCAGCTAATGCTTCGAAACGTGAACCTGATACTGCATGGGAGTTGTGCTCAGCTGTTTTCTCTTTCCCCTTCCGTTGCCGGCGAGGCTTTTGAACGATGGACCATTTTTTGGGCTGCTCCACCGTGTTTGCTTGTTGGCTCTCGACGTTTGCTTCAGCAGGGGCATTTGGTTGTTCTGCTTTATCTTCTTGCAAGGAGCTTTGGTTTTTTGAAAGGCAGATTTCTGCTCTATGACCATAGAAGCCACAGTTAGTACATAGCATATGTAGACCTTCATATTCTAAGTAATAATCTTCCCCATCCAGTTGAAACCCAGACATTAACTGCTTGCTTAGATCAATCAAGATGCAAATCCTTGCAAAGTGACCCCTGAGTTGGCATGAAGTGTGAAGATCAACCTTTATAGTCTGTCCAATCCTGTTACCTATAAGCGTGAGAGCCTCATTGTCATAATATTCAAGGAAAACTTTTGGCACTCTGACCCAGCAAGCAACCTTGTCGATGGTAGCACTTTGAGGTTTGAATTTCGGCTCCCATGGTCGAACGGTAAGATAATGATCATAAATCATCCAGGGCCACCTGTGAGGGCATTGAAGTAGTCTTCTTTATTTGAAAGTTTGACGACAAAGAAGCCATAACCAATATTTATTAGTTTGATAACGCCTTTTTTTGCCCACATCATTTGCAACCTTGACTCTAAAGCTTTGAAGCCAATATTCCTATCCAGGAGTTGCACAATGACTGCCTTTTTCCATGTCTTATAAAGCCGCTTCTTAAAGTTTTCTGAGAAGATAAAAGTTGGGAAGTTCTTCTTCTCGTTCTCAAAAGTCGTAACATGTGGTACATTTGGGTCCGAACCAGTTGCCTCATTTTGATCATCATCTGAGTTGATGTCGTCTTCCTCTTCTTCAGTGTCACCATCCAAGGGGTAGTCCCTGATGGTTCCTTTGAGCTTATCCGTGAAAGTTTGCCTGCTTGGAGGTTGAGAATGAATTTTTGTACCCAGCATTGGCCAGTCACCCGGTAGAGGAGTCGCATCTTTGCTTAGAACATTTTTGATCTTTTTTGAACTTCTTGCAAGTTGATCGTTCTCTTCTTCCGTTTGTGCACGACGAGGTTGGTGAGAAGGGAGCTTGGAGGGAAGCAAGAGAGCCATCAAATAATGTTTCTTACTTATGTCTTGGGTGGTTGTGTCCTGAATATGATATTTGCCTTTTGAGAACACGCACCCAAAACAGTTTAGGTTCAGAAACAAGTTTATGAACAAGCTTAGACCAGAAAGCCTTATTCTGGGCTTCTAGGTTAATAAGACCACAACCACCATGCTTGATTGGCTGACAACGATCCTTCCAATTTATCAAGCTAATGCCATGACGATCCTCAGAATACCCCCATATAAACTTTCAAAAGAGCTTTTCAGTTGTTCTACGACATCCAATAGGAAGTGTAGTGTTCTTCATGGCATATAAAGGAACAGATGATAGGACATAGTTGGCTAGCATAATGTGTTCGGCTAAGGAAATAGATTTATTTCCAACCAGCCAATTTTTTATGCAGCCTGTCAATAATGTACCTATAAGTATTGGTGATGGCACACCAAGGTAGCGACCAAGGGACTTTGATTTTTGGAAACCCACGTTCTGGTAAATATCAGTACTAGTACACATGGGAACTTTTTAGAGAAATAAACCTGGGTTTTAGATCTGCTAACAGTCTGCCCAGAAGAATGGCTTAAGACTGTAACACTCTCTTGACAATGTCAATCTAAGAAGTGGATGTGTCACCAAATAAAACCAAATTGTCTGCAAAAAATATCGTCTATAAAAAATAAGTGAAACAATGGAATGCCTTTACTCTCCATTTTGATCGTATGCCAATTTTTCTTTTTGACCTTGGCTATAACAGCTGGAGACAAACATTCCATACATGAGACAATTATATATGGTGATAGTGGGTCCCCTTTGTCTAATACCCCTCATTGGAGAAAATGAAGAGGAGGATTTCCTATTCCACAAAACCTACATTGAAGAGGTGGTAAGGCAGGGCATTATGAATTTCATAAATAAAGTCCAACATCCTTCAGTGTCTCCTTGATAAATTCCCACCTCATTTTGTCAAAAACCTGCTCCAAGTCAACTTTGATAGCCATCCAACTATATTACTATTTTTCTTCCTCATAAAGTGTATAACTTCATGGGCTATAATTTTATTGTCAATAATATTTCTGCCTTGAATAAAACTAGTCTGATAAGGCATCACAACGTCAAGTAAAAGAGACTTGAGACTATTGGCAATCACTTTACTTATTATTTTTCAGACAACAAAATAAAGGCTGACGGGGTGAAATTCCTTAATATATTGGGGTTCACACTCGCTTTAGGAATTAACGCCATAAAAGTTCGATTGAGAGCCGGATCAAGACTGCCCCACAACCATAAATCTGACCAGATTGAAAAGAGCAACTCCTACTTTCCCGTTGGTTTTGGAAGAGTGTAACCCATCAAGCCCACGTTATTCCATTTTTTGAACATTATTTTTTAAAACTCAGCATCACACGAGTTCTCAACAGAAATTTTACACGTGAAAAGAGTAGTGTGGGCCATAAATCAAACCCCCCCAGGATAACCAAATAAATACAGCTGGAGGATCGCATGATTTGTGCAGAATTCGTAATGACAGAACTAGAGTAAAACGTATTCAGTACTTAAAAACTCTGCTGGTTTCGCTTTACATTATGCAGATATTCAAATCGATAAACTATGTACTTCAATATTAAGAAGGTCGCCTTCCAACTCAATTTGCTACCATTGCTGTCATACAAATGAAAGATCACGATCGTCAATTCCAAGCAAGCAATGCGGCAAACGTCCTCGTTGTGTTTAAAAATATTTCTCATTCTCACCCTGAACAGGTCACAAACATGTCCTCCCATGAGCTGTGCAGCAGCAGCTCCCTCTTGATGTTTCTCCTTTGCCAAAACAAAAAAAAAAAAAAAAAGATATCTGCAAGTAACCACAAATACAGCTCTCAAAATATAAAATATACTTCAGGCCAGCAGAAAAAAACAAACTGACTGAATTACTCAAAGGAAGAAGAATGGTTCCGCAAAAATTCATGAAATAGATACCTGACTATCTGTACGGCTCATTTCTTAAACACCAAAATTGGTCTATTGAAACCAGTCTTGGTCCCTGACAATTCAGAAGTAATATCTTCTGCGGTTCTGAATCCAATCTGAAAACAAGTCCAAACATCAAAAATTTTAGTAAAATAATAATTAATTGGAGGGGGAAAATACAAGTTTCCTCTCTCCGTGGTTTGGCCTGTCTTGGCTTGCCACCTCAAGTGTTACCCAGCTTGCTTTATCATATAAAATCCCTCATTCTTTTCTCCATGTCTACAAAATGCAAGTGACTGTCACAAGCATGCTAAACCATTCAAGTAAATCATTCCGAAAAAAGCAGGTTGCAATGTCTCATCATCATACTTAACAGAAAGAAGCTCCCTCATCCAGTCTCGGTTTCCCAGTACACTTGAAATTCTTTTCCTGACACTTTCTCGCCTTCTCTCACCATCTCATTGGATCACCAGCTAAATCTCCATTTCTTTCCATTTTGCAAACAAGGCCTCGCTATTCATCAATATTCTTCAGGTTTCCCTGAAATTCTACAACTTCCTCAGGGGAACGTTCACCCATTAGTTACATTTTTTCTTGATTTTGTTAATCATTTAAACTTGACTAAAAATAACAGCGCTAACATCTAAGGCAAAGATCCACCAATTATCCGTGTTCAGAATTCATGAAGAACAGACACTTCAAACATAAGCTAAGGCCCTTAGCTTGTGAACTGAAACTAGGAAGGTCTGGAATTAATGAGAACTGGTGAGATGACGGCATCCTCTGTTGTCGCATAGGTCTTCTTAGCTTATTTTAAAAATTTTAGTTTGCATTTGTACTTCAAATTCGGAATTCACAACGTAGGGCATGAAAGTTTCACATAATCCTGCATGATAAGTTGTTCTAAGGCACAAGGGACATCTAAACCATGCTCAAGGTAATTTCTTCAGAGTGAAAGTATTCCCTTATCTCCCTGCATTTGGGAGTTTCCCTTCCCTCGTTCTTCTTGTGTTCATTTTTACATCGAGCATTGGGTTTGTCATGTCCAAAAGCCATTACCCAACGCTTTGGAAATTTCAAGTGCTTTGGATACCAGATCATTCTGGAAATGTATATTTTGGATTCAATAATAGTTTGATAGATGGATAGAAAAATTGACCAGACATCCACCCTCTGTCATTCCTACTTATTGAACCACAGGAACAGGATGGCAAAGAAAATAGACCAAACCACATGGAGGAGACACTAATTTACTCTATTAATTAAGCTCAACAACAAGAGAACTAGTTATTTATTAAACCAACTTTAAAAACAAAAAGCACCACGAAGTAACAATTCATCCAAACCTTGTCCAATAGTATTTCCTGAAACTGTTCTGGACGAAACATAATGTTACGGTAGTTGATAGAAGTAGTCTACATATTAGATGAAAAGATAAGGAGTTAGTGGCACATAAGAACAAATACAATTAACAGCATAATTAAAAACAATATATAGGCATTGATAATGGAAATAGAAGTTCTGCAATCCTTTTCCAGGCTCTAGTGACAGTCCAAACAAGAAACAAGCGTGAATAGAAGTGAAGATGAAAACTGATAGCATGCTGCGTCAACGTCAATATCCACTATTGACGTATAAGAGAAGAAAGGGGAGGAAGTTAGAGCAGAATTAAGTTGCTTTTTATTTAATTAATTCATTTTCAGTAGTTGGCTAAATAAGTGGATCAACTTTTGATCATGTTTAGTTTGTTGAGTCAATTTCTGTTTGAGTCAGTTATTATCCCAGATATGTTGGGATATTTTCTTACTATTTATTTATTATTTTGCTGTAATTTCTGCATTATAAATGGACTAGCTTCTATCATAGCTAGACATTGAGAAAATAAAATACGATTTCTCCTGGAGATTTTCCTACTTTGGCTATTAAATATTTTTAGAGTGAGATTCTTACTCTAATTTATTTAATAGATTTATTTGCTTTCTTTAGTTCTTAACAATTTGGTATCCGAGCCTGGTTCGATCAACATGGTGACCACACGCTCCGGTAACGAAACCATCGATCCCAACGCCACTTCCTCCAATAGCCCCTCACGCAATGAATCTGTAGTCAATCCATTTTCAAGAGATCCATTATCAGCAATCGCCTCCAAATTAGAGACACTTGATTTGTTGAAAGAGAAGATAGAGGCCCTTGAGGCTTCTGCAACAAGTAGAGGCAAGCGAACCATGGAGTCACTATAGGCGCTCACACTGGGAAGATGATAGTGAAGATGATCATGACCGAAGGCGCCCACGTCCACCCTATACAAAAATTGAATTTCCAAAATTTAGCGGAGGAGATCCCCGAGGATGGATTTTAAAGGCTGAAAAATTTTTTCGATATTATCAAACACCGGAAGATTCGAAAGTTGATGTTGCTTCAATAAGTCTAGAAGGAGATGCTTTGGATTTATTCTCATGGGTAAATTCAGAACGTACCTTGTTGTACTAGGATGAGTTGGTCAAGACATTACAAGAGCACTATGGGCCTCCTGAATATCAAAATCCGGACGAGCACCTTGCGACCATCAAGCGAACTGGATCGGTACAGGAATACCGTCAAGAATTTGCTAGGCGGGTAGCACGAGTTCGCAACTGGCCAGAGCACTGCCTCTTAGGTATTTTTCTGGGTGGCCTTAAGGAAGAATTAAAAGCTGATGTACGCATTCAAAAACCTAGAACAGTGTTTAAAGCTGCAAGTTTGGCCCTGGAATTTGAAAAAAAAAACTCAAAATTCACGTGGGCCCAGGCCCAATTCTTCATACTCCCAAAATCGCCCAAATCAGTCCCAATTTGCACGTGATTTCCGCGATTCCAGAGACTCCCTCTCACTAGCTTCGTCTGCGTATCCCTCCCGACCAGCTCCTTCGGCCTCGACCACTCCTAAAAACTCCTCAACAGCCGCGAGAATCTCTCCCGAAGATGCGGAACATCAAAACCGGCGAGATAAGGGTCTGTGCTTCCGGTGTGGGGCTATTTTCCGACCTGGGCATCGCTGCAATGCTTCTTTTTCTTTGCTGGAAATTTCTGAAGAAGGTGAAGAAATTCTAACTCCCCTACACGAAGGAGCCGAGACAAAAATGGAACCAGAGGGGGCCGAAATCTCATTTAATGCGATTCTAGGACAGCATTCGGCAACCACAATGAAACTTCAAGGCACGCTCAAGGGTCGCACTGTCCTGATTTTAGTTGATAGCGGCTCCACGCACAATTTCATCTCAGACACAGTGGTATCCGAATTGCAGCTCCCCGTGCGGACGGTTCCAACTTTTGGAGTTCAAATTGGTAATGGTAGTAGAGTGAAATGCCATCAAGTTTGCCTAAAGGTTGAGGTAACAATTTTTGATTTAACTATTCAGCAAGATTTCTACCCGTTCTCCTTAGGTGGTTCTGATTTGGTACATATTAAATGGTTGGCGTCACTGAACACTGTGCAAGCTAATTGGAACAAAATGTTTATGATTTTTTGGCTAAATGGGAAGAAATATAAGCTGCAAGGCCTACCTACTAACAATGATGTTTCGGTCCATCTCCATAGCATGCTTCTTACTCAGGAATCAAATGAGAAGAACACATCAGGACACTTGAATATTGACAGAATTTTTCATGATTTTGCTGATGTCTTTTCTGAGCCAGGGTGCCTGCCACCACCCCGAGATCATTACCATGCCATCAAGCTATTCCCAAATGCTACACCTCCTAATCTACAGCCATATCGTTACCCTCATTACCAGAAGGATGAGATTGAAGCTCAAATTGAGAGCTTGCTACAAAGTGGATTCATACGACCTAGCACCAGTCCTTTTGCCAGTCCTGTGCTACTCGTTGGCAAAAAGCATGGTTCGTGGCGCCTTTGCATTGACTACAGGCGTCTTAATCAAATCACCATACTAGATAAGTACCCTATTCCCAATATTAATGAACTCT
This sequence comes from Prosopis cineraria, assembly GCF_029017545.1. Lineage (NCBI taxonomy): Eukaryota > Viridiplantae > Streptophyta > Magnoliopsida > Fabales > Fabaceae > Prosopis > Prosopis cineraria. The sequence continues at coordinate 40,961,707 of NW_026555332.1, forward strand.
TAGATGAATTGCATGGGGCTGTCTACTTCTCAAAATTTGATTTACGATCTGGATATCATCAAATCCGGGTTCTACCGGAGGATGTACACAAAACAGCTTTTCACACTCACTCAGGCCACTATGAATTTTTAGTTATGCCATTTGGTTTAACTAACGCACCAGCTACCTTCCAATCTATTATGAATGACTTATTCAGGCCTTATTTACGGAAATTCGTGTTGGTATTTTTTGATGACATCTTAGTGTACAGTGCTTCCCCCCAACAGCATTTACAACATTTGACCACAGTATTTCAGATTCTACAGAAGCAATCCTTCTTTGCCAATGCAAAAAAATGCTCGTTAGGCCAGACTCAAATTAGCTACTTGGGCCATATGGTTTCTGCCCAAGGGGTTGAAGTGGATTCTGAGAAAATAACTGCAATAGTGCAATGGCCTGCTCCCAAATCTGTAAAAGAGCTCCGTGGGTTCCTAAGGCTCACTGGTTATTACAGGCGTTTTGTCAAAAACTATGGTATTATCGCTAGACCCTTGACTGAACTAACCAAGAAAAATTCTTTTTATTGGTCTGAACAGGCACAAAAAGCTTTTGAGGCATTAAAATTAGTAATGACCACCACACCGGTGTTGCAATTGCCAAACTTTCATCTTCCTTTCACCATTCAATGTGATGCTTCAATGGAGGGTATTGGTGCTGTCCTAGTTCAAGAAGGACATCCAATATCTTATTTCAGCAAGGGATTCTCTTTTTCCAACAGGTATAAGTCCACATATGACAGGGAGATATTGGCTCTAGTGCTTGCAATTCAAAAATGGCGCCACTACCTACTTGGTTGTCATTTCTATGTCCAAACTGATCACTGCAGCCTTAAGTACCTCTTGGAACAGAACACCCTCACCAATTCCCAGCAGCGAATGATGCTCAAGCTTCTTCCTTTCAATTTTACCATCATATACAAAGCAAGAAAGGACAATACAGCAGCTGATTCACTATCACGAAGGCCTCAACATGCTGATTTTTTCCAGATTGTCATCCCTTTAGCAGATGCCTTACAGCAACTCCCTACAGCATTAATGACAGACCCTGAAACCAAAGCTATTGTGGATGCATTACAAACAAATCCACAATCTCACCCAGATCACAGCTTGGTGGAAGGCATATTATATTTCAAGGGACGACTTGTGATTCTAAATGATGCTCAATTACGAGCTAAATTTTTGGAAGAAGCACATGCGACTCCAACAGGTGGTCATGGAGGGTTCCTAAAGACCTTGAAGCGATTAGGATTAAGTGTGCATTGGCGAGGTATGAAAACAGATGTTAAACATTTTGTACAAAGATGTTTAATTTGTCAACAACATAAATATGAAACTCTTGCTCCTGTTGGACTCCTTAACCCACTCCCTATTCCGAAGCGCATTTGGGAGGACATTTCTCTTGACTTTATCACAGGGCTCCCAAAGTCTAGAGGTTTTGATGTTATCTTGGTGGTGGTTGATCGGCTCAGTAAATACAGCCATTTCATTGCTTTGTCACATCCTTATTCTGCAAAAACTGTGGCTGGTTTATTTTGTCAAGAGATTGTACAGTTGCATGGTATTCCTCGGTCAATCGTTTCAGATCGTGACACCATTTTTCTAAGTGCTTTTTGGCAAGAACTTTTTCGCTTGAGCCAGACACGCTTAAACATGAGTACAGCTTATCACCCACAATCCGATGGCCAAACCGAGGTAGTAAATCGTTGTTTGGAGACCTATTTACGATGCTTTGCTCATGAGCAACCTAAATTATGGAGTAAATTTCTCTGCTGGGCTGAATTCTCATTTAATACCAGCTTTCACTCCTCAGCAAACACTACTCCATTTAAACTGGTTTATGGGCGTGATCCTCCTCCTTTGTGCCCTTATGTTAAGGGAGAAACATTAGTTGCAGATTTAGAGGAGCAACTGGAGCTACGTGATGCCATGCTTAAAGTACTACGTGATAACTTAAAAGAAAGCACAAGATAGGATGAAAGCACAAGCAGATCAGCATAGGCGGGACCTTCAATTTCAACCAGGGGATGCAGTTTTTCTACGTCTTCAACCTTATCGCCAAAAGTCCTTAGCTAAACGTAAGAACGAAAAATTGTCCCCCCGATTTTTTGGACCTTATACAGTTGTGAGGCGTATTGGAACAGTTGCTTATGAGCTTGACTTGCCTCTTGAGTCTAAGGTGCACCCTATTTTTCATGTCTCCCTACTTCGGCCTGCTCATGGGCAGCAACCATCTTCACCACCAGCACCTTTACCTCTTTCTGCAAATCTGGAGCTCCTCCTTACGCCCTCAAAGGTACTGAATCACCGCTGGACACCAGGAGGTATTCTGGAAATTTTAATTCAATGGGATGACCGTCCTCTTGAAGATGCAAGCTGGGAAGACTATGATTTAATAGCCATTCAATTTCCCACTTTTCGACTTGAGGACAAGTCTATTTTTCAGGAGGGGGGTACTGATAGCATGCTGCGTCAATGTCAATATCCACTATTGACGTATAAGAGAAGAAAGGGGAGGAAGTTAGAGCAGAATTAAGTTGCTTTTTATTTAATTAATTCATTTTCAGTAGTTGGCTAAATAAGTGGATCAACTTTTGATCATGTTTAGTTTGTTGAGTCAATTTCTGTTTGAGTCAGTTATTATCCCAGATATGTTGGGATATTTTCTTACTATTTATTTATTATTTTGCTGTAATTTCTGCATTATAAATGGACTAGCTTCTATCATAGCTAGACATTGAGAAAATAAAATACGATTTTTCCTGGAGATTTTCCTACTTTGGCTATTAAATATTTTTAGAGTGAGATTCTTACTCTAATTTATTTAATAGATTTATTTGCTTTCTTTAGTTCTTAACAAAAACACACACAGTGACGGGCCCCTAACTAATGAGCCAAGCTTGCATCTGACATATGTGCTGTGTAAAGGCTGTGAGGTGTGAGCTGGAAGACAGAGAGAGAATTAGTGTGAGAGAGATTTAAAAGGGAGGTTTGAGAGTAAGGAAGAATTCAGTATGGTGTAGCAGAGTCTCTAGCCTCCCAAATGCCAAACGACTGAAACAAGTGACTGAGTTTTTTGTTTCTGCATTTTCTGCGACTGATTTTGTAGTATTTCCTGAGATTAAGCATTCATTCCTTGCACTGGTTTGAGGTTAAACTCAGCTTTTATTCACAAATAATGCAATTACAGCCTTGGTTCCATCACACAGATAAGATCATCCCATCCATACACCAAAATTGAGCTTTGCTGTGCTAGAAAATCTGAATGAATGCAAGAGAAGTATACCATTCATATAACAGTTTAGATCAAACAAACCCCGAGACAACCAAAAAAAGTATGAAGCAAAACCATTGATACATTTAAGGAAACCTAGAATCATTAAGTTAGGGAGCCTGTAGTAATTATAGAGGCTTTCATAGCCCTTCAGAGTGAAAACAAAAACATAGACAAGGGCAAGTAAGCAAGCAAATTATTACCTCTGAGACAAGACGATTACTTTCATACGATTTCCATGGTTGAGGTTCCAATACAAGCACACCACCCTGATCACAATAAGAAGTATTTATTATCATATGCAACACTGCAATCTGAACTAAAGGATGAGAAAACAATCAGTCACAAAACCAGACCTGCCTCTTATATAAATGAGAAAAACAACCAGAAACACAAACTTCAATTTCAATTGATAAAATGCAAAGGTGAAAAAGTGAAAAAAATAATTTGACTGGAGGAGACAACACTTACTGGTCGAAGCATTTTCCAAATCCTTGCAAATAAAGTGAGCAAGCCATCATCCCCCCAATTGAGCTGTATCCATTTTGTTACACTCATGCTGCGTTGCAGGAGGTGTAAGTCAACTTACCCATTTTTAGCCACTTTGTAATGATTGAAAATAAATAAAGTTTCTTAGTACATGATAAGGGAAGTCCATCCATTAAAATATACAGGCACAATACAATCTGGGCATTAAGAAGCAGACAATATTACAATACTAAAGTAGTACATTAGAATAGCAACTATCTTGTAGAACTAATAAAAAAAAATAGAGATAAAGAAAACGAAAAAAAAATGCCAGCATTTATGTCCATCCCATGGTATTGAAAACCGGACCGGCCGGGTCAACCCGGAAACCGGTGAACCGGTCCCCTGTCCGGTCTGGGTTTGCTCTTAACCCGGTGAGGGAGTAAACCGGTGTAACCCGATCAACCCGGGGTTCAACCCGGTATAACCCGGATAACCCGGTAGGTTAACTGGGTTAACCGAGTTAATATTTTTTCAGACTTTTACCCCAAAATGACGTCGTTTTTTATTTTTTTTTCATTTTTAATTTTTCAGAGCTCTGAGTTCGGAAAAAAGATAACAAAAAAAAGTGAAATTGAAGTCAAAAAATGAAAAATTAGAGATAGAGCATGCTAAGTCCAAAAATATAGTATTTTATTATTGTTAGACTTTTGAGTGGTTGGATTTGGTTGAATATTTTTATAATTAATGTCTTTTTATTTAAATTGTATTATTTTAATCATGACCGGTTTGCCACCGGTTCAACCCCGGTTCAACCCCGATTGAACCACTAACCCGTGACCCAGTGCCATGACCGGTTTAATGACCGGTCCGGTTTTACGTACCTTGGTCCATCCTCTATAATTGAGGCAAAGGAATTTTGAAAAGGAATTAGTATATTAAAACTTGATAATGACAATTTTATCTCAATCTCCCAAAGTTTTCTCTAGCAAAGAAAACTTTGTTTTATCATGCAATGCAAAACAGTAAAAACAGCAACTCACCAAAGAATTGTATCATAGCACTTTTCTGATGAATGATGACTCTTAACAATGTTATCTCTTTGGAATGAGACAACATCAAACAGATTTCTGTCCTCCAGATTTCTGTTATCCATAGATGAAGGTTCTCTTGAAACCTCTTTTGGCTCTTCACTAGATGAAACAGCAACACTCTGTTCTAAATTACCATCAGGATGGTACTCAACTCTTAGCTTTGAAGCGTTTGCAGGTTTCTTTCCAGAAGATTCCAATTTGACTGCTTTTCTCAGATTCCAGTATGCATCCTGAACCAGATCTGGCAGATTGGAAAAGCAAAATAACATAAACTAAACACTTTTTGATGCTATCTGATTTGATTGTGCGAACACTAAGAACTTCAAGCTACCTCTTGATAAATTTATGAATCAAATTAATGTATATTACTTCATTAAGTTCCTATCAAGCATCCAAACTGGAATCTAAAATTGCCAGTTTATTTTTCATATTTGTTAGAATAAGTTCAAGCTTTTGAGGCTCAAAAGCTACTTGACGAAAAGAGCAATGCAAATCATTTTCATGTTCGTGCTCAAAAAGCAGGACTACAAGGATGTGCCACCAAAAGCTTGAGTTGGCCAAATGAGTCCGGTGCCACAAATAGATATAAATTATAAAGAATTAGCTTCTGCATTTGATGTTCTCATTTTGAATGTATGTGACAACCATGTAACAAACTCACAATCAAAGTTCATTTCAAACTTAAAGTACAGAATTAAGGAACAAACATAAAGATTGATAAGAATCTTACTAGAATCAATGTCAATTCCAAGAATGCTTCGGCAGAGAAACTTCTTTGCTGAGGGGAAAAAGATAATATTTAGTACATGACAATATTGCATCAGAAATGAAGAGTTCATGCAAACGTAAGTTTTAACAGCTCAAATTTGAAAAAACAATCACATTCCATGCCTACATTAAAACAAAGGCAAAGCAGCGTCCACTTTCACCAACATTACTGCATCAGTTAATATTATCCTCACAATCCAATAATTGCAAATTATTTTTCCTTGAAACTATTATATCCTTATTCCAGCTAAAAATCTAGCAAGTAAAATTTAAAGTGTCACTAATTCAAATCGCCATCATGGTCATATAAAATTCAAGTTGACAGGGGCCAATTACAGCAGTTACTGAAAGTAAAAATAAAAACTGTGCCTTATAAGCAAAAAGATAATAACCATTGAGCAGAAAGCATGTTTTACCTCAATAATGGTTTTAACAAACATATAATAAACCACCAATTTTATCTGTTTTTTAATGATTAAATTCCTCTGGCGCTGGCTGTTATCATGACAATCAATAACAAAAACAACTGTGCTTTTCATGCCAATAGTGACATGATCATGTGGTCTAGACTTCAATTTAACATTATAGTGCACAAATATATCTTTTAAGGAGTACAGACAAGGGTTGATTGGATTTACCTAAAAGTTTGGTATCAAGTTAGTCAGTAAAAAAATAACGCGGAATTGTGGATAATACAAATAACCCAGGAGATACATCCAAGTTATTTTTGCTTTATTGCTTTATAAACATATGTATAAGCAAAAAACATAATAAAATGAATGAAAACCAGTCATAAATTACATTAAAATAAAAGTCCTGCTTCAGTTATGTCACCTAGGTGTAGTCACTACATCAAACAGGCCTACTTAAACATTAAGCTAATCAACCTTTCGAACCTTTGTGGGGGAACTGCAAAAAGATTCCAAAATTGTTTCAATTTCAATAATAATCTTGTTGATGATTAACATAACAAGTAACTGCATTCCAAGCAAGGACATGGATTTTAATGTGCCAAATCTCAAGCACTAAAAAAAGTAGGAAATTATTACCGATTTGGATGGTTATTCTTCCATTGTTGCAGCCAATATCAAGGCAATCTTTGCCCTCAAACCATTCCTTCCTGAAGACTTTCAACCGGGGATCTTCATCTAGGCCTTGACCTATCTGAAACATTAATAGTAGTAAGCATCAAAATCAATATACCATGAACACAAAAAGAAGGTAACCTAAAATCCAACGGGCACTCCTATTATCAAGGCATAGTACAAATGTGACTAGAGATAGTATAGTCTAAGACCGAGTGACACAAGGATGGAAGTGTATGAGCCTACTTCCTTTCTTTACAGCTGTTCATTTTTTTTTTCCCTCTGTATAGGCAGGGATGTACCAAAATCGGCTCAAAATGATGCAATAAAACGTTGATGAAGTATGATGAGCCACGAAATAAAACAAAAGTCGCAATTTTGACTGAGTAAATTTGACTTAGGAATACCAAAATTATTTGGAATATAGAACAATAACGGCTGCATTTTCTCCAGAAACATCAATAAGAATTTAAAGGACATGCATGTATGCAGCCCGCGTGATGTTATATATATATATATATATATTTTAAGTTTTGACATGTCCAGTGCTCAAGTGAGAGATCAGCGCTTCGAAGAGATAACCCATATTCCAAGCAACCAAACAAAACGATAGGAAGCGTTCGACTTGAACCAGTTTTAATAGTTGAAAATTATTGTGTAATCATTACATATAAACGCGAAAATAAATAAGTGGATGACGATGGACAATGGTGCTAAACTTTGGAACTCCAATTTTCCAAAGCTTCTAGCAAAAAGAAACTCGCATGAAGTAGAAGGAAGCGAAGATTAAGGAAAGAAGATTACTCGATAGCCATAGTAATTCCTGTAATTGCCATAGGGAAAGACTTCCTTACGCTTTTTGCTGCTGGTTTTCGCTGCGTTATGGCTTTGATTTTCATCTTCGCCCTTCACATTACGCTTTTTGTTATTATTTTTGGCCGGGTTTCGGCTTTCATTTTCGTCTTTGCCCTTCGCATGATTCTCCATTAGCTCCCTCTTCCTCTTTCCTCCTGGAAGCAACTCTGTATGAGAGCCTGAGGAGAAAATTTTAGGGTTTTGACGGAAATAGAAAAAAGCCGCTGACACTGTAAATTAGGAGAGAATTTTAATAAAGGTGCTAGCCACATTTATTTAAATTTAAATTTTTAAAATTTTTAAAATTTAATTAGTATTAATTTAATATTAAATTTTTGAAAAAAGAGAAAATTATTCATCCTCAAAATTAATATTAAAATTGCTCTACTTCAATAATTAATTGCTTTATTTTATATATTTATTTACATACTAAATATTATCAATTACTTATTTCATTTATTTATTTATTTAAAATAAAATTAAATAAAAATCTAACAATAAATAAGTAAAGTTGGATAATGAAAATAATCTATAAGTAAATGAACAATATATAATATATAAATAAATAAGTTATCTTAAAATAATTTAAACACTTAAAATAAAAATAAGTAAAATAGTTAATAACATTTTATAAAAAAATTAATAAATAAATTAGGATAATTAATAAATAAAATATAAAAATTTAATTTTAATTTAAATAAAAAATAATTTTTTTATTTTTATTAAAAATTTAATATTAAATTAATATTCTCGCAATATAATTTTAAAAAATATATGATCTTTGAATTTAAATAAGTCAAATCAGATGGTCTTTATTAAAAGGGTTAAGGACAATCACTTAAACTGTATGTAAAAGTTTTAATTAAAGATTAATTTTATTTTTCAACTTTTAAAATTTTTTATTTTATTACCCTATCATTCTGCTGTTCATTTTATCACTCCGTGGAGTCTATATTTAAATTTTTTAATATTTTTTATTATTAAATATGTAAGGATCCCATCAATTATTTTTTAATATTTTTCTCTCTCTCTCTCTCCCTCCCTCCCTCCCTCCGTCTCCTCCCCCTCCCCCCCTCTGGTGAAATTCCTTGCACGAAAGCTCATTCACTGACACCAGTCTCAGCACCGTCTCCTTCCTCCAGATCTGTAACTTACATCGTCTGATATTTGTGCGGTTTATGCGTTGTTCAACTTCCAGAAGTACGCATACGATGTGGCGGAGGTGACCAAGGCAAATTATGATTCTTGCACTGTCTCTTCTTCTTCTTCTTCTTCTTCTTCGCCAACTCCTCCTCTATCATCACTGCAACTACTCCTCCTCCTCTATCTTCCTATAGTTCGGCTCATGGGGCATAAATTAATGTCATAGCGAATTCAAGGAGTCGTCTACGTGCATGCAAGGCAGGGGACTCACTCATCAAGTGTGCATGCATGGCAGAAAGAGGTTCCACTCCTCTCTCCTTAATTCCTTTGGAAGCTCATCAAGCATGCATGCAAGCCACGGGACTCATTGCTGTTCCACTACTTAGGGCACAGATCAAGGATTGAGGATGACAAAATGCTCTTGGCAGGTTTCTTTCTCCTAGAACCAAACTCCATGCCTTCATTGCCTTTATCGAGTGATATGCTTGCACTCAGGTTGGCGTTCTTATCTTTCACTCCCCTAATTGTGACAATTATATCCAACTCTAACAGGATGGCGTTCGTTCATGGAACAGGGTGTTGTTGTCATCACGTGGGATGTCGTTGGCCATCGACATGTTGTTCTTCATCAACTTGGGTCTTGTTCTCCCCTGTTTTTTATGTTAGAAACAGAGATGGTGTTTCATAAATACCCATAGTGACTTGTTTATAACTACGAGGACTAAACTGAGTAGTAGCTTTATAGCAGTCTTGACGACGAACACTTGAAAGATTAAGAAGAAGAAGAAGCCATTGATGACGATGAAGACTGATTCTTATAATACTGAACATTGCTCTCATCCATCTTTTCCGATATGTAATGCCCCAAAGTCTCACTTTCACCCACCAGATTCTGCTTACACAGAAACTCATTCCCATACAACTTCTCCACCTCTCCACTAAAGTCATGCACAAACACTTGTGTCTTCGAATTCCTGACCTTCTTGCTTCTACCCAGCACGCCCGCCGTGAACATCGCCGCCATCCTTCCTGGCGCGTCAGGCCAATTACCATGTGGTCTGTCCAACAATATCACATCGCAGATCAGCTCGTACACATGGTTTAGGAGGTCATTGAGTCCTAACTTACATTCTGAGAATAGCAAGTTCTGTGCTGATTTACGCTCCTTTATTACCTATTCTCTCGTTACGACTGCTCCGATGTCCTTAGCATGCTCTCAAGAAGCCACCCGCGTGAATGCATGTATGATCAAGGGGAAAAAGTGCAAGTGTGCGTGGGTGAGAGAGAGTGGGGGGGGGTGAAGGAGACGCAATGAGGAAAGAGAGAGATGATATTTTTTAGGTTTGATGCTTAATAGCTAAGTCAGGGATGGCTTTGGAAAATTTTCTTCTCTGCTTTGAAGGTTGTTGATGGATGAGGTTCTCTTCATTCCACATGAGCGCGCGAGAAGAGAGGATGATGGGTGTGTGAGGAAGGATACGGATCATATGCAGTGGAAAACCATGCAGTGGATGGCAAGTAAAAAAATCCTGACAAAGAATGTTTATCTAATGGCTAGTAAAAAAATGGATGTATAAAAATGTTTCTCATTTACAAACATACAATCACGTTTTATTTAAAAAATTTATAAAAAATATAATATTTTTAATAAATTTATTAATTACTAATTTAGACAATACAAATTTTATTTAAATAATCCAGTTTAATATTAATTTTTTTATAAATTGACTATTAAGATGTATTTTGATATTTTATAGTTAATATTAAAATTTTTATAATCTTTATAATTTTTTATTTTGATAAATACAATATTAAAAATAAAGATAATATTTCCAGCACTTTTCAAAAAATATTTTTTTGAAAAAATTATAAGTTAAAAATTTTAAATATGAACCAAAATCAAATCTGAACTATTCAAAATATATTTAGATAGTTAATTTATAAAAAATTAATATTAACTAAACTATCTAGATTGAATTTATATTATCTAAATTATTGAATTAGTGATTAATAGACTTATTAAAAGTATTATATCTTTTTAAAAATTTTATTTTTGATAAAACGTGATTGTGTGTGTGCAAATGAGGAATTTTTTTATACACTTATTTTTTATTGGTCATCAAATAAAAATTCATGATCAGGATTTTCTACTTCCCATCCACTGCACGTTTCCACTGCATATGATCCGTATTTGTGTGAGGAAAGGGGGAGATGGCAGACAGAGAGAAAAAGTTAGGAGAAGGGAGAGAGAGGAGGGAAGGAGATGCCGGGGAGCAAGAGGGAACGAATGGGAGAGAGAGAGGAGAGAGGGAGAGAGGTATTTTTATATCATAAAAAATGGTGGAAACTACTAAAAAAATTTATATGTGAAGCTCACGTAACAGCAAAATTTGGAGAGTTAACACCGGGGACAAGGCAGCAATAAATTTGTAAGTTAAGGAATAAAATTGATTTTAAATTAAATTTAAAATCTTTATTGACCATTCACATGCAATTGAAGAATAAAAATAACATTTAACCCTTATTGAAATTCTCATGTGCGAATACTCAAATAGTCAATTGAGCAAAAAAGAAGTCAATTGAGCAACAAAAGATGACAGAATTTTTAACTTTATTAAATCAGTATTAGTATTTATTATTCATTTTAACTTTATTAAATTAAAAGATTAAAGTATTTGAATAAATTAATCGGCGGACATTTTTTAGGACAAAATTTATGTTTCTATTTTTAGAGCCAAACATTCGAGGGAATAAGCTGCTGCTTCCCTTTCTTTGGCCAGAGAATAAACTTCTTATTCAATAAATCAATAATCATATTAATTCCACCATTAATTATTTATTAATTATAATATAATTTATAAGAATGCACATTATTTATATGAGGAGTGATTTATATGAAGAGTGTGGTTTATTTCACAGATTTCATGCAATAGATAAAATTATTTAACATGTAAATTATTTTCATATAATTTGTTTATCGCCAAGCCTTTTCTTAAAAAGGGGAAAAAATTGTTTGTGTGCGATAAAAAGTCTTATTATAGTAATGTATAAAGGATATATAGTTTTTTTTTCACCAATTTATCAATGATACATTATACTAAACGTATGTAAGATTTTTTTTTTTTATTTTATGATGGTTTAAGTTTTAACTCCCAGGCCTCTCACCACCATTCCAAAGTCCAAACCCCACTCTTGCTGTGTGGACATTAAGACAAAATCGCTAGCAAAATAATTTTTTCCTCCTCATCATTGGGATTCCTATTCCTAAACAGGTGCGTGCCGGGCTTTGATGTTAATTATAAAATTTTTGGTTTTTTTAATAACAATGGAAATTATTATGCAACAGTGTAAATAAAAATCCAGCAACACGGGAAGGCACCTGCTTAGCAAGCATGTCAAAAATTTCATTGGCGTCGAGCAAAATCTTCTGAACAACCACAATCCAATCAGGATTTTATGTCAACAACTTTTTGGCATTACAACTACACGTAATTTCATCTTTTTTTACAAGCACGCACTTTCATTAATAACATATTTTTTTGAGCAAATATAACCTATTTTATGAATGTGTAAACTGCGCATAGTTATAAATACAAAACTGCGAACCAATGAAAACGAAAACAGCTGAAATTATGAATGCGGTACAGAGAATTGCGTCTCAAACTTGCTTCATCATATCAAGCTTTATTACCCTAGTCAACAGTTCCTCCTCCTTCGCTTCTTTTTTTTTTTTTTTGGGACAACAATAAATCATATTATCTACAAAATCGGAATTGAGTATGATACATTCTCTTGATCACGGCGACAGCTTCAATAAAGAAACGGTCTTCGCGAGTGATTTGACTTCAGCTTCCCAGGATTGCTGCAATAGCGGTTTTAAACACACACTACTCCAATTCCTTGAGAAAATCGACATTATCTACAAACACCTGTCAAGTGGAGGTAAAAACCAAGTCACAACTCACAGGCTAATATTTATATTAAACAATAAATGGAAGACCATAACTTTAGGTTCATGTACTTTGCCTGCATTTTCTATTGGTTCCTGTACTTTTTTTCCGGTGTTTTTAGTCCCTGTATTTTTTGTTTTCATTGTTTTAAATCCCTCTAAGATTCATATACTTTGTTCATGAAAAGACCTAAAACATTGAAAAATAAAAGTATAGAGACCAAAAATTAAAAAAAAAATTACAAAGACCAATAACAAAACTCGAACAAAGTATAGGAGCTTAAAGTTATGTTTTCGCAAAACAAATGAAAGATTGTTAACATTTCTACCACAAAAATGAACAGATGGTGCAAAAATGCATGCCGTTTGAGGAGCCAGGGAGCAAGTGTTGTTTCAGGGACCAAATGCAGGAAGATGGACAGATACATTGAGAAGATAAAGTTTCACCAGTTTCTAAAGTAGTAAGCATGGAGCCACACGCCACTCAAACGCAGCAAATTACCATTTTTATTTTTTTTAGAGTACCAACTCTGAAGCCTTACATTTACATCTCCAACTTCGAAGGCGAGAGAAATTACAGTACTATGAGAACTGTATCAGCATGTGGACGGTTCAGTATCTATGGGGTCATTCTGCAGGCTCTGATGACCTTAGTCACTTGAATGAATTCTACAACTTTGGTAAAGATGACAACAGGGTTTGAGAATAATGTGCATATTGGTTGTCTAATTGCATCTAAAGGTGCATACATGCGGGCTGACCATTTATCAACAGTAAAGTTGAAGCCTTAGATTCGTCAACAAAAAAATATTTGCACTTGCTTCTAAATCGTTTTCAGAGGGAGCTAACGACAATTTACTTGGCGTTGTTATATAAAAAAGACCCCTGGCTCCCACATACACCAGAAGACAGAAGGCAGACTTTTCATTTAGTGGCACCCAGGCCAATGATCACAGGTATAATATAGCAAGACAGCATTGATCTTCCAAGAATAATCTTGACCGATATAGCATGTATCCTAGTTGTCATAACCACCACAATACCCCCGGTAAAGTCATTCCATGACAGAACAAAAATGATGAAAGACAGAATTCATGTCGCAAAACCCCCTTTTTTAAAGGGTTAATATACAATTTGAACCCTGAACTTTAAGTTCAGGAGCGATTTAGACTCTAAATTGTTAAAAGATACATTTTGAACCCTAAATAATTAAAGTTGGGGCAATTTCGCCCCCACTATTAAATTTCAACAAACGTCTATTAGTTTTTTAAAAATTGGGGCCTAATGTGCGATTTTCACCAAATTCCACTATCCCTCCCTCTCTCTCTCTTTCCCCCCCTCATTTGGTGAAAATCACACATTAGGTCCCATTTTGATGGATGTTTGTTAAAATTTAACGGTAAGAGCAAAATTGCCCCAACATTAATTGTTTAGGGTTCATAATGTACCTTTAAAAAGTTTAAAGTTCAAATCCTCTTTGAACCTATGGTTCAAAGTTCAAATTGTATAATAACCTTTTTTTAAATCATGTCACAATACCTATATCAATATCAAGATATTTTTCATAAATCTTCAAGTACTACCCCTTTGGCAAGTGTGTGTACCATGATACTATCAACTCTATCATAATAAATTTTTCAAGTGAAAAATTCCATAGATCCACAAAATTCCAGAAGCATACCGCCTTCCAACCATCAGGATCCAAGCATGCTGTAATTTTTGTGTTGATCCCAGGTAATGGTCCAGGTTCCCGCGTAATCTTTCCTCCAGCAAGTTTAATGGCTTCTGCAGTTTTGTAGACATCATCGGTGCCTATTGCAATCTGCAAAGGGTAAGCATCGAAGAAAAGAATTAAACAAGAGAAAGGATTGTCTAACAGGTGTTAAGAAACTTTGATGAAGAAGCACAATGTAGTTGATTTTTCAAAGAAAACCCTGCATCAAAACTACATCTGCTTCAGTTAAGACAGAAACAAAATCTAAATATCACAAGCAAGCAATAGAAACCTCAGCAGAAGTTTTAAAAGGATATAAAGAATTGAGATAGATGAACTTCTGTCTACCTGAGCATAAGCATTTCCTTTGCCATATTCAGTGACTCCATAGTTGTAAGTCAACTCCATAACAGCACTTTTATCTTCAGGACCATAACCAAGCATGGCTATGGTGTACTATCAAAAGAAAAGGGTAATCAAAGGATCAACATTAAAGAAAGGGAAACTACATGCCCAGAGTACTAAGTAAGGTGACAATGAACTTTTCTGGAGTCATAAAAACAATCAAGATGGGACCTCAGAATTGTGAATACATCTCAAGATCTGAAACCGCAGTTCAGCATACAAAAATATTCAAATCAGATATAAATCAGAACATAACAGAAGTAAAGTCCAGCTGTAATTCCAGAGGATTTACATAAAAATGATATCCATAACTACCTCTAATAATAATTCAAAAACAACCAGATGTTCACCGAACAATTTGACTATGTTAAATTGATTGCCGCCTTCTCTAATGTAAGACGTTTGTATAGTTAAATGCAAGAGAGAATTTGGCATTTGGATAAACAAGAATTAAGATCAGTCTTCCATTCCACTTTAGGTTTTGATTCAATATTATCTGTATGTGGACCAAATAATTAGCCAAAGGGTAAAGTAGCATATTTTGTGAGAATCAATAAATAAAAAAGACATAGTCAAGCATAATTAAAAAGAAAATAAAATGCATAAATATTGATACATAACAGTGCAATTGCAGGACAATTTCCTTCAAGGAAAAATCATATCTCAGCAGGTCAAGTCATTTCCTTCTTTTGATTTATTCAAACAATGACCTATCTCTTCCCCTCAAGCCTACTTTTTCTGTGCAGGTGATATGTTATTAGTTACTGTAGTGTGGGAAAAATCCTGATATTACCCTGAATAATAAGATCTAATCTGCTGAGTACTAAGCACTTTATTGTGAGGGGAGCTGCCATTCAACATGCATAAAAGAACATTGTACCTTATACTCCGGGTTATCTCGTGTCCGAAGAAGCTCCATTCCAAAAGCCTAAATGGCAACAACCACCAAAATTACTTAACACAAGGTAATATAAACAGTAAGACCATAAGCAACCATCAAAATAGCATTGACCCGCACCTTCTCATAAAATTCAATGGATCGTTGAAGATCACCCACTCGAAGCATTACTTGGCACAAAGGCTCGGGTGTGGGTCCTCTTTCTAAAAGTTCGAATTTATAACCATCAGGATCTTCAATAAATGCAATTACTGTCTTGCCTCCCTTGACAGGACCAGGCTCTCTAGTTATTTTGCCACCCTTGGCCCGTACGAGCTCCACTGTTTTTGCAACCTAGTATAATTTCCATTGAAGATGTTAATTCAAAGCATCAATAGAGAAGAAATTTTAACGAGTCAATGAACAAAACTGGGCCTCCAATCCCATGCCACATCCTCCGAAAGAGCAGAAAGAAAAAAAAGTGAGTTATAGACTAGGTAAAATGCATATTTAAGAGTAAAGAATAAAGGGAACTCCGGAACTGCCAGAAAAGAAAACAGTAAGATAATGCAAAGATGTTTCATAAAGGATAGTAATGGGTGCAAAAGTTCAGCAAACTTACATCCTCAACAGCAATACCAAAATGACCAAATCCAGTTCCAATATCATACTTGTCAACTCCATAATCTGAAATATTTGTAAATGAGATGAATATAAACTGGAAGGTTTCTACTGCACGGGCTTATATAATTGACATCAAAAAGTGCGAGCTGCAATATGACAGGTTGTTAAGAAGTTCTGGCCTTTGCATCTTAAGAGGAGATCAAGAACTTAGTCAGACACTCACTGTATGTCAGTTCAATAACAAAGTGTGAATCTTCAGGACCATATCCAAGAAAAGCATTGGTATATCTCTCCTCTGGTATGTCACGCTTCCTCAGTAGCTTCATTCCCAGGCATTCTGTATAAAATCTGGAATACGAAGCATTTTCTCTGTCAAAAACTTATTCCACAATTCGGTTCTATTGAAGACTAGATTAGATTCTAGAGATAAGGAGTTTGTATATCATTTGAACATACTTTATGGTTCTGTCCAAGTCACCAACACGATAAACGACATGAAGCATTCTACGCTTGTCTTGCTTGACCCACTCAAGTACATTTTCTGGAGAAGCAGCTGTGCTTGCCTGGCACACAATCCCAGTTGCTATCAGTCCCATGCAGTTGCCATCTCGTCTCAAAAGCCTGGGTGCTTTCAGGCCAAAACTATGGGACTGAGGATTAGCTGGGCAACCCACAACAATTTCAGTTCACTCAATTAATTAAAGTGTAGAATATAATCTATTATCAATATCAATGTAATATAAAGTACTGTCTCAGAGCAAAGTTTTCAAAGCTGCAACATAAGATTCTACTCTCCTCAATATGCAGGTCATTGGCACTGAAGAAAAATACACAATTAAAATGGATGTACTTAGAAAAAAAGGAAGATACAACCTTTTTTTTTATACAAAAAAAAAAAAAAAAGGAAACATGAATTGCCTGGTCCACGACAGTTTTACAAAAGACTGCCACTTGTCAGATGAGTGTATTTCAAAACATCTGAAGCCTCAAAATAGTTTAATTTGAAATACCAAAATGCAATTAAACAAAGCTTTCCGGACTTCAGCGAGCCAGTGAACAGTAGCGCCAATTCCTACACCTATGAAAGAACAATATCTGACACTTCGGCACAAATCAAGGCCAGTAATCGGAAAAAGAAGACAATGAAATGGTTGGGGACAATTAAGTCTAGTCGACTACTTGCAATTGAAAAACAAGGAAGTGATGCGTGTACGGGAGATCAGTCCTACGCAATAATCATGCAGGCAAATAATTTCACTCATGATTGAAGAATAGCCTTGACATAAATCTAATCATAGCCGTATAAATATCCAACTCTATTTCTTCCCATAGCTCACAATAATAAACTCCCATGAAAGCTCTGTGCTAGATTTAAAAGAAAGAGCCACCAATTATTCTTAACGTGAAACTGCCAACTTGTAATAAAACTTGCCAGGTCTCCGAGTTCACCCATACCATAAGTAGCCAGAAAACGCATCAAACTGCAAATTAGTCGTTTGGTAACAAAGATGTACGGACCAAATGAAACTTCAATCGCAATGTGATTTAATACTCGGCCAAGATAACGAAACTCAAGCAAAAAAGGACACTGTGAAATCTGAAAAGGGTCAGAGGAGGGGGAGTGAGAGAGCTTACCGTTGCCAAGGTGAGAGAAGGAGAGACGCCGAGAAGGGCCATGGGAAGAGAGGGAAGGGAAGAAACGATGACCACCGATTAATCTGAAGGACGAGAGAGAAGGTCGAATCGAAGACGCCATGGGAATTACTCTCACCATCTCTCGGCCTCTGTGCGTATCAGGGATAACTCCGTAGTTGAAGAAGCGAAGCCTAAAGTGGGATCGATAAGCCCCACTTCCTACTAAAGTTCTTTTCTTCCTTTTCCGCCTAGGGATGTGAGGAGAATAAAGAATTTTTCCTTTAGGTCATGTAACAAACTAGTAAGATGTTATGATCATGAACTAGGGGCTGTGTGGATTCGATTGCCGTGCGATCCAACGTGTCGGTGTTTCACATTTGGCTACAGTCCCCTTTGTTTGTTTGTGCCGCGGATGTTCTCGTCGCGTCCCTCGCCTGCCTCTTCGGCTCTTCTAGGCCTCTCTCCATATAATTTCTTCGCTTTTTCTTTTAAAGGCATTATTCCGTATCATTAACATTTGA
Source organism: Prosopis cineraria (assembly GCF_029017545.1). Classification (NCBI taxonomy): domain Eukaryota; kingdom Viridiplantae; phylum Streptophyta; class Magnoliopsida; order Fabales; family Fabaceae; genus Prosopis; species Prosopis cineraria. The sequence goes on from NW_026555332.1 coordinate 40,980,154, forward strand.
CAATATGAGCGCTAGACACGGATTGAAAAATCATATCATCGCGTATATTGTAAAGTACTGTTGAATTCTACAAGTTATTATTTTTTGGAGTAAAAGGGAATTTCACTGAATACACAAAAACTGTACACAAACCAGGAAAGAACGGTAGACAAATTACGTCAAGGACTTGAAAGTAAAAAAGGCTTTGAGTGTATTGTTGACAGTGGCTCTTATCTATGTAAGAAGAGAGTCCACCGTAAACTCAGCATCAGTGAAAATGCGAAGGTTTCTTGTTTCCCAAAGGTTCCAGTAGACAACAGTTACCCCAACGAGGTATCCAATCGTGGAGAATTAATGAGGCTAAGCACCCAACTATCAATAATGGCCTTGGAAAAATCTTTGTAAATATCACTGGGCAGAACCTTTCTCCAGACATTTGCAGAGAAGGGGCATTCCTTGAGGGATATGATTGATGCTTTCAGTAGCAGAGGAAATGTTGCAGAGGGTGCATCTCGGGTCTTAGCTCATCTTCCTCCTAAATATCTACAAATTATTTTTTAAAATTATAAGTTTTGAAAGGAGTTAGTGGGATCTATCATGGGGAAAAAAATAGGTGTGAAACCTGTAACAAAAAAAAAAATGTGTGGACCCTGTAGTAAAAAAATCATGGTATAGGTGAGAGTGAGTAAAAAATGATAGATGTGAGATTTGCAATGAAATTATAAATTTAATTTAGGCAAAGTATAAAAAAATTATATTTTGAAATATCATGGAAGACTCAATGGAAAATGACGATGCATATAAGATTTAGGTGAAAAATAATAGGGGTTGGGCATGCAATGAAATTATAAATTTAATTTGCATGAAGTATAAAAAATCAGTATTTAACTAAATGATTTTTTAATTTTTAATTTACGTGAGGATGACACATCTTAAAAAAAAAATTATATTTTGAGTAAAATGCAATGACTATCCATTCTAAAGAAAGTTCCTCCAGGTTATAAAAATTGAAGAGATGTATGCCTATTATGCTTGCAATTAGAAATTGTTCTTTAAGTTTTAGTTTACCTCAGACAACATATTTTAAAATAAAATAAAATAATTTATTATTTATATTTTTAATATGTATAGGCATAACAAGTTTTAAAGCAGAATAAATTATCATTTAATTTTTAATTAACATAAAATAATAAAATATAAGTACTCTGGAATAATTGTGAAGTTTCATATTTAAATTTGTTTTTATCTCTTAAATAATGAAACATCCCGTGCATTACACGGAGAATAAATCTAGTTTGTTAAATTATTGGCGAGAAAATAAAAGGAAAATTTGCCAAAAAGTTATTATATAATCGGTTGCCAAAAAAGAGGGAAATAAAATTGATTGAAAAAATAAAACAAAAAATAAATAAATCACTCATATTCTTACAATAAGCATGACAAAACTTAATATTATTTATTACAAATGTTAAAATTATCACACCTTTTAAAAATTTTATAAATTATTACTTCCAACTTTCAAGTACTCATAAACTAAATTATCTTTGCTTCTTCTAAGTCTTATTCACCTATTCTTCTCCTCATTTTGATCATCTCAATTTTATTTTATTTTTTCAATCCATTTTTTTTAACAAAAAGGACCATATATGATTGACATTGCCTATATAATATAGGGAAAAATTTATAAATTTATTTTTATATGCTTAAAATCCTTGTTTTCAATTAAATCAAAACAAGTGTATCTATTATAAATTACTTATTCTATAATAAATTCTTGTTATTAGTGTTATTAGCAATTAAAATTCATATGTTATGAATTAATTGAATGATAGTATATTAAGTATATAAAATAAATATATAAATATTACCCTATAATATATATATTCCAATGTATTGTATTGGGCTTTATAATTGAGTCATTTTTTATGAATTATAAATAATAAAAGCTACAATAAATTGTATATATATGTATATATCGATGTTGGTCCTTTTCTGTCATGATTTTAAAAATTTAAGTGAGTCAAATCAAATATTTACTATAGTCCAAGGGCATAACAAACTCTCCCACTTAGAGAGTGTTTGTGTTGTGGGTTTTGCATGATGCCGATTTATAGGCGCACCATTGCCTTTAAAATTGAAAGAGAAAGTATATTTGTAGGTCATTATAATTTTTTTTAAATTTTAGATTAGCTCTTTGTAAATTATTTTATTTTAATTGAGTCCATAGAACTTGATTAATTAAATTATTTAACACTTGAAAACCAAAATCCTTGAATTTTTCTTTAAAAAATAAAATAAATAACTTTTATATTTTTATTAAATAATTATATAACTTTAAAATTACTCACATAATCAGGTTGTCTTTTATATATTTTTTCTACTTATATAATTTTCATAAAAAATTAATAAAAATATAAACAGCATATTAAATTAATTTTTTTACTTTGACTGAAAATATTAATTAAATTTTCAATAAAATTTAAAAGTATTTTTTTAAAAAAATAAATAATTTATTATTAATTTAAACCCTCAAAGATTAACATATTTAATAGATTAAATTATAAGAGTTTGATTAAAATGAAATAAATAATAAAGACTTAATTTGAAGTTGAGAAAAATTATAAAGACTTATAGATTAATTCTCCCAAATTTAAATATCATCATCAAGTGACATGCTATATGTGGGCGTTTACATGGCTACGTGTAATATAATGCACGGACGCAGGAGATCTAACTTTTTTTATATATAATTTATCTAATTAAGTCAATCTCGAGCATTTTCTGGCTCCTTTATTGTCGTCTAAATTGACGCTTCAAATGTCATGGATTAAGCCCCGCCGTGACTTCCAATCAAAATTCGAGAGATCAAATTGGGCTTTTCTATTGGGTATCAAACAGACAGATTTATGCCGCCCAAGCTTGTTTGAGTTTCCTTTATGCATGGCCCAATTGTTTACCGGGTGAGGACTGACAAGATATTGGGCGGTTCATTGGTCATGACTCATGTCACTTCATATTATTTTGCTTCGCACGCAAAAAGCTGAAAAGAACCTTTGGAGTTGTCCGAAACTATTTTTATTTTATTATTTTAAAAATTAATATTTTATAAAACATGTTTTGAAAATAAAAAATAATAAATATATATTTTTATATTATCCATTATTTTTTAGAACAATAATCTGAAAATATTTAGAAGATGTTTTTTGTTTTTTATTTTTGAAAATAATATTTGATTTTTTTCCTTTAAAAATATTTTATAAAAACACATTATCAAACAATTTTTAAATTTTCTTTTTTAGAACATAAAGCTGTTCTCAAAACCAGTTGTCAAACAAGCTTTTTGTTACTACCAACTTCTTTTCTAAACTACTATAGCATCGTCACCGTTATCCTACATTCTTTTATCTTCCTGGTTATATTATTTGTTGAGAACATAAAATTAATAAATTACATTGCTATCAATAAAAAATAAAGGGTATTGACTGATATTTTTCTGGTTAAAGGAAGGCCTCACATTTAAAATACTTGTCCCTACATTTTGGAACATAAAATTAAAAGAATTAAAGTGATTTTCCAATTTTTTTTTCAAAAAACTGTTTTTCAGAATATTAGAGACCAAGTGAAAATTATAAGAACTAATTTGCTCTAGGTTAGTTTGAATCAAATCAAAAAGTATAAGGAGTTTTAACTAAAACGAAGTTATGGTGATCAAATGATTTGGTTTTTTTAAAAAAAAAAAATCTATAGATTGGCAGGAAGAAATGACACCTGATGATGATTGATCCATGGATGTTATATCTTTTTCTGAATGCATACAAAAGAGTTAGTAAACGGAAAAACACAAACGCATGAATACAAGCCAGAACCAAATGAGGAGGCACTCGGGCTACGTCTAACATGATAACTAGAGATAATCAAAACCACTTTGTGGGGGCATCCGGATCTGGTGTGAGTTCTTATGGTATGGATATGTACCATACAAGTCCCATTTCAAGCTTTGGGGTAAAGCTTAGACAGCCTCCATGATTGACAATTTAACCATTTTTCTATATTCTAATCTATGTAACGTAAATAAATGTTTTAAGCCCAGAAAGACATGAACGGTCCAGCAAAGAGGCCTTAACGGGGCCACAATTCAAGAAACGTGCATCGTGTTTAAGTGTCATTGGAGCATCAATCAATCATTATTATAAGTGCTAAAATATATTTTTGTCCTTACCCTTGCCTTGATGAATGCTAGCTCACGGCAGAAAATTTTTGCTCTCCTAAAAAATATTTTGAAAAAAATATTTCACTTGTTAATTTAAATATCCAAGTATTTTTTGAAAGAAAATATAAGATAAAAATACACTTTAACTCTTATTATAAACACCAATTACTCACAAATTCTAGTCAACCAAGTACAATTTATTTTTTTTTTTCAAAGAGGACCTATGATTCCCCCAGCATTTATCACTCAATTCAAATTATTTTTTTCGCAAATTTTTCGTTATGTACTTTGTGCTCCAAGTGAGCATGATTCACCACGCTTGTATGTATTTTAATGACTATTAATTCAATTTGTTTTTGCCGTAACGAGACCGCATCTTAGCATATGGGAAAACTATAGCAAGAAATCATGGGAGCATGTTTTGTTGGATAGAAATAATCAGAATAAGGGTGAAGCTGTTCTAAGTTTCTTGCTAGAAAATCGTTTGTAATATTAAAATTCAATTACAAAACTTTGAACGACTGGAATCATAGATCTGAATGATACAACGGCCTGGCTTATCTGTAGTTCAATGGTCACAATTCCCATTTGTGGATTAAATTAAAAGCCTGGCATTGTCACACATTCTGTTATTTAAGGACAGATACATGGAGGCGGAGTAAGCCTCTTTTCTATGGAAATATTAAAAGAAAAGCTAAGCAGAGGAAATGTGCTAAGGAAGTAGCACCCTAGATCCGTTGTGGCGACGCAGAAGGAAGTAATCGTTGCATTAAAGACGTGACGGAGACATGCGGACCGATGAATGAATAATAAGAGGCAAAGAGTCGTTACTTCCACATGACATTCCAAATTTCCATTAGTCACAATGCATGCACCCGGCAACGTGTGTTTCTCCAGCAACAAAACAAAGAATTGTTCTTTCTTTCTTTCTTTCTTTCTTTCTTTCTTTGTTTTTTTTTTTTTGGGCCTAGTGTAACAACTCCCGAGTCTTCTTACACTTTAGTTTTAGATAGGGGGTTAAATTATAATTAAATTTTCTTGGTCAATTATCAAAACACCCTTCCCTTATTTAAACCGGAAAAAAAAAGAAAAAATAACAATTAAAGACTCTCTAAGAATATTAATCCCATATATGATCCTTAATTGGGATAAAAAATATATTTTGTAAGGTGAGATTTATTAATGCTACTTGAAAATTTACTAACACAATTTGAAAAAATCGCTAACGTATATTGTGAAAATATGAAATCACACTTGGCAATTAATTATTTAACAAAAAGCACTATTTGAGAATTCACTAACGTGACTTGAAAAAATTTCTAACATATGTTATAAAAATATGAAATTTCACTTGGGAATCGAATGTTTAATAAAAAGCGTCACTTGAAAATTTACTAACTAGGCTTGAAAAGTTTTCTAACGTATATTATGAAAAAATGAAACTCCACTTAAAAATCAATTATTTTAACAAAAAATAACTTGTTCAAATTAGGGTTTTTTGTTAAACAATTAATTCTCAAGTGAAGTTTCATATTTTTACAATATACGTTAGAAATTTTTTTAAGTCGGATTAGTAAATTTTCAAATAGTATTTTTTATTAAACAATTAATTTTTAAGTGAGATTTCATATTTTCACAATATACATTAGCAATTTTTTTAAGTTAGGTTAGTTAATTTTTAAGTGACATTAGTGAATCTCACTTCACAAATTATATTTTTTTATCTCAATTAAAGACTATAGTTTTTAATTGAGATTTCAAAATGTTATAATTTTTAATTAAAATTAATATTCTTAGAGAATTTTTAATTGTCATTTTCCCAAAAAAAAAAATCCACCCCTATTGTTGTTGCCCAAGCTCCAAAAATGACTTGACCCTCAATGGCAAGGTCATTCGTATTAGCAATCAGGCCATTGAAGCTTCAACGTAACAAGAAGTTGCAATTTGGATTTTGATAATTATTTATAGTTTAACTTTCGATAAATTATTTTTTAAATGTTAAGATGTTGTGGTTTAACTTTTGGTAAAGCTGACTGTCTAAACTGTCTTTGAATATTGACTATCTATTTCTAAAATATTAATAAGTCATAAGTTTGAATTTTGACTAGTTGTTGTATAATTAATTACTTGGTTTTTGAATAGACATTCAAAAAATAACTTTCACAGTTCAAATTATGATTTGTATATCTAGATTGAAACTATAACTTGTCAATTTTTTGAACAAATAGTTAATATTTAAAGTCCATTTGAAGAAGAACTTGTGAAAATTTGAATCACAACTTTTTAATATTTAAAGAACAAATTGTCAAAATATAAACTACAATTATAGAACAAGTATTCGGTATTCTATAAAAATTTAGTTACAATTCAATCTATTAGTCTTCACATACTATTTTAAATTGTAATAATTTTCTTTTCATGATAATATCTTGTTTTAGAAGTTCTTAAAAGATATTTTCTCTTTAAATTACAAGTGGTGTATGAAGAGTAAATTTAGTTACAAGAAGCTTACTTGTTATCCTCATGGTGAGCCAAAAGAATTCCTGTATTAGAAAATAGAAAATCATGTCCCTTTTACCATTTAACACCAAATAAAAAGTGAAATACAAACCTTTTTTTTTTCTCAAGCAAAACAAACCATTAACTTAAATTGAAGGTCGGTATTCAAATTGGGAAAAAAAAATCCCAACATAATTTCTTTGATCTATTCCCTCCGTTTAAAAATATAAAATATTTTTTAAAAAGTTAGATGTTCAAAAATATAAAGTATTTTTACGCTTTCAAAATATAATCATTGCCTTATTTTTAAAAATGCTTTCATTAATAGTAACTTTATATTTATTATAGAGTATTTAACAGGAGCATATATAAAAAGATAGAGTTTATTTAAAAATAAATAATTATTTTATTAAGATAAAATGTCAAATATAAAAAAGTGAATGACTTGTATAATTATATTATAGGTTTGGAGTGTTGTTATTTTCTTTATCCGGGACCGGTCGCATTTGGCGCCGTACTGTCATAATCACTGAAGAAATGCGTCACTATTTCACTCTCTAATCTCTATCTCTATGCCTCTGTTTGCTTCTGCTTGTCCTTCTCCTTCCTCAACGCGATCAGTGTGAAAGTAGCTTTGTTTTGAAAACTGTAGTGAATTAGCATACTGTATTTGGATTGCATTTTGAATTTTGAATCGCGAATTAATAATAATAATAATATATATCAAATATATAGTATACCTTTCAACTGAATAATCATTGGTAATCGACAAAATGGTCCTCTCTGTAAATTATTAGGAAGCATTAAATGAAATTCTCGCAGGCGTGTAAAGCATATGGTCTACAATTGTCGTTTGATATGTGTACGTATATCGACAACTATTACGGGAAATTATTGGAAATAATAATTTGTACCCTATCAAACAAATTTTTTACCAAAGGGACTTATATAGTTTTTATCAAATGTCAATTTTACTTTTTTCCCCTAAACCCAAAAAATGTCTTTAACATATTAGTCATTTGTTCAAATTTAAAAATGCCCCGCTCGAGGAGAATTGCTTGCTGTAGGCACAAATTTTGAGGGGGAAAATATTATAGGAGTTGTACAATTTAATAATCTGTGTTACGAAACCTATGGCTCAGATGAGAAAAACGATATAGGAAGAGAGCAGAAGTTAATTGTTCAAACGCTCAAAATATTTCAAAAAATAATCGTTGTTGACTTGTTGCAAGAGAGTGTCAATATTTTTAATAATGACAAACAACAAAATTAAAAAGCAAAAAAAAAAAAAATTCAACATGCATTGATGATTCCAATGAAAGAAGCTTTGATTATTAAACATGATGTTTCAAGTGTTAGTTTGTGTGAATGGTGAGAGTACATTTGGGAGATTTATTTTCAATTGAGCCTGACAACTAATACTTGAATATAGTCCAATCAGATAACCATAATAACAAATGAAAAAGAGAACAAAATAATGTAAAAACAAATATGTGTGATTTTTAAATTGTATAGATAAAATATAGATTATTTAAATATAATCGCTTGAGAAAAGACAATGTAAACTAAAAACTAAAACAAAGTGCTAAGAAACGCTTTATTCAACTGAATGAGAAAGTCAGGGATCGTCTTTTTATTGTGAAAGATGTGAAACTTCAATATACCAACAGGATTACATTGGCTTGTGCAGACATCCTTGCTAGGAATGCTCATTGCGAGGATACTGATATCCTCTTTCATGAGTCTGTTTTACATATATTTGCACTGAGCAATATGCTCGGAACTTAACTTTTATGTGATTTATCTAAACTCTCAAGCTTTGGCCTCCCGTTTGTAACTAAAAAAAAAAAAAATTGAATGAGGAAGTTTAATCAACATATCCTACAATCTTTATTTCAAAGGTCTGTTTGGTTGCTAAAATAGAATGTAATAAAAAAAGATAAAAATAAAATGATTAAAATGTAAAGGGAGATAGATGAACTATATTTATAAGGGACAAGGATAATCTAATTCATGAGATTATGAGTCATGATTAAATATAAAATATTTTTAAATAAAATATCACATACTAATGAATCTTATTAAATACACCTAACAACCTTATCTTTTCAAAATAAAATATAAATTTTTAAAATACTCATAATTAATATATTAAAAAGAGAAGGGACAGGAATTAATTATAGAGAGAGAAAAGATAATATTGAAATAAACTTATATAACAAAACCTTAATTTTCTCAATGTATCTTATATTCTAAAACACTATTTTTTTTAAAGTGTCTTATAATTTGAGATGGATAGAGTATATAATACTTAGTTTTATCATCCTTATCATAAAAGGAAAAAGCGATTTATTTTTTTTATTTTTTCAATCTATTTCATTCATATTTTTTTTAGCAACAAAATAGGATCTAGTTTTAGGATATCAAATTATGGAATAAAAAATAATTTACTTAATTTAATAATTAATTCCTTTTTTTTGGAAGATTTTGATGCATTTGCTTTTGGAGCACCGAATATTTATCAGGGCTAGAAACAATTCTAGCCTCCATTTCAATTCAAATTGATCCCTACCATTCATTTAAATTAATTTTTAAATTTTGTTAATATTATATTTATTAAAATAAAAAATATATAAATTAATATTAAATTTGAATTATTTAGAATACATTTAAATGGTTAATTTGTAAAATTTATAAATTTTTTAATATTAAATTAGGTTATTTAAATTATATCTAAATTATCCAACATCTATCTAAACAGTTAAATTATAAAATTATAAATTTTTTAATATAAAATTGGATTACTAAATTAAATTTATACTGGTTAAATTAATAATAAATGTATTTATTAAAGTTTTAAAAACATTTAAAAATTAATTTATATATGATAGGGATCAATTTGGACTGAAATAACGGGTTAGAATTGCTTTTGACCCTAACCAATGTATGTTGCTTATCGGAATGCAAATCGGATTCGGATAATTAACTCAGGAACTAATTTAATGCGAACGAATTCTAGAAAGGACGTGTCTGTAAGTGCATAGCCAAAGGGATGATGAAATGAGTTAATTGGCAGTGGGGAGGGGCCGAGGGGGCAATAACAGTGAATTAATAAATACGATTAAGAATTCGGGAACTTGGGAAGGAACAGGATGAAGGGGATTGGGTGGGATGGTAGAAGGTGGGGCCTAAGGGTTAGGGGACTCGAGCGATAAGGAGGGACCACGTAAGTGTAGCCAGGAATTCTGATAGATCAAACTTATTCAGCCCTGAGCTGAACATATCTAACTTTCTAAAAAGCTTGAATAAATCTGAAGTATCAAATTTTTTTTTTTCAAAGTGCTAAATGCAACTGAGACTTTTTTAAACTTATTTAAGTTAAACTCAAATTATGGGTCAGTTTATGTTGTTCAGTATCATTTTTTTTTTCAAACTTGCTAAGCATTGAAGTGCTCATCCATCATATGAAATTTGAATAGTTCAAATTTTTTTGAATTTAAATTTAAATTTTATATTTATCAAGATAAAAATTTATAACTTTTTATAAATATGTTCATCATCAATTTGGATAGTACTGATTTAATTTGAGTAATTTAATTTAATATTATAATTTTTTAAATTGACTATCTATATATATTGTGGACAGTCCAAATTTGATATTAAATTTTTATTTGCAAGATCCACATTTAAAGTTCTTATTTTGATGAATAAAATATCAAAAAAATAAAATGTATAATCTTTTAATTATAACTTTTTAAAATTATAAGCTAAAAATGTTAAATCTGAACTGTAAAAAATATATCTAGATAGTTAATATGTAAAAATTTTAATATTAAATTAGAATATCTAGATTAAATATAAACTAGATTAATCAAAAAATATTTATTAAACTTTTTTTATAATTTTATAAATTCTTATTTTTAAAAAATATAAGATAAAGTATTAAATTAATTCTTTAAATTTGGATCATCCATATTAAATGGTCCAGATTGCATCACCTTGATGAGCACCATAGTGATGAGCACCCAAGATGGTTCCTTTGAATTACTCTCTCCATTTTTATATATAAAAAAAATATCACATAGTGGTTAACTATAATAATTATGTCTGAAAATAAAAAAAATAGACTAAAATACCCTATGTTAATCAATATAAGCATACATTAATTATTTTTTATTAATATAAATTATGAGAGGTTTTTTAAAAAATATGTAATAAATGCTTATTGAAATTAGAGTCAGTAATATGGGTTGGGCCTGCAGGCACAACCCGCCAACTTGTAAAAAAGTTACAGGTTGGAGTAAAAAAATGGTTTAATTATATGTGGGCTAGTTTTGGCCTGTACCGCATAACTTGAACTTATAGCATGCTAACCCATGGGTTAGCCCGCTTATATTTTTTAAAAAAATAGGTAAAATAAATAAGATTAAGCTTAAAATAAAGCATACAAAACAAGCATGCATGGAATTGTGATATGAGTACTTGATCCTTTTACATTTATTTAATTTAAATTTAAATTATGGCAAAAAATAATAAAATGCACTACTTATGTATTTAAGTAGTAATATAATATAATATAATCTAAATGTGATCAAGACAATTTTGAATAAAATATTTTATTATATTCTACTTCATTTATATAATAGCTTAAATTATCTTGTTTGCAAACTAGAGTTACCTAAGTTAGCAAATAAAATTACACATATTTATGAAAAAAGTTTAGTTGCCCTTTTTATTTAAAAAATGAAACATATTTATAAAGTGCTAACACAATAAATACGAGTACTTGATACTTTTATATTTATTTAATTTAAGTTTAAATTATGGCAGAAAATAATAAAACACACTGCTCATATATTTAAGTAGTAATATAATACAATCTAAATGTGATCAAGACAATAGTAAATAAAATATTTTATTACACTCTGCTTCATTCATATAATAGTTTCTTTAAATTATCTTGTTTGCAAACTAGAGTTACCCAAGTTAGTAAATAAAAATTACACATATTTATGAAAAAGTTTAGTTGCCCTTTTTATTTAAATAATGAAACATATTTATGAAGTGCTAACTATCTATTATATTATCATCTTAATTTGAACATAAGAGAAAAAAAAATATAGAGATATTAGAATATTTAGGGGTATGAACTAAATGTATTATAAGTAGTAATCTAATAGTTAGAGTTTAAATCATCATTATTTTCTAAAAAAAATTAATATTTTAAATTGGGGCATCAATTTTGTAGTAAAAATGCCAAAATAGGATGAAGAGAAAAGGAGATAGACAGAGCATCTCTATTAATTCATATATATACATAAAATACTGATCAGTCATGTAAAAGACTAGAGAACAAAAGGATCACAAAATTAAATTAGTTTATATTTAAGTGGTGATGTTAACATGTCTTAATTGGAAAGACTTTTATTGTTATTTGGATAGTTAATTTTTATGGGAAAATATATGATTTTTTTATCATAAAAAACAGTAACAAGGGTAAATTTATAATTTTAAAATTATAAAAAAAATACTTTTTTACTTGCTGGTTGGCCTACTGACCCACCAACCCGCTGTGGGTTGGCAGAATTGATTGCTCAAATCAAAAAAATATGTAGTTTGCTTTGAATTTGCATACTTGGCTTTGATTTGATACGTTTGGGCTAATTTCGTATTTCTTGGTTTAAAATTTAATTATACACATTTTTGAGTTTTTGTTGATGCTTGAATGAAGAAATTAAGTACAAAAAAGATAGTTTTCATTAGCTGTAAAAACAGTGTGAAATTGTCAAAAGTCTTCCTAGAGTTATGACTTTTGCTGCTGTAAGCAAAACACTCCATTTTATTTATCTAAAATACTTGGGTAGGATACATATATGCTGTGAGCTTAATCCAAAACACACTTTACACAGTTGAAGACATTTTAGGAGCTTTGTTATGCTAGGATTTGAATGAGTTGGGTTCAGGAGTTAAAACTTTGAAGATATTTGAAACTTTATTTCTTTTGTTCCTTTACTTCTTCTCCATCTCTCTCCTTTTTAATCCAACATGATTGTGAATATTTGTGTATTTGTAGCTTTTTGATATTTGTGAGTAGCTAAAAATTTTTTGTTTTAGAATTATTTTGAACTCTTATATGGATTACCACTAAGTTTCTTATGATTAATGATATATATGTGTTTATTTTACTCTTTTTTTAATGATTTTAAATGTTTGATCATCATTTAAATGTTGGGTTCACTTGATTGATACTTGAGAGGGTTAGGTTGAGTGTAGAACTTAAATAAAATAATGCAAGAACTTAATATTTATATGTTGAATTGATATTTTTGCTAATAAGATATATATATATATATATATATACTTGCGAGTTTTGCATAGCTATATTAAGGTTGTTATTTAAAATTGAGTTTTATTGATTGTAATAAAAGATTAAAAAATTAATTTAATTAAATACTTGTTTATGACTTGAGAGAGCTTGTTTAAATATTTTTAGAACCCTTAAGTTAGCATTTATTTTCATTAAAGAATTTAGGAGATGAGGTAATTTTGGCATTATGAGATACAAGGGGCATTAATAATAATTGATCCCAATTTGTGCTTGACATTTGTAAATCAATTTATTTTTATTTAGTGTTAATTTAGCTTGCGAAATCATCTCCACCTAATTATGTTTTGACTCAACTTGATTGAATTCACTTAGTCTTTTGTTTGATTATTATTTTTAAATAAATTCTCAAGAAAATAATATTTTACACTTATTATATTATTTGCTACGACATATGCATTTGCAAAGCTCGAAATCTACCTTATAAATAGACCCATTTTTTAATTTTTATGTGGGATTTAATTATAATTTTTCTTCTTTTTCGTTGTTTGGGTGAGGTGCATCTCTATGGGTGTATTGGATGGATCCACTTGGTAGCTAGAGAGGGCAAATTCCTCCGCAGGAATAGAAAAAAAATTATATAAAATGACCTAATAACTTTCTCAGCCCTTAGAATAATTTTCAGTTGCCCCCTATTGAAGGAAAAACAAATCATTTATCTCCTTGAAAGTTTCACTTGTCTTTCTAACAATTTATTTGACTCAAATCTAACCTAGATGTTATAATTTCAAATAATGATAGAGTTTGAGAATGAAGGAATAGTAATTTTAAAAATAATTTTTATTTGCTTAAATAAAAAAAATTTCACAAAAAATTCCTCTGCCACACAAAAGGAGTTAAATTTTATTATATTACCCCTCTACTAAAAATTATAAGGTATTTTTTAAGAGATTAGATATTAAAAAATATAAGGCGTTTTTAATTTTTCAATGTTTAACCATTATTTTTTTAAACAAAATGCTCTATATTGAATGAATCACTTTATTATTATTTTAAGATAAAATACCCTATTAAATAGAGATAAATATAAAAAGATTGAGTTCATTTGAAGACAATTAACTATTTTATTGAGGGTGAGATTTAATTAAAATACATTGCATTTTTTAATAGAGGGAGTAGACAGTTTCATGTAATACACCATTTAATTTATGCTTTATGCCTCATTCTCTAATAATTATTTAAGAATTTTTTTTCCTCTAATTTAATTTAATAAATATTTAAAATTATTTTTTAGAAAAATTAATATTTGTATTGAGTAAAAGTTTTGCCCCACTACTCAATTTTTCTAGCTCCATCACTGTATATAATTAAGTCAAATTTGGTAGAAGGTGCCATCATGCCGGCATTAACAAATTAGATCCCATCCAATTACTATGCAGTTAAGTGTACTTGTTAAAAATTAGATCCCATCTAAATTACAATGCAGTTAACTGTACTTGAATGAGAGTAATACTAACATGTACAACCTCCTAAAAAAGTCTTAAAATGAAAGTCAAACTTGGTAGAGAGGTGGCTGGATGTGCTGTTTCCATATGGATAAATTATATTTAACGTTTTAAAAAATTTACTTTAAATTATTAAGTAGAGTCTTATTTCTCTTGAACTTGTCAAAAGGCCTTACCCTTACATTTATAAGGCCACTAATGTTCATTAGATGAATATAGTGCGGCTCACATGCTCGCATATGTGTCAGTTAGTTTTTCTCTTATTCTTGATGATATATTTTTCTTTTCCCTCTCTTTACTCAACACTCCATCTCCCCACGAAACAATTGCAACAAATTTATACCCATGAGCAAATCAACAAAATCGAACATAAGCTAGAAAATCAAATAATCTATATTCAATAAAATTGAAACGTATTACTTATGAACTCAATCAACAAAATCCAATATAAGCAAATCATATATTCTTGAGCAAATTTTTGATGTACTGAGCAAATCCTTCTGGTATTAACGATGCAGCCACTAGCAAAAATCTTGTTGTAGTAATTGTGTGTGTGTGTGTCAAAAGAAGTCTCACATCGCTTAAATAAAGAGCACTCCTAGTGTAAAAATATTAAAAAAATGAAATGAGCTAGTAAAATGAGTTTGGAAGGGAAGTGGGCTCGCCCATACGAAACAGGTCAACTCAGGGTAATTGCAGTTGATAACAGTTAATTTGCTCCCCTGCGAGCGAGTTCAAGAGGCATGGGGTTTCTTTACAGATTATTTTGCAAAAAAAATAATAATTATTTATTTACATGAGCTTATCGAAAAACCTTGACATTTAGTTGTTTGAAATTTGATTTCAACCTTAAATGTTTTTGGCCTTTGAACAGATTCTTAAATGAATTTACATTAATCAAATCCTTATGTGTTTATTCCAAATGGCTCAGGAGCAATGTGTGCATGCATTTAAGCTATTTTATGATCGTGTGATTGAGGCTTAATGGTGTTTAATTCGGTGATTATGAGCCTAATGTTTGTCTTTACCCTTCGGCCTATATATAGCCATGGGTATAGACAAAATGGTGTGCTTGTCTCTTGAGTCTTTGAGGCTTTCTTTCCTCCTCCACTGTGTACTTCTTTTTCATCTGAGTTTGCTGGTGTTTGTATTCTGTGCCCTTATGTTCTTATAGGATGTGCTTATTTATCTTAAGGAACTACCAATCTACTGTACCAGTGTACTGGAATAGTTCTTAAAAACAATGTCTTTCGGCATGACTCAAGCAGCTCACGATTACCTCCATACCACCAACAATCTTAAGAAACTACTCGAACTAAATGGCATCCAACGATGATGTGAGGTGAGAATGTCATCCTCGAGGATGTGCATGTGGTTTTAGTGGAGATCACTTTGTCCTTGCTACTATTGCCATCCTTGCGAGGCTATTCCCAAATATATTAAAGATAGAGGTCTTTGATGGCAAGAATTTCAAGCATTGGCAGGGAACGAGTCTTTACCATTTTCTGATATGCATGGTATGGCTACTGCTCTTGGTCAACCTGAGCCTATTGTTAACGCTGACCAATCCCAAAGAGTTGCATGGACTCATGCAAATAAGGTATTGTGACATACTATCATTGGCACTTTATCTAATGGTCTATTCAATGTCTATTGTGCTTATAAGGAACTTGTAAGATATAGGAGTCCCTGGTGATAAAGTATATTGTTGAGGATGTTGGCAAATAAAAGTTCATTGTGGGAAACTACTATAGATAGGAGATGATCGAGAACAAGGATGTGAAGAAGCAAATCAATAAATATTACAAGCTGCTAGAGGAGCTCGTGCTGAAAATATTAACCTTCCAAATGAGTTTATTGCTAGAGTCTTGATTGAGATACTGCCAGAATTGTGAAATGATTACAAATAGTAGCTGAAACAAAACAAAAGCAAATGTCCTTGATTGACCTAATATCACTCATCATGATGATTAACAAAAGTATAACAACAGTAAGGCAATGCGTGTAGCTCGAACTAGAGAAAAACTGACATCCAAAGCCAATTTGGTGGAGACAAAGCCTCACAACAAGAGGTATGACTCTAAAACTGAAGATAACAAAAGGAATAGGAAATCTGATTACAAACCCAGTACTTCTAACCCTCTTTCAAGAAAAAAGGAGACTGTTTTGTCTGTGATAAACCAAGACACTATGCATCACAATGTGTAGGAAGAGAGCAAACTGTGATAAGCCTTAGAAGCCAAATGTAAATTTGGTACAATGAGATGCTAACAGTGATGATGACATCATTGCTGCAGTCGTATCTCACGCTCTTTTGATTTCTGATGTGAAGAAATAGGTAGAAAACTCTGGGGCTACCAAATACATATGTGCTAACTGAGAGATGTTTACCTCCCATGATCTTGTAAAGGAAGGGGAATACTGTGTTTACCTTGTTGATTCCTAAACAACCAAAGTTCAAGGAAAAGAGAAAGTGGTCTTAAAGCTCACATCAGGAAAGACTCTGGTTTTGAATAATGTTTTGCATGTCCCTGAGTTGAAGTAGAGCAAACTTAATTTCAATTGCTCTGTTAACGAAAGCTGGGGTTAAAGTGTCATTTGAATCTGACAATATTGTAATGATAAAGAATAATGTATTTATGGGAAAAGGGTATTGTAATCAGGGACTTTTTATTTTGAATGTTAATGAAATAAATAAGACTGCATCTTCTGAGTACATGCCTGTTTGTATGATTAATTCCTTTAATTTATGACATGCTAGACTAAGTCATACTTATAAAGGTCATATAAATAGGATGCAATAACTTAGACCACTTTTTGAAATTAAAAACAATGATTTTGAAAAAATGTGAAATGTGTGCAAAAACCAAATAAAGTAAGAAATCTCATTTTTCTAGTCAAAGAGAATCTAAATTATTATCTTTAATTCACACTGATTTAGATGATTTAAAACAAATCATGACTAGAGGTGATAAAAGATATTATATCACTTTTATCGATGATTTTTCAAGATATACTAAGGTATACTTATTAACAAATAAAGATGAGACTTTTGAAAAATTTCTTTTATACAAAGCAAAAGTTTAGAATCAGTTAAACAAAAAGATTAAAAGAGTTAGATTTGATAGAGGTGGGTAATATATTTTGTTGAATGATTTTTGTAAAAAAGAAGGTATTATTCATGAGAAAGCACCTTATTCTCCTGAGTTTAATAGTGTTACAAAAAGGAAAAATAGAACAATAAAAGAAATGATGAGATACTTTGCTTGTGAGTTCTTCTACGCTTGATAACTTATAAGGTGAAGCTATTTTGTCTGCATGTATTTAACAAAATAGGATACCTCATAAGAAAATAAATAAAACACCTTATGAATTATGGAAAGGATTGATCCCAAATTTAAAATATTTAAAAGTGTGAGAGTGTCTTGCAAAAGTTTTATTGCCTGATTCTAAAAAGAAAAAAATTGGTTCTAACTGAATGTATATTTATTGAATGTGCTAAACAAAGTGCAGCTTCTCGCTTTTTAGTTTTGAAAGCTATTTTTTAGACTAAAATAGAATTGCTAAGACTAAGGATGCTAAATTTTTTAAACATATTTTTTTCTTAAAAATTGAGCCTGTTTCTAAACTTGTTGAGAATTTTTGAGTTTAAACAAAATTTAAATGAGAACTTGATTTTAAGGAGAAGTAAAAGGTGAAGAAAAGAAATAAGTTTTAGAGATAATTTTTATACTTATTTGGTGCAAGATGAATCTTTAAATTTTTATGAAGCTGTTTTTTCTCTTGATGCTAAATTTTGAAAAGAAACAATTGAAAATGAAATTGATTCCTTAAGGAAAATATAAAACTTTAGTTTTAGCATATTTGTCCCAAGGAGCTAAGGCTTTTGGGTGTAAATAGATTTTAAAAAATAATATTTTTTAAATAATTTAATCGATAAATATAAAGTAAGACTTGTGGCCAAGGGTTTTATTTAAAAGAAAAATATTGATTTTTTTTGATACTTTTCTCCTGTGACTAGAATTTCTTCTATAAGAATGGTAATTTGGAAGAAAAAATATATATGGTATAGCTTGAGGGATGTGTGATTCTTGGGTAAGAAAATAAAGTTTATAAACTTGTCAAATCCTTGTATGGCTTAAAACAAGCACCTAAACAGTGGCATGAAAAACTTGAACAAATTTTGACAAATGGTGGTTTTTTGACTGTTGAAGTAGAAAAATGTGTTTATATGAAACTTGCAAATAATGATTGTGTGATTATATACTTATATGTGGATGACATGCTAATCATTGGCTCTAGTATGTGTGTTGTTAATAAAATAAAAAATTTTATTTTTTCAAATTTTGATATAAAAGATATGGGTAAAGCTAAGGTAATCTTAGGTGTAAAGATCACAAGGAATGAAAATAAGATTTTTCTTTTCTAAGAACATTATATTGAGAAAATTCTTAAAAAGTTTGGACATCTTGAAGATGCTCCTCTGAGTACTCCTTATGATTTGAGTGTACAATTAAAAAAGCACAAGGATGACCCAGTTACTTAATCTGAGTATGCAATGGTTATTGAGAGTCTGTTGCATTTGATGAATTTTATCAAGCCTGGTACAGCTTATGCTATAGGTAGATTGAGCATATATACCCACTATTCAGGCAGTAAATATCAAGAAGCTCAGGTGAGAATCTTAAGATATTTGAGAGGTACTATGAATTATGGTATATTGTATAGTAGATTTCTCACTGTATTAGAAGGATACAGTAATGCTAACTGAATCTCAGATTTAGAAGAGATAAAATTCACTAATGATTATATATTTACTTTTGGCAGTAGTGCAATAACCTGAAAGTCTACAAAATAGACAATCAATATAAATCCTCAAGGGATTTTGAGTTTATTGTCATGGAGCTAGCTGGAACAGAGGCTTAGTCGTAGCACACCAAATTTTTTTTAAATAATTTAACTCAACTATAGTTGGGTTACAGCCACCCAACATATTTTTATATCAATAATTTTAATATAAAATATTTTATAATTGGCTTCAACTCACATAATATAACATTTCAGATAAATTTTTACCTCTCACATGCCACTAGGCTAAATCACATTTATCCATCCTTATACTCCTAACAAGTAAACTAAATCACGTTTATCCATCCTTATACTCCCAACAAGTAAAATAAACAATTTAGTCAATTTTCAACAAGCTAGTTATTTGGCCTCATAATCATGCCATTTAACCAATCCAAAGTAAACCAAATATTAAAATTATAGTCATTCAAAGTATACCAAAAATAGAAATAGTTTGAAAGGCATGATTACATTTATATATTCATATAATTGTCAATAAATAAAAAGCCTTAATATTGGCAATATAACACATTATAAATCATAAATTAAATACCCAAAAGAGACAGTGGATCTATGCCACTAAGCCTCTGGAACTCCTCCACGTGTCACTCGTGACTCTTCTCCTGAAAATTGTTAATCACATAATGAGACTCAAAAGTTCCAGTAACCAATACCAATTTATGATAGTGTGTACAAACAGTTAAGTGTGTGCTTATTAAGTGAGAATTAAAAATAATATAATTCCAACAAATATAAGAAATATTACAATACACACAAACAACCATCCTTATATCCCTCCATTAACCTTGAGTCGTAGCCCTCACTCGGTGCTAAATTACCTGGTCAAAGATAGATTAGTCTGAGCCCTTACAAGCCACCTATTGAGCTCCAATAGGGGCGTACCACGTGACATATAAATACAACAACAATAGCAAGTCTCCCAATACCTCCCACAATAATCAAACAAATTCCTAATAATATTGCACAATTATACAATATTACAAAATTCATAATTTTCTCAATAATCACTCAATTAACATGAAGTAACACTAATCACAAATTAAAAGCATGGTTACCTTGTGGCTTTATTAATAAATTATTCCTTACAATTTCTCTCCCACCACAATCTTCACCAATAATACATCTACAAATAACATATTATTTATAAATATTAGTTTCAATTTTTGAAACTAATAAAATAATTCTAATAATAGAATTAAAAATATAACATAATTCCTAATCTCAATCTTAATACAAATCTAGAGTCAATATTATTAAGTAAAATTTTTAACTCCTCTTTTAATTATCAATAAACATTAATAATTTAAAAATCAACTTCTAAACTAATTTCTATTATCAAAATTTTTTTTATTTCATAAATTCGCACCTAAAATATCAAAAAATTAAAAATTGAGTCTCTAGCTTAGAATCATAATCCTATAGCCATAATAATTCATTTCTCATCTTAAATAATCATCTAAACCTCAATAAATCAACATATATTTTCAGATCTAGTTTAGAATTTGATCCATAAAACCCACAAATTCAAAGATCATCAACAAATTTATATTCTAGAACATTTATTATACTACTAACAACCTCAAAAACTATATTTATTCAACATAAATTCATCCTTCTTTCAAATTTTAAATTTTTAACCATCACAAAATCAGAAACTAAAGGAGCTAGATGAAAGAAAAATTTTTAAAACACTTATTTAATCTTGAAAAGTTTGAAATCTCACCTTAATTATCTTATTAGAAAGTCTCACCTTTAAAACTTAAACACGCTGCGTCGATGAACTTGCTCACAGTCGCTTACTTTGTTGGTGCGCAGAAGAGAAGTGAGAAGAGAAGGAAAATGAAAGGGAAGAGGACATAAAAACATTTTCCTTTCCTTCTTTTTATATATCTATGTACATCGCACTTACGCCGAAAGCTCCATTCCTCCTCCTCTTTTTTTTTATTATTATTATTTTATATGTATGATCATTGCATGCGGACGCGCCGAAAGCTGGTCTCTTTTTCTTCTTTCTTTCCTTTCTCTTTCTCATACCTTTTCTTATTTTTTTAATAATAATAATAATAATTTAATTAATTTTTTAATTAGTTAATTATATATATATTTTTTATTTTAGAATTATATCCTAAATTAGATTTAATAATCATCTTCTACTAATTTGCTTACCTCTAAATATTTTTTAAAATTTTTATTAACCTAAATTAACTATTAAAAATTTAAATTGAAAAGTTACATTAGTGGTTGAAAAATTTCTTAACAAGTATTCCAATAGGTGAAAAGCCCACACCGTTAGTGTCTTTACATCATGATAGCCATTCTACGATAGCAATGGCAAAAAATAAGACCTTTAATGACAAAAGTAGAGATACTCAATTGAGAGATAATATTATAAGATAACTGCTCAAAGATAGAGTCATCTCAGTTGATTGTGTAAGATTAAAGTTAAATCTAGCGGATCTATTTACTAAGCCCCTAGGGAAGAAATTTATTATTGAAACATCGAGGAGAATGGGACTTAAGCTTGTTTGAAATTAACGGTGATTGCAACCTAACCTTTGTGATTGGAGATCCCATCAAAAAGGTTCAATGAGTAAGAACAAATCACTTATTAGTTCTGTTAGCATTTAATTTTTATCTTTCTTATAGCTTGAGAAAGTACTATAATGCATTGAACGGAGGCTAAGTGGAGGCTCTTAATGTTTTTATAATCCTTATGGATTGTATATTTATTGTAGATATACTTGATAAAAACACATATATAAATGTGAAGTGGGGCCACTCCTATGAGATTGTAATGAAATTTCTGGAGCATTTGTTAAAATCAAGCACGTGCATGATTGATAATGTGCAAAACTATCGTTAGTAATAAAGACTGTGGGGGTATAATTTGATTAATAAGACCTCTAGTACACGCTCAAGATCTGTTAGTTCAATAACAAAGTTACATTGACTTTTTTGCATGCTAAGTTTTATTAATCTATGTTTGGTTTAAGTTGAAAGACATTAAATTCAACATAATTATCCTTCGTGTGAGTAACTCAGATGATAGTAGATTCTTTTAACATATGTGGGGGATTGTTGTAATAATTATATTTGTGTGTATCAAAAGAAGTCCCACATTGCCTAAATAAAGAGTGCTCCTAGTGTATAAATACTAAAGAATAAGTCGGCTAGTGAAATGTGCTTCTTGAAGGAGAAGTGGGCTTACATGCATGAAATAGGCCAATTCAGGGTAATCGCAATTGAAAACAATCGATTTGTCCTCTTACGTGCAAGTTCAAGAGGCACTGGATTTCTTTTATCGGAGTATTTTTTCAAAAAAAAAATATTTATTTACATGATCTTATTGAAAAACCTTGATGTTTAGCTATTTAAAATTTGGATTCAACCTTAAACATCTTTTGGCCTTTAAATAGATTCTTAAATGGATTTACATTAATCAAATCCATTATGTGTTTGTTTCCAAACAGCTCTAAGAGTAATGTGTGCATGTGTTTATGCTGTTTTATGATCATGTAATCGGGGCTTAATGGTGTTTAATTATTATGAACCCAACATTCATGTCTTTACCTTCGACCTATGTGTAGCCATGGGTACAGACAGAATGGTGTGCCTGCCTCTTGAGCTTTTGAGGCTCTCTTTCCTCCTCCACTGTGTATTTCTTTTTCATTTGAGTTTGCTATTCTGTGCCCTTGCGTTCTTGTAGGACATGCTTATTTAATTTTAGAGAATTGTTGATCTGCCATACTAGTGTGTCGGAATAATTCTTAAGAGTAGCATCCTTTAGCACGACCCAAGCAACTCATGATTTACCTCCATACTACCTACAATCTTAGTTGCCTTCTTTAGCTTCAACTTTTACCAACACCACCAAGAAGATCGTAGACTTTGACACGGCTTGGTCATGGTCTATTTCTTCGGAGGGGATTTACTCTACCATTGAAGACTTAAAAAATCAATAAAAAAGCTTTGCAAAGTATATAAAAAACTCATGCTATAAAATTTAATAGAAATTAACAATATATTTATATTTTTATCTACTATTACTCATAAAAATACTTTTTGATTTTATTTATAAATTATTTTAACATGTTTTATTGGAAAAAAAACCTTAAAATTTATTAATTTTGTTTAAAATTTTGATAAGTTTTCAATTTTGGCCATATTAAATGCACATACTTTATCTCTCTAACATTTAATAGATGATAAAATAAAAAAATTTGTGATAAAAATTTAATATTCTAGCTTATAAATAAGATAAAAAAGCACTCATCTCTTTACCTTATAAGTGAAAAGGCTATACATGAATAAGTGAAAGGACTACAGAGTAAAGAATGCATACTTGCATAAAGATTAGAAAGTAAGAAATACATAATAAAAATATGATAAAAGTGAAAGTTAAAAGATTGAGGGGCCAAAGCAGTAATTTTTTTCTTATAGAAAATCACTTCATAACTCTATATTTTTTTTAAAAAAAATTTACACTATCTAAGTGTCCCCCTATGTGGCATCTATGATCTACATGATATCATTAGTGACAAACTTAATGGTTAACATTGGAGTATTTAAGGTGAGTGACATATTTACTATATTTTAATTATTTTAAAGGTAAAATTAAGACCACAAAGAATTTAGCATATTAAATACTTATTGAATAACATGTCATATCAAATTATCTATATTAGTGATCCATTACTGTATAGAAAAAAATAATTAGACAAATGAATGAGAGCATCCAAAGACTGTCTCCTTTACTTGCAAATGTTCGTTTTTTTTTTAACATTTGCCTGTCTTTCTAGCAACATAAAACTAATTGTTGCGTAGAACAATTGACGACGTCATGACAAAAGAAAAAAGAACATCATACTGCTAACCAGTCTCCGCTCAACGAGTGAGTTAAATAACTGAATGTATCGCCACCAAAAAAGGAATGGAATGGATCATACTTTCAAGATTACAGAAGATTTCCTTGTGCGCGTGTTCATGAAAAATCTAAAAGCTCTATTTTTATCAATGCAATTTTTTGTTATTTTGGTCTCTCTTGATTCAACATTAAACCAGATTAAATGAGTCCCTTTCGCATTTATTATATTATCAACTGTGCCAATCAACATAGTGACGTAACCCATCCTTTAGCAATTTACAGCCCTAATTAGGACACGGTAGGCATTTTTGGGTTAGATTCAATTTGGATTGACTTATTTAAGTTATTTTAAACTCATAAAAAAGCTTGAATAATCAAGCTTTACTCAAATCTTTTTGAATTTTGAACTTATTTGAATCAGTCTAAATATTCAAATTATCATTTTTACTTTTTAAATTAATTTAACTTATTTTTTAATTTAAAATTATTTATTTTTATTTTATAGGAAAATACAAAATATATTTTTTGCGATATTGAAATGATACAGAAGACTCAATCTTTTTTTAAAAAATATGTGGATCTTAAAATTAAAAATTCAATATTAAAGTACATTTTAAATATCATTTTAAGATATTTTATAAATTAAAAATAATAAAAATATGATAATATAAATTTTTTTTATTTTTTTTAAAAAATATTTGTGATAATATATTTAAATAGATGGTATTTTAGTATAAAATAAATTAAAATATAAAGAATTAGTTAGTATTTAATATATTCTATATATTTTTTAAAAATGTAATTTTTTATTTAAATTGAAACTTAACTCAAATTTTTTTAAATTTATTTAGATTGGTTTGAATTGGCACAGACATTATTAAAAAAAAAAACTATTTTATTATGGCCTATCCTAAATTTTTTACAAGCTGGCTGGCATCAGCCTGAAACTTTAACTTAACTGACTTTTGGCTTTGATAGGCTGATAGCTAGCTAGCATGGCAGGGATAACTTTGAACTTCAGTTATGGCTAATATCACACCAATTTTCGGTCCCAACCAGTTTAGTTGGCATTTAATAACGCCAGGTCACCAACAAAATTGTTCCCTGTTCCATGTTACTACATGGATTAGCCGGTTTAAAAGTCAATCGGCCCTGAAATACCCAAAAAAAGGGAAGTCTGTTGGCAAAAAATAAAATAAATAACTGGTCTCAAAAAATTGCTGATAGTTACTAATAAATAGCATGATAGGTGAAGGTGAATTTAAAGCCGACACAGAGCAGTGAAAATATATTAAAAGAAAGCTAACGTACAGTATTTTAAATTATGTGCAAGTAACTAGTTAATATTAATCATTTCTTAATCTATTTGCGTAATATCAGGCAATTTTTTTTTACTATTATCTTCCACCTTATTATGGCATATCAGCATTGATCTTCGCTTTATAGCAAGAAATTGTACTTCGGGGGAGAAATTATAGTTTTATAGCACCAATTAAATAAGGAATGGAGTTGTATTTTTAAATAATGTAATTTTGCAAATTTTAATTTTAAGTTTAAAAATGAGCTGTTTCATTCAAAATTTATAAACCCTTATACTCTCTCTAATTTTATTTATACATCACTTTTAACATATTTCATCAGAATCAGAGAAAGTTATAAAATTTATTAATTTTGTTTTAAAATTTAACAAGTTTTCATTTTAAACTCTAATAAATGTTCTTAAATCTTATTACTATTATTAGTATTTTTATTCAAAGTATTTAATAAGGATAAAAATATAAAGAAAAGCATTAATAATTGACAAGTGTTGTATAAATAGAATTAATTATTTTATTCTCTATCTACCTTATAAATAGGACTAAATAAATGTATTTCATGTGGCAAAATAGTAATTATTCGTAAAAAAATTTCAAATCTTTATAGCTGGTAATTATTTGAATGATGTGTTAAGGTTAATTACTGATATGTATAAATTATGAACTATTAATTAATAATTATCTATTCATGTGACATCTTTTTTACGGCCTGAATTCATGTAATATCATTATAAAGCATTTTCTTTTATCATCCCCTTCCGACTCACTATGGTATCAATTAATCCTTTCTTTGCAAGTAGGCAAAAAATCTTTACTTTATGGCAAACAACAATGGTATTTTCTATTTTGAGGAGAAATTGTAGTTTTATACTAATTAGGCAAGATATGGCGTTGCACTATTAATAATATCTTACACATAATGTAATTCTCATTTTAAATTTATGTAGTTATTGAGTTTTATGTGTTGCATGTATTTAAAAATGGTATGCTCTATTTAGAATTAATAAAAAGTTTGGCTTGTTAGAATTTTCATATATTCATAGTATATTGATGCATAGATGTTGCTATTAATTTTTAATTTGTTGGTTTAAATATTTAATAAATACAAGTAATAATACATGGAAAGAAGTGGGCGCGTGAGTGTTGAACGCGTGTATGCGAAGGGATCATCGTCCAGCTGCCGCCCACAAAAGCTGTGAGTCTGACCTCACCACACATGCACTGATACGTCTCCACTCGGAGATCAGTGGTCTCTCCTGGTTTTCAAACCTCCAGCCTAACCCACACAACACAAAGCCCCCCACTGTGTTCGCCTACTGGCAAAAGCACTCTTGTGTGCAGCCCCTTCTGCTTTTATTTCCAATTACACTTCTCCACAACACTGTGCCTCCTTTGCACCTCTACTCTCTGTTTTTCTCTTTGCCCTTTTCTTCTATTTTCCTCCTTTTTTCATCTTTTCGCCCATTTCCGTGTTTATCAAGATTGGGCACTCATTGTTCGACGCCTGCTCTCACCTTTTTTAGAATCAATAATATAGTACTTTTGCACTTGAACTGTTATTCGATATTATCATGTTTGTGTGCGACGGTGCATCACGCATTGGATCAGCAACGTAACTCAAACTGTGTTCGGACAACAATCTGGATCCTGAAATTAATTGGAATTTCGCTAAGCTGTTGCTTCTGATTCTTGTATGTATTTGCAATTGACTGTGTCGAGCTTGAAAGAGGACGAACCGAAGTACGTCATGTTTCACGCATTTTGTGGGATAATTTACCTGCTAATTTCTGTGTAGCTGCCCATTTGCTGCGCCGGATTTGGAATTCCGTATCATCATAAATCAATATCCTGCAATAATTGGTATTAGGTTAGTTTTTCCTGAGGCAGAGTTCAGAGGTCAGACTGCCACAGGGCAGTATTGCAGCTCACTGTTTTAGGAGGCTATTGAACTGTCTTGGACCTCATGAATTTTTGGCCAATTCCAGTATCAGGCTTTTCTTCAAGTAGTTTCTTTCAGTGATGGGTTGCGTTTATTCAAGGGTTTGCATAGGTGAGGTTTGTAGCCCAAGAAATTCCGGGATAAATGAAGGTCGAAATGCGAAAACTAGTGAGGCTGCTTGGTTGTCTCCTGCGTCCTCGGATGTTCAGGAAGGTGAAGTTAGAGACCAATTTAATCAATTGAGCTTAACCAGAGACTCTGAAGCAGGCATCAGAAGGCTAGCTAGGGTTTCAGCGCAGTTTCTACCTCCTGATGGCTCGCGAGCAGTGAAGGTTCCTTCGGGAAACTTTGAATTGCGTTATTCGTACTTGTCACAGAGAGGTTACTACCCTGATGCTCTAGATAAGGCCAACCAAGATAGTTTTTGCATTCACACCCCATTTGGTACCCACCCTGATGATCATTTCTTTGGGGTTTTCGATGGGCACGGAGAGTTTGGGACTCAGTGTTCGCAGTTCGTGAAGCGAAAGCTATGTGAGAATTTGCTTAGAAATAGTAAATTTCGAGTAGATGCTGTGGAGGCTTGTCACGCTGCGTTCTTGGCGACAAACTCGCAGTTGCATGCTGATGTTTTGGATGATAGCATGAGTGGCACTACAGCAATTACGGTATTGGTTCGGGGTAGGACAATATACGTGGCCAATTCAGGTGATTCTAGGGCGGTGATTGCAGAGAGGAGAGGAAACGATGTTGTGGCAGTAGACTTGTCCATGGATCAAACACCTTTTAGGCAAGACGAACTTGAAAGGGTCAGGCTTTGTGGAGCTAGAGTTCTTACTCTGGATCAGATTGAAGGGCTTAAGAATCCTGATGTTCAATGTTGGGGTACAGAAGAAGGAGATGATGGTGATCCGCCTAGATTGTGGGTTCCGAACGGGATGTACCCTGGTACAGCTTTCACTAGAAGCATTGGTGATTCAGTTGCCGAGACCATTGGCGTCGTTGCTACCCCAGAAATTGTTGTTTTCGAGCTCACACCAAACCATCCTTTCTTTGTGCTTGCCAGCGACGGTGTCTTTGAGTTTCTATCTAGCCAGACTGTGGTTGAAATGGTAATATTTCTTCTTGTCTTTATAAAACTAATATCATCTTTGACAGAGAGCATATATACTAGCCCATTCTGTAACGCAAGAGCAAATGTTCTTGTTTTCTATATTGTTCAAAATTTGTGGGGTCTGGTAAAAAAAGCAAGTTGCTGTCAAGGTTATTATGACATTTTCACTTTTACACACAAATATTTGCTCATAAATCTTTTAGAAGAGACATTGAGTGATTAAGTGACGAGTTTCTGAGGAATGTGGTAGTAGTTTTTTATGATTTATGAAACGAGCTTTGATAAGCTTTCAAGTGCTTTAGAGTAATTTACCGATAAATTTTTTAGCTTTTAGGTGTTATTTTGGTGAGGGACCAGACTTGTATTTCGAGATCTTGGTATTTGTAGGAAAAGTTGAATCATGCATGGATTAGTTGGTAAGTATTTCTTTCATTTGACTTGATGTAAGCTGCGAATATAATAAATCTTTCTGGCTATAATCACATTTTGAATTTTTCCCATTTGATGATTGATAAGAAGTATGGTATATTCCAATTTACTTCATTTGAAAATGTTCTGGTATCCTTTTCCTTTTCCTGGGGTGAAAGAACTGTTTATATTTGGTCTTTTGCATTTGAACACGATTCTTCAATGGATACGAAATCATAGTTTGTTCATTTACCTTAATGCTTATGAGATTTTGTTAACATCTATTTTGCATCCTTTGATATCCCTATTCTACTGATAAATTTCTCCTTCTACTAAAGAAAAAAAATGCTGCTTTCCCTGTCTTCATGCGTGAAAACTAGAAGTGAAACATTTTTTGTTTGTCATTGGTTGGGTGATGTTTGAAGTTTAGTTATATGTCATGAATTGTTTCCTCACACATATTTTTGTATTCCTTTTATCATTCTGTTACAGTTGCTGATAGTTTGAAATATATTTTACTAAAAAACAAAATAGGAAGAATTCAAAGTAAACATTTCCTGATCACTGCAGTTTCTTATTTGTTTCTGTAGTGATGAATTATACAGTTTTATATCAACTTGTAAAACTAAAATTTCTAATGTTGTATGATGTTAATTTGGAGAAAGTCGAAAGACCCCGAGTTTGTGTTTGAAGCTTAATATTGACAATTGAAAATATTCAAGTTTGCAATTTTTGATTTTGGAAGAATCTTGTTGTGTTTGGGAATGTTATCTAAAATTGTCAAGTGAAACTGCTTTTGATTGGGATGTTTAGATAACTCAATTTAAATTTTCCAAGTTAGCTAAGAGGGATATACAACTTTTTCCTTGAAAAAATTAAGATAACGGTGGGAAATGTTTTTGATGATATGCGAAACAAATGAGGAGATTAAGTAAATATTGAATCAAGCTACTTTCCTGTTTGAAGCAGAGACCATCTTTTGCAATTCAAAAATATTGAATTTGATCTTCTGTATATTGACATACTTTTGGTAATTGGTGCTGTTAGATGCTTTGTCAATAATTACACTGTCCAGCCAAAATAGCAAGTTGTTTGGATCTATCTTAGTTGATAGAGGCTTGCTCATGAAATTGTTATGGACATAGTCGGATTGAGGTATCACCAGTTAACTGTAGGATTGAGTTGATTAAAATTGAAAACTTAACATGAAATAAAATTTGTCTAACTTCTAAATGTAGTTAACTGATTTCCATCATATTTGCAGGTTTCTAAATTCAAAGATCCTCGCGATGCTTGTGCTGCAATTGTGGCTGAATCTTATCGACTTTGGTTGCAATATGAAACTCGTACGGATGATATTACCATTATTGTTGTTCATATTAACGGACTAAACGATGTATGATGTTTCTCTTTTCCCTCTTTTATTTAAGCACACCCTTTCTTGGAAAATATTCACGGTGCTTTTTACTCCTCCCTGGTTGTTTGTAACTAATTTTGTTTTCACGTCAGCCTGCTGTTGGTCAATCTGCCAGCTATGGTGATGTTCTTAGAACTCCAGTTCCTCAAGTTGTTGAGGTGACAGGATCAGAATCACCTTCCACCTTGGGCTGGTACTCCAAGAACCCTCGGGCAAGGCATGACTTATCAAGGGCGCGTCTCCGAGCAATTGAAAATTCCTTAGAAAATGGGCAAACTTGGATTCCTCCATCTTCTGCTCATAGGAAAACATGGGAGGAAGAAGTAAGTTCTGCTTTTGCTTATTCCCTTCACAGATTTCTCCTCCATTTAACATTTTTCAGTTGCAATTGTCATGAACATTGTTATTTATGTCTACCATTTTACTTTATTATTTCCACTTGCAAGTTCAATATATGAATCTTTATTGGTGTTTCATTTTCATATGCTACAGGCACAAATTGAGCGGGCATTGCACGATCATTTTCTCTTCAGAAAGCTTACCGATTCTCAGTGTCATGTTTTATTGGATTGCATGCAAAGAGTTGAAGTTCAACCTGGAGATGTTATAGTCAAACAGGTTTGCTTTTCCACTTAAAACCCTTAAGTACTGTAATTCTTCAGCTTTTACTTGTTTGTGTAAGCATTTAACATTGTGGAGCCTCTTAGAGATACATAATGAGCAGAGATTCTGATTTAGGTTGGTTTTCGGCTTTCAAATTGTACTGTGCACATAAATTTCTGAAGTGTGTGTGTATATATTTGCCTGAAGTATTATCGATCAAGAATTGATAAATCTGCTGCTGCTGCATGAGGTTTTTTCCTTAGCCACCTTTTTCAATTATTACATATGGCTATAGTTTTGCAGGAAAGTGAATCCTAATATTGATGTTCTACCTTCTATATATAGCCTGTCAAATATTATATTCTTTGGCTGAAAATGGAGAAGTTTGCTATCTTAAATGGAACTTAAATTAGCTATTTCAAAGTATGTTATATATTTATTAGATATGAATTATAATTCAAGAGTTATGACAGTTATCCCTTGCAGGGTGGTGAAGGTGACTGTTTCTATGTTGTTGGTAGTGGAGAATTTGAGGTCTTGGCAACTCAGGTTTATAATCTTTATCAGTTGTTTGCATTGGGCATTCCATTTATCGATATGATGGCCACAGCTTTTCTTTCTTGGACTACTGAATCTTTCAATTGGAGTGGTGCTTCCCAGACTTTAAAATGTCTAAAAGTTAGATTTCATGCTATCATTATTGTTTCAATGTTGATGTCTCCCAAAACTTTTTTACCCCTCCATTTCACTTTTTAATTTTGCCAGCTAATGTTGATACTATAACTTCACCCCTCATATAGCCTGGAATCTCCAGATGCACTCATTTTTTTCCTTGCCCTGTTGTCATATTATAAATGTTGCTTCTTGTTCTAGGTGATATTTTCTGAAGTTTTGTATTTTAATGTGACATTATTGAAATTTGAATGCTTGTTCAACATATATCAAATTGCAGGAGGAAAAAAATGGGGAATTGCCTAGGGTTCTGCAGCGCTACACAGCAGAAAAATTGTCTTGTTTTGGAGAACTTGCTCTCATGTGAGTTCCTTATCCCCCCCCAACCTTCTTACATTTAACTTATCTCAAGCATTGGAATTAATTTGCTTGAGAATTGCCATCCAGGAATAACAGGCACATAACTT
The DNA here is from genome assembly GCF_029017545.1 of Prosopis cineraria. Taxonomy (NCBI): domain Eukaryota; kingdom Viridiplantae; phylum Streptophyta; class Magnoliopsida; order Fabales; family Fabaceae; genus Prosopis; species Prosopis cineraria. The sequence goes on from NW_026555332.1 coordinate 41,012,341, forward strand.
GGGCATTGTAAATATTGAGCGTGATGCTTTTGCATTTGCCCTTCTTTTTAATTGAAAAATACTTCAATTCATTTTCAGGACATTTTTCCTTCTCCTGCTGCAACTGCAACATTTAGTTTTGGAGAAATTTTATCATACCTGAAACTAAACAAATGTAATGAGTTGTGCGAATGTGGCCATTCAAATTTTCCAAGGGTTGTCAAGATAAAGTTGGAAATTACTGCACTTGTATTGAAGCTGCTTATTTGTTTATTCATTTTTCTTTTTGTTAAACCTTCATGTATGGAGCAAGCCGAATTGGGAATGACTTACCCTTTGTCTTTAGTATCCCAAGGGAGATTAATTCCTTCTACCAGCAGAGGATGCTCCTAGTGTCTTTCCAAAAAGAAAAAAGAAGCATAAAACTTTTTTGCCTTGCAACTATATAAATTGTTCTGAAATTTGTGGTCTTAACAGGTATAATAAACCACTTCAGGCTTCTGTACGTGCTGTAACTGAAGGAACTCTATGGGCCTTAAGGCGAGAAGACTTTCGAGGAATTTTAATGTCGAAGTTCTCTAACTTATCATCTTTGAAGTTGCTTCGGTCTGTTGATCTCCTTTCAAAGTTGACAATCTTACAACTCAGTCAGATCTCAGAGTCCCTCTCTGAAGTTTCCTTTTCAAATGGACAAATAATAATTGATCAAGTAAGACCTTGAGATGTTAAGCCCATTTTCTCTTCCTTATTTCCTTATACTTATTGAGCATTTCTTTCAGAATGAAGCCTCTGCATTGTACATAATTCAGAAGGGACAAGTGAGAATAACTTTTGATTCAGATTTACTGAGAAACCCAAATGCCTGTAGCCTGAAGCCTGACTGTCAAAATGAGAATGATGATTTACAGAGCACGAAGGACGTATCAATAGAGAAGCCGGAGGGAAGCTATTTCGGTGAATGGACTCTTCTTGGTGAAAATATTGGAACCTTAAGTGCTGTGGCTGTGGGTGATGTGTTATGTACTGTACTAACAAAGGAAAAATTTCAATCAGAAATTGGCCCCTTGAAAAAGTTGTCTAAGGAAGATCAGAAGTAAGTTTTATTTTGTGCGTGTCTCAAACCGATTTTGATATTTGTGTGTTGGCTAATATGCTAAACCTAATTGACAAGCCTCATTTCCTTGATTTTGTTAATTTGATGGCAGGTCAAGGGACAATTCATCAGACTATTTGAAGGAATCAAGTAAAAGTATTAATTTTTCTTCACTTGATAAAATCCATATCTCAGATTTGGTAAGGGGTTCTGTGTCTTTTGTTTTGTCATGCAATGCCATGCTGAGGATATGCGTACTCAAACTAGCTTATGGTTTTATTTTCTAGGAGTGGAAAAAGAGTGTATATTCTACTGACTGTTCTGAGGTTGGGCTTACTCTATTAGGAGACTCAGGTAGATTTCTCTTTTCTGATGTCGTCAGTTGTTGTCTGAAAATAGTTGCATGTTAACTTTTCCTACCGCATAATTTTCTTCTTCTTTGTTGACTTGGGTGGCTGTTCTTTCCTTCAGTTATAGCATTTAATATTGCAATGAAACGCTCTACCAAAAAGAATAGATATTGCAGTGAAACAATGTACGTGTGCTTTCACTGATGTAATTTGCTGTACAAATATGGCTGGCTAGCAGAGAATATGCTTACTTTGAAGAGGTTTTCTAAGCAAAAGGTGAAAAGGCTGGGAAAGGAAGCACAAGTTTTAAAAGAGAAAAATTTGATCAAGGGCACGAGCCCTTCGGCTTGTATACCACAGGTTCTGTGCACCTGTGCTGATCGAGTTTATGCTGGGATACTACTAAATACACGCCTTGCTTGTCCATTGTCTTCCATACTTACAAGTCCTTTTGGTGAATCATCAGCTCGATTTTGTGCTGCTTGTGTTGTTACTGCCTTGGAAGATTTACATAAGGTCTTGTGTCCGCATATAATTATTTTTCTATTTGATTTTTCATTCTTTAAATTGTGGTCACGTTTTTTTCATTGTTCTCATTCTTTTTTCTTCTTTGAATTTCAGAATGGTGTTCTTTACAGAGGGGTATCACCTGATCTTCTGACTTTGGACCAAACTGGATGTATACAGGTCAGGAGATCTTAAAGTCGTAATGTGATGCACTGTATCCTATGCATTCATATATTTTTCCCCAAAAAATACCCATGAAAAGGAGAACCAAATGCACCTCCCTTGAGAAGGAGAACACTATATGCACCTGTGCTAAACTATGTCTCTGTTTGTAGCTTGTGGACTTCAGGTTTGGGAAGAAACTCTCAGATGAAAGAACATTCACAATTTGTGGAATGGCAGACTCATTAGCTCCAGAGATTGTTCTGGGAAAAGGCCACAGTTTCCCTGCTGACTGGTATGACAAGGCTTGTCTGATTATTGATTCATTTCAAACCCCAAAGTTTCTTGTCTGTGGTGCCTTCCTTTCCTTGGTTGCGAAAAATACATAAGATAAACTAAAATATCTGTTACCAAAGGCAAGTTCATGTGGTCTGCATTAATATGTTGCTATGACGAGTCATGGCAAATAAGGTTTTCGTTCCTAGAATTTTAATATCCTTTAGAGCCTTGTTTCTGCAGTGATTCTTTGAAAACCAAGTTTGCATCACATGTTAGCAAGATGATTCAACTGTATTGTTGTTAAAGATTTATGCTGCTTATGGCTGATATATTTCATTTGAAAGGATTCCCAATCACCTGTGTCGTTTCATAGGACTCTCGGTGGCTCTGAGTCATTAGAATTACAAGCTAATTTATGGCCATTGTCCTATGTGCCTTGACTACTTTTTTGGATATGGTGATGGTGATGCAGGTGGGCGTTGGGAGTTTTGATTTATTTTATGTTACGAGGTGAGATGCCTTTTGGATCGTGGAGAGAAAATGAGCTTGATACAGTGGCCAAAATTGCAAAAAGGAAGCTGAACCTTCCAGAAACTTTCAGCCCGGAGGCTATTGATCTCATCACTAAGGTATTGCAAGCATTGCAGCCTGGTTTCTGTCTCTTCCTATCTTGTTTGATTTTACATGAAGAGAAAAGGAGAATACTGATTCATTTTGGTTGACTAATTTGATCAGTTACTTGATGGTGACGAAAGCACTAGACTTGGTAGCCAAGGTCCTGATTCTGTCAAAAGCCATCCTTGGTTTAATGGTGTTGACTGGGAAGGGATAAGAAATCATAGCTTTCCTGCTCCTCCAGAAATTCTCTCTCGTATAACTCTATACCTGGAAATTCATTCCGAGGATTGCACCGGTTCCCAAGTTTCCCCGTCACAAGAGGTAGATGAACTTAACATTCCTGAATGGCTTGAGGACTGGTAGCAGAATGGATTCAGGACTTCATGTTCTTGTAACATTTTGATTGAAACACTTGCAATCCAAGAAATCGTTAGGAAGGCAGTTTCACGGGAAAAATGCTTATAAACCGATAGATCCAAGTGCTTCTCCATAATTCAATTTTTTGGCAACATGACTATGTGGTTGCAGTGTGTCTCCAATAGCTCCTAGTGTTTACTATTTGCTTCCTTCTATTAGTTGAAGTTCTAGAATAGATGCTGTATGTATGTATACTTATATAGCTCTTACGCCATCTTTTCAGTTCACTTTTACTTGGGAGGCAGTTTCCCTCCTGTGTAAATTACACATGGAATGTACAGGAGCGATTTTCTTTTTCATTATGAGGTGAAAAATTCTTACTTTTCATCAATTTTCTGCATGGTAAGTAATGCGGTTTATCCATAATGTATTTTGTATTTCAGCCGTAAAAGTTGAAAATGGAGTTATTACTACTTAGTGTAGTGGTCCCTCAAAGATATGAGCCTAATGTTTTAATTATTTAATTTCATTTTTACATGATTCAGCCTTTAAAAATTTGACTTGTTCGTTTATTTTCCATGAATAAAAAAGGTAAAAAAAAGGGAAATAAATATACATGCTCTTGGATCTTAAAAGCAGCACAATATACTTGCAAGCCATGCAATTAAATTTGATGATTGATATTTAATAGTAGCTTGTAAAAATGTAAATTAATTAAGATCATTAAAATTCAAATTGGATGATGTAGAATTACAGAAGGGTAGATGGAAGTTGGACTCAAGCTTCGTGCATCTTAACTAGTGACTGAGATGGCTAACATCACATCACCAGATCAATACGTGATCACATGCTTCATAATACTACCCCACACCTTCTCCTCAGTAATTAATTTTTTTTTTTTTGTCTGATTGATTCCCCAGAATATTATAATCAGAGAAAGGACGAGAGGCACATCTAACCAAACGCAAACCTAACTAACTGAATCACAATGACAACTATAATTACTGTTAATTTATGCAGAGTTGCCTGATTATGACGACATGATAGTCCTCCTCTTCCTCGTTGAGTTTAAAAATTTTGTTCAAACTCAAGTAGCAAATCTTAATTCTGTGGGTTATGCAAGATAACCTTGTTTTACTCGCAGATTCTGGAGATGTATACCATATCCAATAGTGGAGCAGCCTGATTAGGTTGGTTTGTAAAACCTTCATTGTGCAGATTAAGACAAGGGAAGAGGACCCCACAGATATGTCACTTGTTTTGTATATTACTTGCCTTGCGCCATTAAATGATGCAAACTTGTCATTTAAGATATTGACCAAAACCTCACCTGTCTGCAAAACTTAATGGAATTTTGCTCTTAAGGATAACAGGTTCATCATAGTAAGTATTATAAATTGCAGACTTCGATCTATTTGCGTTTTGGTGGTTCCCTTGAGTCAACTTCGCCAGTTATCAGTGGCCACCGCGTCTGGGTTTAGGTGTACATTTATTGTTTGGCTTCAACTGCTGAATGATGTCTAATAAGATAATTCAGAGTAAACTTGTTTACTTTGTCAGATGTTCCTTTTTTTCCCCTTAAAAAATTTAACGTATTAAGATAGGGGGGAAACTTTTAAAAAATAATAATAGTTTTGTTTTAATTTAAGAGTTTTCTTTTATAATATTCTTTCCTCTAAAATTTCCTCTCTATCCAAACCAATAGTGTGGATAAGATTTGCTTTTACGCTAGCTCCTTTTTTGCTGCAAAAATTTAACAATAGTTGTTTATCATCTTAATAATATTTTTTTTGTATTAAATTAGTCTTTTGATATATTTTTTAGGAGAATAAAGTGTTTAGATAAATAAAATGTTAAAAGAACTGTAAGCATGTATTGATATTAAAAAATAATGGAAAGTAAATTAACTTAATAATTAATTTGGGTAAACTAGTTTTTGTAGAAGTTGCTTTCTGCTTTTGAAATTGCTTTAGAGAAGATAAGCGAAAGTCAGATACCTTCTCTGATCTGATCTCTTCCTCGCTTGATGGCAAAGTCGGAGAAAAAGAACATGCTTGATTCGTGGAAACAGGTTGGCATGTAAAATCACCCACTTGTTGTCGAAGTTCATTAATTTTTTTTATTTGATTTGCTTATAATAAAACGTTATGATATTAATACGTCAAGCATAAGAAAATAAGAGATATGACTTTTTTTTGGGGTAAGTAGATGACAAGATATCTCTGAATGAATCTATGATTGTGTTTTGATTTCTAGAACTGAGAGTTTCAATTTCAAGAACATTTCGTTTTCCATAATCTCGATAACCTTTTAACTTTTATTTTGCATAAAAAGTAGTTTACACAAAATGACAAAATTTACGTGTAATTTTTTCATAATACCATCAGTACATTTTTTTAATAATATTATCATATATATATATATATATATAAACAAAACATCATTTATTTGAATTTCTAAATTATTTTCCTGTATTATAATTTTATTAAATAAAAAACATGATAAGAGTGATACTCCCTCCTATTCCTACTATGAGTGTCTTTTAAAAAGATTTTTTAATTCTTAATATAAGATATATGATGAGATATTAATTACTTTTTTTAGTATTACTTTTATTGAAACTCATTAAGTATAAAAGATAATATAATATAAATTTTAATTTTTTTCATTTAAATTAGAGGTAGAATTTGAAGTTTAGTCTATCTTTGAACAAAGTTAATAACCTAAGCCATATCTTTTTAATTTTGGTAAGGTAGTTATAAATACCTTGTAGTAAATAGGGACAAGAGGGAGTATATAATGACAAAACCAGAATAAAGGATTTCATACACGTATTATTATTAAAAAATTACATTTCTGATCTTAGTTACAAATTAACACTAAATATATTACATTCTTTCTATAAATTCTGGAATTAGCTAGGAACAGCATAAATTGAATTGGAGCAAGAACAAGAAAGGTTCACCCGTTTCTCTTGAACTACATGAAAATTGCTAAATAAAACCTCCATGAGGCTGTTGATCAAGGACTTGAGCTCAAATATGGCCATTCAATGTCCATTAAAAGTCAAAACAGAACGCACCTTACCATCTTGGGAAGGTGACGAATGATTATTGATGAAACTATACATTTAAAGGCTGAGATCTTTCCCTATTCACAAACCATTGAACTGTTCTTCTGGCGATTGGCAGCCATAGCTGCCTCCTTCTTTCCTCTTTAACATCATCTGCAATCACTGAAGAATCCCTCAAGACTCTGCCTCTCATACCCAAATCTCCAAATCTTGATACGCCAATGATTTCTGACATCGATCTTTTCTCCCCCGGATTTACATATTTTGATGTTTGACTGGAAGATGAAGTTCCTTCACAATCTGACGCATCTAGAACTGAGTTTAATGCACCTACCTTGGTCTCAAAGGATATCTTCCTCTCCATCTCCTCCTTTATGTTGATGATATGCCCATTTTCTCCTGACGTTGAGGATCGAATCGGCTCGCCGTTTTGTTCCGAAAGATCGAATCTTTTGCTCTGCATAGAACTAATCATCTCTGAATTCAAAAACATGAGGTCTGAAGAGCTCACGTTGCTCCACCGGTGCCTGAACACCACATCACTAATAGTAATCTTGTGGTTATGTTTGTGATACAACTTTCCATCATGATGCTCTGTTTCTTCCTGGATTGGTAATTCTTCTTCCTTAATGCTCTTCCCAGATTTCCTAAAGCTGCTTCCAATAGTGAATCTAGAAGACCCACGACGTTCTTCTTCTCTCTGAACAAAGATCTCTATATTGGGTTCCTCACCGTTCTCTGACTGGCTAGTTAGAAGCCTCAAACTGGTTGAGTAGGTGAGCATGGTTGGGTCATCAGGACTGACCTTTCGTCTACAAAGAGGACAGCTAGAGTGTTTCTCAAGCCAATAATCAATGCATTCGATGTGGAAGGCATGTTTGCATTTGGGAAGAAGCCTGAGGATTTCAATGTCTTCGAACTTTGACAAGCACACTGCACATTCGAGACCTTCTTTTGAGCCTTTGAGGGTAGAGAATTTGAAGAAGGGGAGAGATTCTATGACAGTCTTGTCGATTCCGGAGAATCTGGACCTTGATCTCACAAGTGCAGCAGGGGGGTTCTCAGGGTCAACGTGAGCTAAAGCTCTGCGTTGACAGAACTTGGCATACAAGAGAAGAATGAACGTGAGTGAAAACATTAGACATAGGATTCCTATGACAACTGCTAAACTTGGTTGGAAACTGGAGATGCCATCGAGTGAAGGTACACTATCATTCATCTGTTGTTGTGCTGTAACAGGGATGAGTGTTAGAGAGAGAAGAGAAAGACGAAGACCCAGTTGTCTCATGGTTACGCCGCTGCAAAATCTGTTCATTTGAGTAGTTGTTGATGGCGTTGGTGCGATTGAGCAGTAACCTTTTTCTTTTATTAGTCTCTGTTTTCTTTTGTTTTCTTCTGAGGCTTGTCTGTTGCGTCTTACTTTGATTCTCCTCCATTTTATTATAATACTGTGCTTATAAATATGCTGAATTTGAACAACAAAAATTATTTTAATTGATAAGAATTTAATTCATAACTCACAAATAGGATCAATTCCATCTAATATGAGGATTTTATTGATGGGTAATTTATAAATATTTTTACTAGTGTTCCTTGAATTTGCATGTAAGCCCTAATTTAAACCCAACTCAACTCAACTTTCTGAAATTAAAAAAAAAAAAAATGCTGAATCTGGTACTGATGATGACAAGCTGGGGGAAAGAGAGTCTTCTAATTGTAAATATTGGAGGTCGTTGCCTTGATAGCAATTCGATGAATGAAGAAATAAACAATCGCATCCCATCGTTTTACAATATATGCTCACGCTATCCTTTGATTACAAGATAGATTAAATTATCGAAGTGTTGACTTTTGGCCTTCTTCCGGAATAGACTCCGTTTTTACTTTGCTTTCTTACCCAATTTTAGATTCACTGAATTTTCATGTGTATGTGTATGTGTGAGTGTTTGTGTTTGTATGTGTTCTGGCTGCTCTCCAGACCAGAATATTCCAAAATCCAAACACTCGGAGACGGAGAGATTAGAGATGTTATAACTCTGACTCTATTTATATCTTAGGACAGCTATGTTGGGGGAAAAAATAAAGAAATGTTTCATTCACAAGGTAATTAAAAACATAAAAGTCAAAGTTTGTTGCCATATAGAACATCTGAGTTGAAGTTAATGAAAGATTTTGATTAAGTCCACGTTTACATGCTGATCTTAAACCTAAACTTTAGGAAACCCATGACAGACCACAGGCGCATTTTAATTAAGCTAAGGCACCTCCTGAAAGGCCAGACGTTTAAAATTTGCGATCATATACTTTTTTTCTATCAGGAAAATTTTAAGTAAATAAAATACCTTCAGACTCAAAAAGCAATTATAGAAGTACTAATAGATCACTCAATAAAAAGGTCCTCGTATCAATATAGTAAAATTTGGATTCATGATATTATAAATTATGGGTTAAATTTTCGGTAACTGAACTAAACAGTTCAATATACTTACACTACTTAACTGTCTGTGTCCAAGGCATGTAATGTTAAATTAGCCTGGCGTGAATTTGAAGATTGATGGACAAAATTTGAATAATTTTATTATAAAAAAACTCTTTTATATAGAGTATGCTTGACAAATAGTTGAGAGATTTAGCGTCTATTTATAAGATCAGAGTTAATGCCATTAAAGACTCTATATTTAATAAAATAAACTTGCAAATCCCAATCAGTGATGGCATGGGTTTAGGAAGGTTGGCACCCCACAATTTTTTCTCCTCTAATAAATTACTTCCTTATTAATTTAATAAGTCATTTTTATCTGAATTAAAAAAAACTTTAAACCTTATTAATTTTATTTAAAATTTAATAAATTTTTAACTTTACGCCTATTAAATATATTTACTTTAAAATAAAATACTCTAACATTTAATAAACTTCAGTATATTTAATAAGGACAAAATGATAAAGATGATCATAATAATTATTGAGATGTCTTATAAATAAAATTAAAATAAATATTCTCTCTCTACTCTATAAATAGGACCAAAAGATTATATTGAATGATAGTTTTACATTTGAGGTTGAAAAAAAAAAAAAAGACATCATAAAGTCCCCCACAACTTGGTCAGATAATTATTTTTTTCGCTTCCCATAAATTACTTGCAGATCTGTCATGGCTCCTAATTTCCAATATTTATTATATTATATACTATCCCACAATTTTCAACTTACATTATTTACCATTGTCAAGACTACTGAATATAGTATACATGAATGGCCCAAATTGCGGGTCTAAGCATAGATCATGATGATTTGTATAAAAATAATGGACCATATAGACCAAGTTTATTTTTCTAGCACATATTTCTTCAGAATAATAAACAATAATAGTATAATACTATATCACTAACGTAAGATGATTTTGAAGTACGGTCACCATCCTCCCTAATGATATGGCTGAACTGCGAGGTTGAGTTTTGAGAAACTATGATGAAGATCGAAGAAGAACACACGCTGATATTGTGATAATTGAGTTCCAGGATGTTGTTTGTTTTCCAGGACAGCCTAACACGAGAAGAGTACGTTACGGGTCAAGTTTATAATTAATTAATCAATCAGTCGATCGATCATGGCCGTGGGTGCGTTAAATTATTGAATTTTGACATCTCTCGTGTTTCTGCCACATGTACAAAGCAAATTCACTTTTTTCATTTCAATATGAATATTGTATTCCTTGGATTTCAATAATTGTTTTTTTTTTTTGGTGTCTGAAAAAGTTTTCAATGCGTTATTCTCGATCCATATTACTGTAAAAACGAAAAAAGAATGATCTATTAGATGAATCTCAGAACGCGGGCACTGAACTTAGACTTTAGTGATTGAAGGGGAAAAATCAGACAAATGAAATAGACCAACGTCTGAATAAAGGAAAAGAAAAAGAAAAAATTAGCTTAACGACATCAAAAAATATAACTATCATAAATTATGAATGAGGTTTTTGAATATTTTAAAATATGGTCCATTCATAAAATTAATTAGATGTGTTTTTTTATCATTAGAATAAATTTATTATTAAAACAGAATATATTTGATTTAATTTATTTTTAGCTGACTGGATCTTTTATTTTTATCATTAAAATCATATTGTGCGTGTTCCCTCTCTAATTTATCATTTTTAAATATTTTTTTCATTAGATTTTTTAATCTAATTTTCCTAGATTATCATATTTATCTCTTATACAGTGCTTTTCTTCATTAGAATTTTTAATTTGATTTACTTAGATTACCATCTTCATAGCAGAGCTTTTCCTCTCTCCCAAATATTATGAAGAGGACATTAGACATTGAAGAGGAAACTCTATTATTGATCTGTGATATTACATCATTAATATATGGCTGTATATCAATGATAAACAAATTGATAAGTTTTCATTTATATAGTTTACATATCAGTGATATATAATAGTATATCACTGATATACTATTGTAGATCAACATAACTAGGCAATTAGATATAAATTTATTTATAATTGATATACAGTTATATATTAATGATGTAGTATCGCAGATCAGTAATACAGAAAACACATAATCATTTATTCAAAACGGATCAAACATAGTCTACAAAAAGTTTTGGACTCTTAATTTATTAGAGATAATCAAATACTTAAATTAATAAAATAAAAAATATTAAATCTGTAGCTTTGTTTTTCCACTGGCGTGCTTCGTTTCGTTGATGTATCTCACCTCGTGTTTGTCTCTCACCGTCTTAATTGTGGCTCACTTGTACTGCTTTACTATCTTGCATTCATCTCTCTTGTATCGAGTTTTGTTTTCTCTCTCGCATTTGCCTCGTTCATTCCAGAGATTTCTTGCATTTTCAATCTCTTGATATTTGAAAAAAGCAAATATTAAAAAGGACAGTTTTATAAATTAATTATAATCTAAATATTAAAAAGATCATTTTTGAAATTTAAGAAATGATAGACTATTTCTTTTATTTGATCTTATAATATGGGCTATTTGTGCAAAAGTCCCAAAAAATTATCCCTTGTATTATTTTTTAAGAATTTAAATTCTCTAAAGTTGGTATTCATAGATTTATATGATTTTTTTTAAATATTTTTCGTCATTTTATTATTTTTTATAAAACATAAATTAATCGCCCTTCCTTAAAACTGTAAAGTTTGTGAAATTCACGAATTCTTAATTTAAGAGAATATCGATTCCATTTTTGAAAGCATCTAAAAATAGTGGTTGAAAAAAATCAAGAAGCTAAGAGTAATTATTTTTGGCAAAGGGAAGGGAAGGAGACAGCAGAATAAGCCATTCATAAGATTCTGGAAGCAGCAAGCTAAGTGTGAAGAGATCAGAGAAGGCATATATGTAAGTAATATAATTCATGTTAATTATATAGATCTGTAGAGTCAGAGTTCATCCGTACGTTTTGCCTTGATTGAAGCTACATGATTACTTTGTCATTGTGAATCCATTTCGACAAAATAGAACACACATAGACATGCTTAATTATGATCGATGAGCGAGTTCGATATATGGAATACTATATATTTTATGGGCGCATTGCATGAATTTTTGTCTTTTGGTATCTGTTGCTGATCTTTTCTGTTGCTCCAACTTTCTGAGAGACATTAGAGCCATGACACTTTGGGATTGGAATATCTCTTTAGTTTATTCTTGTAATGATAGCATAGCTCTTGTTAATCTTCTAAACCTTGGTTCTACTTGCTCTGATTCTTTTGGCTCCTTTAATCATCAACCTTTTTAGATTTGTTTAGAGAGGTGGATGGTGAAAGGTGTTAGGCTTTTTTCTTTTGATTTGTAGTCTTTCTTTGTACTCTGGTTAGTTTGTTAATATTTAGTCCCATTTTAATTCCCAAAAAAAAAAAAAAAGAAGAAACAAAGAAGAAGCAAATCACCTTTTTCATTTTTACGGTTATTGAATTCCTTAGTATTTCAGAAGTTTCGTTTTATCTATATGCAACCAAAAAGAGTATTATACATTCTCGAATCCTAAGATTCATTATAGTTCTCTCTCTCCCTCTCCCCCTCCCCCTCCATCTCTCTCTCTCTCTCTCTCTTTCTCTCTGTCACACACACACACAAAATACACACGCACAATTTGAGAGGAGCTTTTGAAAACTGGAGGTATATATAATTTTAATGCAAGCACTCCTTAATTTCATAAATTCTGAGTGCAAGCCCCCAAATAGATTTTGTAGTGAGTAAATATATTTTCTTAAACTAAGACTCTAGGTCCAAGACCTTTAAATGAGATTTACTTACCAATGCATGATATTTTAGGACGGCATATATCTTTGAAACTTGTTTGCTAATGTTGAAGCTTGATTGTGCATCATTAGAAACCCCGGCGAATCTTTTAACCGTTGAATATGGCGCAGTCATACTTAGCTTGAAATGTTAGACTACACAAAATTTGGATCCTTTACTTACGCTCATAATGTATAGTTACTCTATACACACTAACAAAAGTAAAATTCCTGATTTCTCCAATTAAAGCTCGAGAACAAGAAACTTAAAAAAAGGGTTACGATCAGCTGATTTCAAGACCAGATTAATAACCCAAAACCTGTCATCCGTTTCAAGAATGAAGAAACAAAGCAGAAGTGAATGTTCCTTTAGTAAACGATGGCGAATCTGAGACGGCCTATTGCTCTCCAATGGCCAGGTTTTGTCCCTCCCAGAAATCTTGCAAGGTGTTCCTGAGCAAGACATATCTACGATGAAAGCCCCAGACTTTGAGGGCCATCACGGTTCGCCTACCATCTTTGCCATATACCAACACCAGAACTCCTTCACGGATGTTCTCTTGCAGTGGCTCCGAGGGGGACAAGATTTCCTCTGCACAATCTTTTGGCAATGCTATGCGCTTCTTCTTACCAGTGTCATGTCGCTATGCAGCGTGATCCCTCATTCTTGCTCTTCCCTCCCTCGTGCTGCTTCTAACTCTTGCATCAATGCAGCGTAGTTTTCTCCAGATCGGATCGCAGCACGTGCATGGGATGAGACACCTGCAGCGATATTTCTTTTAATTTCTGGCATTGGGTTTCTTCGAAAAGATTGCACACACACACACACACACAAAAGACGCAGTTTTGATGTACTGATAATGAGGTTTAGGCCTTTCCGGGGGCTTTTGCTGCGTATAACTGACAATATGATTACCGTTATTTCTGTTTGTCGGCACTCATTATTTTCGTGAGAGAATCATAAAGAGATTTTAAAATAATCAATTAATTTAAGTTAAGCTTCAAGTGTTAAATTTTAAAAATTTATAACTCAATTTCTCAATTTACAATTATATTATGATGAACTTGTAACTTATTTTTTAAATTTTAATATAATTGAATAATAAAAAAGAATATTCTTTTCTGTTAAAATTTGAAATACAAGTGATAAATTCATTACAACAAAATTGTAAAATTGATAAATTAAGTTGTAAATTCTTAAAATTTAACACTTAAGACTTCTACATCGTTTTCCCTATTTTCTTGTAATAACACTTGGTTATTTATTTATCTTGCATTCACTCGATCTTTTGTGTGTGTGTGTGTGTATATATATAGTGATGAGATGAAACAACTTTTTTGTTTATCTGTTGTCATGAACGATATAGAACAAATAGGATAGCAATTTTTTTTTTTTGGGTAACTTGGATAACAAATTAATAAAAGGCTGAACGTTAGAAAAAACATATTCCATTTGTTTCAAATTACAAGATACGTTTGGACGAAATTTTAAATATCAATAAATCTTATTAAATGCATTTAACAAGCCTTATTTTTTAAAAATAAAAATATAAACTTTTAAAGAACTCTTCATTTAATATATCCAAAAGAGAGAATGACATAAATTAAATAGAGCAAAAAGATAATGTTGGAATAAACCTATAAAATAAAATTTTAATCTTCTCAAAATATTTTATATTTTAAAATATGAAATATTTTTTAAAAATATATTATAATTTGGGACGGGGTAGTATATGGTGGTTTAGCATGGATTTTTTTTTTAATGACAAGTATCGGTTGGAAAACTTATACCAATGCACACCCAACTTTGTTTATTGAAATGTTATCTAAATATTTTAATTTGTTAAATAAAAGTATATTTTTTAAATGGATTGTAATTTAATCAGAATATGTCTTCCTTTTTTAAATAAAACATATCAAATTTTAAGTGTTCCCTCCAAGGTTGTAAGACTTGTGAGTTTAAGTAAATTCACGACAGGGATGTAAACTCAAAATGTAGATTCAGATTATAAATTTATAAAAGTTTACCTCTATGATCAATTTAATTTAAATATATTTTAAATAAAAATTATTAAAATTAAATCTATTTGCATTCATAAATTATTATACTTAATATAGAAATTTTAAAATAGGTCAACTTATTTTTTGATATTTTTTATTAATATTAGTTTTATTTTTCATTGAATCGGATCCTACTACTTCTATGAATCAAATTCTACACAATATATACCTATTTTGCTAAATGAGTTTATGAGCAAATTGGCACAATTTTATGAGCTAGAAACATAAAAATAATAAATGATAGTCAACTTGCGAGTTTAATTGACTTTTATCTAATTCAAGTTTATAAATGAGTCAACACAATTATTGAAACTATAAATGTAAAAATAATAAACTCGTAGAGTTAACGTGAGAGTTTGACAATAATTCTCTCTATACTTTAAAACTTGAAAAGTCTCTTGTATCTTTCAAGTTCAAAATTTAGGAAGAAGTCACGGAATCTCTTCCATTCCATCCCACATATGCTAGCTAAACTGATCCATTATATAGAGTATCGTCCAATGATCCAATCCATTTCATATGTAAGGTTTATTCTTTGAAATAGAAGTATATTGTTAATGTACATCCATGTCACTAAAATAGAACAAATTCTTCTTTTTTTTGGACAAAATACATCATGTTCCAAAAATAGAGGGTGACCGGCACGGGTGCAAATTATATCACGTATTCTCGTAAGCCTTAAAATAAAAATTTATTCCGTTTTCTAAAAAGAAATAATCATATCATATAAAAATTCTAACACTTGTAAAATTAATTAATTGTCATAACAAGACTTTAACGTTTTTGTACAAAATTTTGATAGAATCTCCCATGTAAATAGAATTCTCAAAAATTTTACAACAAAATTTTCATAAAATACAGTATCAATCAGGAGCTTAGCTCCTTCTAGCCAGCAACAGTATATATAGATCAAAATAAAATTCTAACAATAATTTATGTGGAGTACTAATCTTTCTTTTAAATCAAAAATACATACGACTTATATATTTACTTCAAAAGTAATAGTACCAACCACAATTTCCACCTATTGTAGCTATATTGCCCTTCAGAGGTCAGTGGTGGGATCAGCGTCAGCTAACAAATTTGAGACCAAAATAAATTTTTCAGTGAATAGCATTCCCAAAATAAAATTTTAAAAATTTAAATTTTCAAACTCGATTAATGGTGTAAACTAAAAATAATAATTCAACATAAGAAACTTGTAGGTTTGTAAGTCGTAACCATAATCGTAAAATAAGAGTGAATTAGAAGCAAATTATTTTGTCATGCTTAAAGAAAACAATTTACTCACACACAAATCAGAGTGACATAATTGCTAGCCAAAATCATGTAAATATCAAAAACACATTAGTCAACATTTAGAATTTTAAGAACTCAACAGAACAGGTAACAAATGTGAACACACAATTCACGAGGGTAAATAACCAAACGCGGCTTATGTCATGAAAATAAACGTGGACACATAATCCACGAGGGTAAGTAACCAAATACAGTCAAAGTTATGAAAACAAATATGAACACATAGTCCATGAGGATAAATAACTAAACTTAGCTCAAGCTACAAAATCAAAGGCGGGTACAAGGGCCACGAATATCAAACGTGAGAATAAAGCTTACGAGATAAACTAGCTAGTGCATAACCACAGCACGCTACGGGCTAACGGAACTACCGTTAGCAGCAGTGTTCTGTTTAGAGTCCTCTTAAAAAATCATGTTTCAAACATGCGAGAAGAATAATTACTTTTAAAATACAATTTGTATTTTCAATACCAAACTCGCATGAATCATTTCAAATTTCAATGTAGCACTTGTTGAAAATAATATTCATAAATAATGTATAAACTTGCGTTAATTGAATAACCAAGAATTTTTAGAGATTTACAAATAACTAATTTCGTAATCTTTGAAATATATTTCTTGAGAAAATAAATGCACATATCATCATCTAATTATCCATCATTAATATTTCAAAAGTTCCAAAACTAACGTAATTTCTAAGAGTAAAATATTTTAATAAAAGTTTATTGAAAATGAAATTAAAAATAACTTAAGGGGATGCTATTCACTTGCACATTGGAGTTCAAGTTCTCAAAATATTCTTCCTTTAATTCTTGTCCGAGTCATGTTCTTCCACACACCTTATAAATAAAGATATAAATAAATAAAATTTTAACAAAATTTCAAATCAACCACCATCTAAAATTTCAAAACCAACATCATATTTAGAGTTGATCCAAGTGTTATCATTAATATAACTAATCCCCACTAATTTGTTTAAGTCAAAACAATCCATTCATAATCCAATAGCTTCCATACTAACATACTTCTCCCACTAAGCATTATCCTTCATACTTATAACCTTTCCCATTCTTAAGTTAAAAAAATTTTCATAGGTTTTGCACCAATTACTTTAGGTGCATAAATTCTAATTATTTAAGTTATGTATCTAAGCTACTCTCTTTTGATCTTTCCTTAATAGTTTTTTTAACCATATTCAATTCAAATAAGATTTATTTAGCTCTAAAAATTATGACCCATATATTTATATTTATCAAACTTTAGAATGTACTTCCAACTTAAATTTGAATCTTCTCTCTCCTATAACAGCACGGCACAACAGCAACAGAAGGCATGCATAAATTATTTTTTTTTTCAATCACCCACGTACAGTCACAGACAGCAATAAGGGAGCCAAGTTTTGCTACTTTAATCACCAGTTCACATATACACAGAGCAAGAGAAGCCTAAACATGAAACTTCCTTACCTTAACTCACCACGACAGAAAACAAGGATGAAGAAGTTGAAACAGACGGCTGAACAGGGGAGATATAAGTTGAACGCTGTCACTACACACAACAATGTAAGAATAACACGGACAAAACAACACTCAGAGAAGATGCAAAAACAGGGAGCACAGATGGAAAGGAATAACGAGGCTCACGGCTGAACTTGAGGAAGGAAGATCTCATGAGTAAAACCTTCCAGCTCTAACGACTTGATCTTGATCGACGCTGAGCAGTGGCGAGCTTCCTCTGATGCAAGCGACAGCAAGGAACAAAGAAGGAAGAGATGGTCGGTGATGGTAGAAGATTGGAGAACACTCTCAAGTTCTCTCTCTCTCTCTCTCTCTCAGTGCACCGACTGAATAAGGAAGAGAAGGGATAACTTTAATCTGATGAGGGAGAAGGTAGAATGGTAATTTCATAAGGCTAAAATAACTAAAACAAACCCCCTCCATTTGCGCTTCAGCAGATTTGAAACTTGGACCCTTTACATAAATGGTTACATAGTAACCACTAAACCAAGTCTTCTTCTTGTCACACATGTTTCCAAAAAAACACCAACTTATATATATACTTATTATTGTTATTATAATATTTTTTTGGGCTATTACAGAATACATGATAATTAAATGCTTTTTTCGTAAAAATTTTCATGAAAATGCATGGAAAATTAGTACACTAAGTATATCCATATCACGCGTGAACTTTTTCTCCCTTGAATATATTGGTTTCTTTTGGGTTGTTCTTTTCTTTCCTTATATATATATATATATATTTTTTTTTCTCTGCTTTTGTGAGAGAAATTTTTTTTAAGCTGAGAGATCATTTTTAAACACTGCGAAATCCAATTTGACTCCTTCGTGATTTCTTAATTCTATGAGAACATTCAATTTTCTAGCTTTCTCACGAACCAAATCCATGAATGAAAGTCATGTCGTAGCGTTTCCCTTCACAGCTCTGCTAATGACATCCTTAGTTTCTTCTTCTTCACCGGTCGAGGGAAATTGCGTCCGGTTTCGGTGCTCAAGGTGCTCATCACATCTATGTATAATAATAATTTCTAGCTTTCTCGCGAATCAAATCCATGAGGAAAATGGACTTTTCTTGTCTTCAATATTATTGCATCTTAATTATGTTTCTTTCTAATTTTGTAAATTGAAATGCTCAAATTAAAACTTCATGATAAATTGCTAATGAAATATTGAACATTATAATACCGGTATATCTTCACACACCTATGCATAAATGAAAAAATGATCACACCCACACACACCGAATGGACCAACTTACGTATAAAATTATAAGATATAGTATTTTTTAATGTAATTGTTAAATAAATCATGAATATAAATACCAAGTGGGTGTGATGTAGATGCTTGCGGCCTCATATAGCTATCAATTTAGAGCTCAATTTCTGAAAGTATGTATGAAAAAGCATTGCTTGGCAGAAGACAATCTAAATGACTCTTAAATTCCTCCAGATATTAATCTCATGGTTACTAATTATTAGGATACCTTGGACAACAAAAAAATGAATATGAATTTATTTTTTATTTGTTTTTCATATTTTGCGGTAATTAAAATTTGTCTATAGTTTCAAAAGAAGAAAAGAAGAATTATACCAATAATAATAATAATAATAATGATAATAATAATGATGATGACGATGATGATGATGATGAAATTAAGAAAAGAGGAGAAAGACAGGGGAGTAAGACAAGGTGTTGTCGAGTTCTAAGGCAAAGAAAAAGTCAAGTGTCTTCAGCGATCGAGGCTGTTTTCCTAAATCAAGCCAAACTAATTTCCCTTTCTGTTTCATCTTCTCAAACAGATAACCAATAAGCTTTGTGAACGCAGCTCTGCACATAAAGTTCAAGCACTCTTGCTCAGCCATTTTCTGTTTTCAAATTCTATCTCACTACAAACACAATAGTATTTAGCCCTAGTTCCTTCGTAGGTTGACACAGGCATTGACATTAATTACAAAGAAATTGATTCTTAAAAAATGGCTGGTGGAGGATTTACCAGTGCTGGCGGCAAGAGGGCTCATCTATACCAGCACAAGATTACAAGCTTCTTCATCTTTTCTTGCATCGTCGGTGCTATGGGTGGCTCTCTCTTCGGCTATGATCTCGGTGTTTCCGGTGTGTTCCTGCTCATATATATATATATATATATAATTAATTGGTTAGTCCCAGTACGTGTGTGTGTGTGTGTGTGTACATGGTTCATTCATGATTTTGATATCTGTGAAGGTGGTGTGACGTCGATGGACGACTTTCTGAGAGAGTTCTTCCCGCATGTGTACGCAAAAAAGCACGCGCATCTTAAAGAGACAGATTACTGCAAATACGATGATCAGATATTAACATTGTTCACTTCGTCTCTGTACTTTGCGGCCCTGGTTTCGACATTTTTTGCTTCCAGTCTAACAAAGAACAAGGGCAGAAAAGCCAGCATCATCGTCGGATCTATAAGCTTCTTCGTCGGAGCTGTCATTAACGCAGCTGCAGTGAACATCGCCATGTTGCTCATCGGCCGTATCCTTCTCGGCGTTGGCATCGGATTCGGTAACCAGGTATGTTTCATTCACTTGTCAATACATAACACAAATTAGGCCACTTTCGATCGTGTTTAAATGACATATGTATGATTTTATATATGCAGCGTGATTCTGATCATAATTGGGAAAGACTGGAAATTTTCAACAAGCATAGGACAATATAGATTCAATCTTTTGTTACTTTTAAACGTCTCCTTTGATGAAACCAAGATATGATCATCAAGAAGACAGATTAAGTGCCATGATATTTAATTTCTTTTTTCGAAAAAAGATCAATTACTAAAAAGAAATTATTTTACAACACATAAGTTTGCAATAATTCTTAAGGGAAAGGGGATTGAAGAGCTTTAAGTCTTGAGAAAGTGCCATGACATTTCAGATGGCTAGTCTGGTTTAATTTCAATAAATAATTTGAAAGACTAATGTTATTGATGAATTTTATATTTCAGTTGCCCAAAATGTTAGAAACATAACACCCACACAAACAAAAGCTCTTAAATATCATAAATACTTTACAGAATATAGGTTCTTTGTGTTTGTTCTTTAATCCTGTAAGATGTGTGTAGTAAACAAAGATTATTCAATAGAGTACTTTTTTTAGTTTTCTTTCTAACGCTAAAGTAGGCGTTAATCTCATTACATATGATATGAACGTTCCATATCTTATGCGAAGACGCGAGTGATTTTTAGGCTAAAATTGAAAATATGCAGATTTTAATAGATGTTTAAATTATATTGTCATGCTTACATATATGAATTGTTGACAAAATAGTGCAGGCTGTTCCCTTGTATCTTTCTGAAATGTCTCCAGCTAAAGTACGAGGAGCGGTGAACCAACTATTTCAATTAACAACTTGTATAGGAATTCTGGTAGCAACACTGGTGAACTATGGCACGGAGCAGCTACATCCTTGGGGGTGGAGATTATCTCTAGGTTTAGCCACAGTTCCTGCAACATTAATGTTCATAGGAGGCGTGTTGTGCCCAGAGACACCAAACAGTCTCGTCGAACAAGGCAGGATGGAAGAAGCAAGAACCATACTAGAGAAGATCAGAGGCACCGCTAACGTGGACGCAGAATTCGAAGATCTGATTGAGGCAAGCAGAGAAGCTCAGGCCATAAAGAACCCATTCCAGAACCTATTGCTAAGAAGGAACAGACCCCAACTTCTCATTGGAGGGATAGCTATCCCGGCTTTCCAGCAGCTAACCGGGAATAACTCGATCCTCTTCTATGCTCCTGTCATCTTTCAGAGTTTAGGGTTTGGGAATGGAGCTTCACTGTACTCTTCTGTTATTACCAGCGTTGCCCTCGTCGTGGCTCCTCTCATATCAATGGCTGTCGTCGACAAGTTTGGTAGAAGAGCCCTATTCTTGGAAGCTGGTGCTGAAATGTTAATCTGCTTGGTAATCTTACAACTCTTCCATATATGTTTTATATGTTAATCCTAGTTTTGTTAATTGTTACAAGATTGTTTACAAATATTAACTTGATAATTTACATGCATAGGTGGCGGTGGCGATAGTTTTGGCATTAGAGTTTGGAGGAGGGAAACAACTGTCAAGAGGGATAAGTATATTTCTGGTGATAGTGATATTCTTGTTTGTGTTGGCGTATGGAAGATCATGGGGTCCATTGGGTTGGCTAGTTCCAAGTGAGCTTTTCCCATTAGAGATAAGGTCGTCAGCACAGAGTGTAGTGGTGTGTGTGAACATGATCTTCACGGCGTTGGTGGCACAGTTCTTCCTGGTCTCACTATGCCATCTCAAATATGGAATATTCTTGTTGTTTGGAGGGTTCATTGTGATCATGAGCACGTTCGTATTTTTCTTTTTACCGGAAACTAAGAAAGTTCCGATCGAGGAGATTTATCTACTGTTTCAAAACCACTGGTTCTGGAGAAGATATGCAGAGGATGATCCCGCCCAGTCGCTTTATAATACTACCTAGGTATTCTTCATCGTGATCATGAGCTTGTTCGTATTGTTCGATGAATAAGGCCAATTCCTAAAGATGCTTAAAGAGTAATCTGATTGTGCGTCCGAGGCAGCCCAGCCACCCAATGTAAGGCGTGGCTTTCTATTTGTGTGAATCAGCAATGCCAGCCCGTGTTCCGCCGGCTGGGGGGGGGGGATAACATGGGAGGGAACACTAATGGCATTTAATTCTCTTTGCGTGGGATTTTATATTGATTGTCCAGAAAATTACAAAATTCATTTTAATTTCATGTTTTATTTTTCCTCTCTATTCACTCCATTTAGTATCACAAGACACTTTTTTTTTAATATCATGTTAAAAAGTAGAAGATATTTTGAGTCTTTCGGTGCATAATTAATATAATTTTTTAAAAATAATTTTAATTATTATACCAATAAAATAATTTTAATTATAGAATGTAAATTAGTTAAAAATTTCTTACAATACTAAAGGAAGAGAGTATAATTTAAATAACATCATTGAAAGTTAAACTTCAATCATTCAAATTAATTTATTAGAACGCTTAGGCATATACACTCCTGACAAAAAACAGAGTCTATGGATGGTCAACGCTATGAATAGGTCCGAGCTCCAAGGGCAACAACAACAACAACAACAACAAGCCTTTATCTCACTAGGTGGGGTCGATTACATGGATTGCAAGACGCTATTGTGCTCTATTATTTATTAAGTTTTTAGAGCTCCAAGGGCTCGATTAGCAATTATCTTATCATAGAAGAAACCTTTGTTAGGCTCTCTTCTTGGCAAAGAAAATTCCTAAATATGGCAGGCCGATCAGTTCTAATCAAATCTGTCTTATTAGCTCTTCCCTGCTATTATATGTAGACGATTCTTCTTCCTAAGGGCATTATCAAGGAAATTGAGGCCTATAGCCAGAGGTTTCTATGGTCTCATAAACTGGAGAAACGCAAGATACATCTTATTTCCTGAAAAATAGCCAAAGAAAGCAAGCAACATGGAGGTCTGGGGTTTAAAGATTTATATAGTCAGAACATTGCATTTATTATGAAGTTTTGTTGGAGTCTACTCACCCAATCTGATGTCCTATGGGTTAAGTGCTTAAAAGCAAAATATAGATGTGGTGGTCATCATATCCCGTCAGTTTGTAAGAAGCGTTCTTCTTCTAGAATTTGGGAGGGAATCACAGCTATTTGAGACCTTTTTTATGCTGGAATTGGTAGGAAACTAGGTAGTGTCCTTGATACGAAGTGTTGGTAGGGTTTATGGTCTCCACTTGATAAGCCTCTCTTGACCTTGGTTGACAAAAATCTTCATCTCCTCAATCCTACTGCCACTGTTAAGGATTTTGTCAAGTTAGATGGTTCTTGGGATATTAATGCTTAGAGAGCTTTCTTACCAGACTAGGTGGTAGTTAAAATCTGCCGTATGACTCTATCTAACTGTTACACTAGTGATTCCTTTTGTTTGGAGAGTTGCTTTTGATGGCAGGTTCAATGTCAAATCTGCATATGATTTTGTTTTTCATAATAAAACAGCTCCTTCAAACCCTCTATGAAAGAAGTATTGGAAATGGCTAGTGCCGGAAAAAATTCATTTTTTTTTCTTTGGCAAGCTTTTATTGGGAGAATTCTTATTAACTCACTAGCTAAGATCCAACCTAGACTCTCCCCTACTAGGGATTATCCTTTTGAGTGTCAGAGAGAGGGGAGTGTTGTACACATTATATGTGATTGTCTTATTTGTCATGAATTTCGGCAAAACTTGATTTCTCCTAACTTTTATTCTAGTTTCTTTTGTTGCAACTTGCAAGAATGGTTCAACTGGAATTCCAAGCAGTAGCCTGCTAGCAAGAAATTCTCTAAATGGGCTTGGTTGAAGATATTTGGACTTGGATGCTAGTTGATATGGAAAAATATATGCAACTCAATATTTAAAGGATCTCGTCTCACCGCATATGAACTAATTCATAGTGTTCTTTATTATCTTCATGAGAATATTATTGATAATCAACTCAAGCACATCATATTGTCTAACTCTATTACAACAGAAAGTATATGGATATCACGACCAATCAATACTGTTCATATAGATATGGATGCCTCAATTAATCCCTGGCAACATGCTACTTGCATAGGCCTCATTAGAGACTCTAATGGATAATGGATCTAGGGGTTTTGTAGAGACTTGGGAGATGTTCTAGTCATAATAGCAGAATTACTTAGCTTGCCATTAAAACCAGATTGGAGGTATGTCATCAACTTAGTTTTCAGAAAGCCTGCCGCCATTTGGACTCTTTGAACGCTGTCAATATGCTTCTTCGAGATTCAGTGGTCATCATCATTGGAAAGTTGAAATTAATGCCACACGTAGTTTTATATATGGTAATGTGGAGGTTGAGATTCATCATGCATATCAAGATGTCCTTAGATATGCAAATGTGATAGCTCAAAATAGCCACAGAGGTGGTGGAGAAATTGCTTTTGTTATGATATCCTTGCTGATTCTTATGTATTTTTACAGGAAGATAGGCTAATGGCTGCCTAGATACCCTCGTCTTTTTGCAATCTCAAGCCCCAAGCTTGCCTTCCTTATTTTTTTAAAAAAAAAAAACAGAGAGAGAGAGAAGAAACCTTTGCTGACCCGTCAACTTTTGTGAATACTGCACTACTCCCAAAATTCTCTCATGAAAGGGAGGAAGGATTGCAATTTTGTATATATTTAATTTAATTTGAGAATTATTAAACTTTCATTTAACTATCCTTGGTTTTGCACGCAATAGGTTAACTGGGAGAGAGTATATGTCATCAGCCAATATCAATATTAATATTAACATTAACATAATAAATATAAAATATTTACAGCAAATCATGTAATTTATAAAGCATAAACATGCACTAAGTGTTGTTGGCCAAAGGAAAAGAAAGAAATGAGTGAACATAACGGCAAACTTAATTACATGCCACTTGGTTATTTTTGGTACTTTTTGAAATTATTTTAATTAATGTAGGCATGAGAAATACAATTTGACCAAACACTTCTCACTCTTCATAATACACATAATGAAAGGATTAAGGGCGAAAATGAAAAGATATGTCATTTTTCATGGAATTAAGAGAATAACTATTTTTATTGGCATGTGACATATGATCAATTAGAAGATAGACGTGTCTTACAATTTGAACAAGGGAGTGCAAAATTAGTTTTTGTTAAAAAATATTATAAGATTATAATGTTTTAATTATTATAACTTATAGATAATCTAAATACTAACACTTAATGAAAAATATCTACCATCCTCTACGGCTCTTCAAAATTGGATTCAATAAGCTGAATGAGTTTGTCTCTTTTGAATCATTTTATTTCATATATAACTTTCCTCAACTAGACGCTTTTGAGCTTGATTAACTAGTGCAGATACAAAATTTGGGAAATGAGTATAATGTAACTCATTATTAATATAGAACTTTAATTTTGAGAGAAGCAAACAACAATGGCTATTATCACCGGGGGAAAATAGAGTAACTATTGTACATTTGATTTTATAAGTGGGAACGACTGCCAAAACGCAAGCATTTTTTTTGAAAAATAAATGAACTTTAATTTTTCTTTAATGAGATTCTTTTTTCACCTTCAATATAAGGACTTGGATTCAATACCTGTAGCAATTACAGCCATCCAATACTTGTCCACACATGTCACCATCCTATGCTTTCAAGAAAGTCAATGATTTTAATAAATTTTGAACAGCCATATGTGAGAAACACTGAATCCTCCCCTCTTAATCAGCATCATGTTGTCATTATTCACCTTATTTTTCGCCTGAAATATTGAGATGTTAATTTCAAATCTTTGCCTTTGTATAATTATATATTCCGTACATTTAATGTATAAGACATTTTCTCAAAGTATTATATTTGAAAACATAAGGTAATTTTTCAAAGGTTTGGCTCAGAATTATTTACTAGATCTTAAATAAGGTTGAATGAAAGCTGTATACGAACTATAACGAATCACACTTAACCAATTTCTGTTTTCATCTCATAAAACACATTAGTATTTAACCATAGATCGTCTGCGAGGTGACATAGACATTCACATTACGAAGAAAATATTAATAAGAAATAATGGCCGGTGGAGGATTTACCAATGCTGGAGCCAAAAGTGCTCATCTATATGAACTCAAGATTACAAGCTTCTACTTCATCTTCTCTTGCATTGTTGGTGCTATGGGTGGCTCTCTCTTCGGCTATGATCTTGGTAAGTGTCTCCGGTGAGTTGATCCTGCTCATGTGCGCGCGTGCGTGTATAAAGTTATTTGGTCCGTCACATACGTATGGTTCATTCATGATCTATTATATGTTTATGAAGGTGGCGTGACATCTGTGGACGACTTTCTGAAAGAGTTCTTCCTGCATGTGTTTGCGAACAAGCACGCGCATCTTAAAGAGACAGATTACAGTAAACGATGATCAGATATTAACGCTGTTCACTTCTTCTCTTTACTTCGCAGCCTTGGTTTCGACATTTTTTGCTTCAAGTTTAACAAAGAACAAAGACGGGAAAGCTAGTATTATCGTTGGATCTATAAGCTTCTTCATCAGAGTTGTCATCAATGCGGCTGCAATGAACATCGCCATGTTGCTCATTGTTCGTACTCGCAGAGCCGTGTGAAGATATTTTGAGGCCTAAGGCAAAATTATTAGTAAAACCTAACATGTGTAATTGTTCCTTCAAAAAAAAAATGCACTCATCATTTTTCACAAAATTATATAATTTTATAGTGATTCTAATAAAATATTAAATTAATTTAATAGTTAAATGAAAATTAGTATTGACAAAGTGCTCATAGCCCATCTTATATATTGAGATAGAATATTAATAATGATATGAGATGGCAATACATTTTTAACAAAAAAGATATAAATAAGACTAATAATATGAATAGTTAATGTGAAAAACTAATAAAAATTTTATAAATGATAAATGAGATTTTTAATAAGACTTAAAGATATTATGTTGATGGTCTAAAACTACACAAAGTCTTGATACTAACGTTTGTTAATGTTTTAGACTTTAGAATAAGAAAAGGAGAAAGTGAAAACTGAAACCGTGTAAGGAATTTAATACAAGCTAATGTAGTATAAATTAATATTTTATTGATCTCACTATTCTTTTTTATGTGGATAATGAACTCAGCTTGATAATTAATGTTACAATGAGAATAATTAGAACTTTTTGACAGGAAAAAAATCAATACTTTTTATTAAATATTATTTATTTGATTTTTATAATAATAATATAATAAGTACAATTGTATCTTTTCGAAATGTCTCTGACTAAAATACAAGGAGCATTGAACCAACTATTTCAGTTAAGAACCTGTTCCATTGGGAATTCTAGTTGCGACCGACCCGGGTGAACTACGGCATGGAGAAGCTACATTCAAGGAGATGGAGATTATCTCTAGGTTTAGCCATAATTCCACCGTTACAAAAAAATTAACTTTTAACAACGATTGAAAATTGAAAAGTTGCCGCTCAAAACTTTCAGTGACGACAAAAAGTCGCCACAATATTACCATGAGAACTCTTATCGCTAATTTTATATGTGATAATAAAAATTGCTGCTAAAAGTAGAGAATTGGTAGCGACAAATGTCGTCACAAAAAACCACACATTAGCGATGACTTAATAATGCTAGTTTCACTCACATGGTGCTATGTCACCCTCCACATGTCGCCCCCACCTCACGCCATATGTCATCATGTCACCAATTTATATTTTCGTTTCACAAGTTATCTTTTTCAAAATTTGAACCTGTGACCTCATTCTTTTGTGTCCCACATTTTGCCATTAAGCTGAAATAAATTTGCAATCTATTATTGCCTAATTAAATATATGCTCCCTCTGTTCATTTTTAACCGAATCTCACCCTCAATAAATAGTTGTTTACTTTCAAACTAACCTTATCTTTTCATATTTACCTCCATTAAATACCCTATAATAAATATAAAGTCATTATTTATAGGGGCACTTTTGAAAAAAAGAATAATTACACCTCGAAAGATTAAAAAATGTCTTATATTTTTAACATCTAACTCCTCAAAAAATGCTTTATATTTTAAACGAAGGGAGTATATATATATATATTATTAAACTATGCAAACATACATATATCTTAAATATTAAATATTATAAAATATCATTACTTGCATTAAACACTTCAATTTAATTCTTTTAATTTATTAAAATTGAAAATTATATTTTTATTTTGTCTAAAGTAAACTATAAATATAGTTGATACAATATCGTTTCTATTATTTATTTTTAATTTTTTACCTCTTGAGGTTATTATAATATTTATTTTAATATTCATATTTATAATTATAATATAAAAAATCTAGAAATAAATAGTAAAAATATAGATGATTATAAAATATTTCATAATTATTTATTCAATAGTTCATAATTATTTATTTTTCTAGCTAGTTTTATTTAAAATTTTATTTTTACTTTTAATTAACAATAACTCTAAAGTAATGTAATTGGCTTGTTTTTACATTACATTTTACTTTTTTAATTAATTTTTTTTTAAATTATAATTTTATAAGAAAATTATACACTATATTATCTAATTTTTTTATATTTATGTTGCAAAATAGAAACAAAGAAAAAAATAAATCATATAGCATCACATACATAGATATATTTCATATATTGTAAAAGTTAAAAGTAAAATTTTAAAATATCTCATTTTTCTTCTTTTTATCTTTCTCTTTCTTGTCATTAGCCGTCAAATTGAGAACATCTAAATCAATATCAAACTTTAAAGTTACTAATATTAAATGTAAAATTTAAATTGAAAAATAAAATTAGATGAAATATCATTCTATGAATGAATAAATTTAACTATCACACGTCTAATTATTATAAACAAGTAGTGTTATTATTTAAAATATCAACTTAGGTATAAAACATTTGAAAACAAAGACTCATCATTACAGCATTATATGCATTTCAAATTAAAATATCAAACACTAGATTTTGAATGAATTTATCACTTCACATAGGGGTATACATTAGTTAATTCAGTTAGATTTACTATTAATTGACCAAACCAATTAACCAAACTAGCCTAAGTAGTTGAACTAAATCAAACCAAACATTATTTGATAACAAAAAATAATATAAAATAATATATTTTGGCTTAATTTTTTATTCTGGCTCATTAACATTAAATAATGCCTTAACCTTATCTTATATGAAAGTTACAATTTAACTATAAAATATATTAAATGAAAACTCATTATGTTATTTTATATATTCAATATAAAATTACAATAATACAACCAAATTAATGTCTTAAAATGTTAAATATTAGATTAAATAAAAAATGAAAAAATAAAAATTATGATAATAATACAAAATCAAACTTTTCAATGATGATTTTAAATGTTGCCGCTGAAAGTCTTACTTTCTACAGTGAATCTATTATTAACTTTCAGTGGTGACTTATATGTCATTGCTGAAACTTACAACATATTTATTATAACATAGATTTTTAAGAAATTATAACATATTTTAAAATATATCGATAATCGGTGATGACTCTAAAAAATCACTGCTAAGAGTCTCACTTTCTACGACAATTCTAAAAAGTCATCACTAAAACTTAGATCTTCAGTGGCGACATGTACTTGTTGTCGCTAAAAGTTTGACAATCAGTGACAACTATATATTACCGCCGTAGAAAGTCACCTTTTTAACAGCGACTTTAAATTTTGCCATAGAAAGTCAACTTTTAGCAGTGATTTTTACTGTCGCCATAGATTATTAACATAGTTTATTTTAATAAAATTTGACAGCGTTTAAAGGGTCCAAACAAAGTGGACTTTCTAAAAACCAAGTTGATGACATACCTCTAATCTAGTTTTAATGGAAAGTAACTCTGCTCCTATGACTGAGACATCTCCCAAGTCACTACAAAACCCCTGGATCCATTCTCCATTAGAGTCTCTAATAAGGCTTTTGCAAGCAACATGTTGCTAGGGATTAATTGAGACATCCACATCTATATGAACAGTATTGACTGGTTGTGGTGTCCATACACTTTTTGTTGTGACAGAGTTAGGCAATATGATATGCTTGAGTTGATTGTCAACAATATTCTCGTGAAGATGATAAAGAATACTATGAATCAGTTCAGATATAGTGAGGTAAGATCCTTCAAATATTAACTTGCATATGTTTTTCCATAACAACTAGCATCCAAATCTGAATATCTTCAACCAAACCCATTTAGAGAATTGCTTGCTAATAGGCTAATGCTTAGAATTCCAACTAAACCATTCCTACAAGTTGCAATAAAAGAAACTCGAATAAACGTTTAGATTGGAGTGGACTGTGGATACATTTGCAATTAGATTATATATTCAATTAATATTGTTATAGATTAGTGTAATTTCAAATAAAGTTCCATGAAAAGCTAGATTATATTTTACGTATGCTCAAGTCTGAGTTATGAAAATAAAAAACCTTGTATAAGTTTTAGGCCAGGTTCAAGTCTTTAACCTATCACACAAGCTCATACTTATTTGGCCAAAGTTTAACTTGGCCTAGCCTATATTCACTTCTAACTCCAGTATGCATTTAATTTTTGGGAAAATTGTCAAAAAATACTTCATAAGATTTGAGCTTGCTTACAAAGACTTGGAACATTAGGTCGTTCCCTAACATTAATTCAGATTTTCAAATGATTAGATTGCCTTTATGATTTAGGAAAAAAAAAAGTTGAGTAATGTCCTTTGTTGTCAACATATTGCACAAGGTCCTTTGCTGTCAACATGTCACAAAATCCTTTGCTATCAATAATTTCATGTCAATAATACAAGATCTTTCAGTGTTGTAACATCCTAAGTTTTTGATTCAGAATCTAATTGCTAATTAAAGTTAATTGAATATTCCTTGTTTGGTTGATTCTTTGTGCCACATCCAGCAGAATATGGCACACGACCTATGGCATATATGCCAGGATGGGCAAAAATGACTTTTTTTGCCCTTATTTTCTTATGTGATTAGATTTTATGTTATTCCATGCTTTTGTAATTTTAAAAACCTATTAGTTTGGGCTCAAACATATCTTTAAGGGGTTTTGGAATCTCAAACATTTCACCAAGTTTTAAAATTTATTATTTTAACCCTTTTTGATTAAGGTAAGTAGTGTAGAGGTTTAATGATTCCTATTCACCATTATGTGATGAAATTGTGATTATGTATTGGTGATGTCAAGACGGATATTACAAGTGTCAATATGTCAAACAAGGTCCTTCAGTGATAAATTATTGTGTTCTGAAGCACATTTGAAGCATATGCTATGTTTCTTCCATAATATCAATTTTTCATATTTGAATATCCCTTGTTAAAATCCCTTATAGACATCTTTGGATATATATGCAATATTTTTTCATGATATGCGACTGCTCTTCAACATATGCAATGTTTTTTTTTCATATATTCAAATATCACTTTTATATATTCAAATATTCCTTGTCAAAATTCCTTATGGATAATGCACATGTGATATCTCTTCTACGATGTACAACTAATCTTTAATGAAATGTAATTTTCTTCCATATATTCACATATCATTTTTTTATATTTGAATATCCCTTGTTAAAATCCCTTTTATGGACACCTTTGGATGCATATGCGATATTTCTTCTAAGACATGCAACTAATCTTTAATGAAATGCAATTTTCTTTCATATATTCAAATATCACAAATGCATGTCCAAATAAATAGAAGCTAATTGCATTTCCTTGAAGGTTGCTTGCATATCATGAAAGAAGGATCACATATTGTTGAAAATACTTGCATATTGTCTTAATACATGACAATAATTAAGTTTACATTTTCATGATATTCAACATGGGTATTCAAATAAATGGAAGAATAATTACATTTTCTTGAAGTATGGTTTTATATCGTGAAAGTAGAGTTATATATGATTGAAGATACCTATATGTGATTATAAAATATGACATTATGTGTAAATTTTTAAAATATCCAAAATGGTTATTAGAACAAATAGAAGCTAAATTGCATTTTTAGGATATCTAAAATGCATGTTTAAATATGGCTTAAAACTTAGGGTTAGAATATTGCACCAACATTGTGTTTTCATGATATCACAAATGCATGTTTTAAAATTTTTTCCTTTTTTCATGAAAACACTAAAGCATATTATGAAAATGTAGTTATTTTAAAATTTTACCCATTTTTTATAAAAACATGGATTTTCTAAGAATGCAAATGGGTATTTAAAAAATTTGCTCATTTTTCATGAAAATGCATATGGTATTCTGAAAACAAAAATGAATGTTTCAAAATTTACTCATTTTTCATAAAAATACCTATAGATATTATGAAAATACAAATGAATATTTTAAAAATTTGATCATTTTTTATGAATATACTAAAGAATATTCTCAGTGGTCACTATTGTTATTGGTATAACTAAATCATATCAACTTAAAGCATAAAGAACAACAATTAAACACTAACAAGTCCATTTATTATTAAACAATAACATGTTTTTACATCTCTTAACAACATAGACTATATTACATTACAATACAAGAATCCTAACTTACATAATGGTATGAATATTTATAAAATGATGCATATATTAGCACAAGAATCATAATTTATTTTTCCTTCTTGACTACTTTCCCAGGTGAAATACATGCCTGCACGGCTGCACCTTCTCCCAATTTTTATTGTTCCCTTGCTACGTAGTTGAATGGTTACCCTTCTTGGTGGATTTGCTTGCTGCAAAAAATAACATAACTTATTTAGTGTAATCTTTTTTTTTTTTACCAACTGCACTACTAAAGAAAATCCAAGTAAGTCAAGATTTTCAATCCACAAAATCATTTTCTTTTATGGGAAGGAAGAAAATCAACAAGAAACTAACGATTAATCAAATTTATTTGTTACTTTACTAACATCAATTGTAAATTATAAGACCTGTCAATAATTTATAACTGATGTTAGTAAATTACAATACCTATTAATAAT
Organism: Prosopis cineraria; assembly: GCF_029017545.1. Taxonomy (NCBI): domain Eukaryota; kingdom Viridiplantae; phylum Streptophyta; class Magnoliopsida; order Fabales; family Fabaceae; genus Prosopis; species Prosopis cineraria. Next base: position 41,045,473 of record NW_026555332.1, read on the forward strand.
TTATAATTGATGTTAGTAAATTAATAAGTAAAGTTAGTAATTTAACAACTGATATTACTTTTTATAATTGAACAACTAATATCAAGTCTTATATATAAATATTAACATGTCAACTTATATAATTTGTAACTCATATTAGTAAATTAACATGTTAAGCAAGAAAATTAATAACTAATAATTCTGCATAATAAATGAAAGGTACTTTGATCTTTTCATAATTAAAATTATTTTTACTTTTATCCCCCTAAATTGAATTGAAATTTTAAAATTTGTTGGAATTCACTAGTAATTATGTCACATCCCTAATCCTTATTTAAAATTCTCCCAAAAAAATTAGAAAATGTCAGTAGTGATAGTCGCCAATGGCTAATTATGATAATTTGTTGTAGTAGTTAGTCACAAGCTCATAGTTAGAGGTGATTTCCAATAATTTGTTTTTAAAAAAAAATTAAAGAAAGAAACGGCTCCAAGACGTTTTTTTAACCTGTTTGCTTTTTATTTTTTAAAAATAAGAAAGTTGTTTGGATAAGTCTTTTGAATTTAAATGTTTTAGAAAATTTTGATCAAAAAACTGTTTTAAAGAATGTTCTATTTTTTGTTTTTAAACATAAAAACGGAAACATCTTATTTTTTAAAAAAAATTAAGGCAAGTTACATTTTTGGTTACCCACATGTTACAAGTATTTTTTTTAATTGGAAACAACTCTTGAGATATTATCAAGTATTAAATATAGAAACTTCTTCCAATAAAAATCTGAATATTGATTTATTATGTTGTGAGGGATTAGTTTTTACCTCTAGAGCCAACCCTGTTGGTAGACACACTATTTAACTATTGTAAATTACCTTTAGCTACGGCCAACTGCTATTCGTATGCTATCATTATTAACCGCATGCGACTATCACTATTAGCCTTTTTTTAACTCTAAAATTGTTTTAAATTAGCCTAATCAATAATATTTTCATTTTGTTTTGTTTTGAAAAATAATTTTAAAAAATTCTGTTTACAAAATATTTTTTGAAAACAAAATTGAGAACAAAATCAAACAAACCAGCTGTTTTTTATCTTGAAAAAAAAATAAAGAGAATAATTTTAACACATTTAAATAATCCAAAATAAAACTGTAAAAATAATAGCAATCAAACATGTCTTTACATGCACTTATTTAATATTTTACCAGACCTTAATAGAAATATAATAAATTTATTATTTTTTTAAAAATATTATAACGCCATAAGTTTTGTTGAGTTGATAAAAAAAAATTCATATACATATCAATTTTATGAATCGAATTTTTAATCATTTTTTTAGAATGCATAATTTTAAAGAATTCAATCTCTAACTTAAACATTATATGATGATTCCAAAATTAAAATGAATGATTTAAGTATTTTTACTTTTTAATACAACGAACTAAAAAGAATCATGTGATTTTCAAGAAAAATATAATAAAAAAAAACAGTTGGACATAATTTACTTGTTCCCCTACTATAAAAATGCCTGTGAAATGATAATCTCTCCGACTAATTTGATAGAAAAAATAATATAACAATAACAACAATAACAACAACAGTTGGCATGGCATGATTTGCTTGTTCCACTTGTATGAAAATGTGAAATACATGTGGCACAGTAGCATAACGAAGTGCTTCATACTTGCATGTACACACAATCTCGAATAGCTATATTGAGGTATGGATTTTCAGAATCATTTATTACATGTTCTCAAGATTATAGAGATTTGTTATTTTTATTAGATATTTACTGAGTTTTCGGTGACTCTGATATTTATCTTAATAAATAAACCAGAATATTGATTAACTCATTTTAGCTATAATAAAATCTTATCTTGTTATCTTAATGGTCAATGATTAATATTAATTTATTTATTACTAGAATTGCTAATACAAACAAGAAAAATTTTTAGGTAGATTTGATAATTCACATCATCCATGTTCCATTCAATAAAAGTATGACATTTAGATGACATTAAATATAAACTAATTTTGACAATAATGATATTAGATAGAGAAAATGTAAGGAATTAAATAAGCATTCTATTATAAAAATAAATTTATTAAAAATAATGACATATAAATTTTATTTAATTGAATTAATATATTTTTATTAGATGAATTATGAATAACTTTCTCAACAAATAGAGTAAACAATCACTTCATTTTTGTTATCAATACTCCCTTTGCTCCTATTTATAGGGCAAAGGGAGAATAATTTTTTTGGTCCTATTTATAAGTTACCTCCTTAAATTTTTATTGCAAATTTCCTTATTTGATATCTATTAAATGTTAGAGAGAAAAAATATATTATTAAAGTATGTATATTTAATAGAGGTAAAGTTGATAAATTATTAAATTTTTAGATAAAGTTAATAAATTTTAAAATTTTTTTAATTTTATTAAACATATTAAATTTGTCTTATAAATAAGATTACAGGAGTATGTATACATATATTTATTATTCCCCTAATACAGTGAGGCTTAAATCATATTCCTGAGACAAATCCTCTAGGCTTTAGTTGAACCTGTCACGGCCAGGTCTCTTTCTCTATCTCTTCACTTAGTTTTGGAGGTCACAGAAACTTATTTATATCCACAGTTGCAAACTTCTACTATAGATGCAGGTAAGGTAGGTACGCTTATGATAGATGAGAGAAAATATAGCAACATATCACAAGTTCCTTTAATCTATTTCGATTGGAAGAAAATCAAATTTGGAGATTGCTTCTGGGATTTAATAGATAACATTTAAATCTTTTAACCATTTAACAGATTAAGAAATTTTATACTCCCTCCGTTCAAAAATGTAAAATATTTTTAATCGAATCTCACCCCCAATAAAATAGTTACCTACTTTTAAACTAACCCTATTTTTTTATATTTATCTCTATTAAATACTCTATAATAACTATAAAGTCATTATCAATAGAAATACTTTTGAAAAAAAGACAATGATTACATCTCAAAAGACTAAAAATACCTTACATTTTTCAATATCAAACTCTTAAAAAATACTTTATATTTTCGAATGAAGGGAGTACTACTTTAATCTATCCCATGTTGATTAATTATTAAAATTGTATGTACATTATTTTGTTCATCTTTTTTTTTTCCGAAAAAATTTAGATTGATTTAGGAACTTAAAATTTTAACAAAAGAACATAAATATGAATACATTTTGAGATAGGATTTTGGGAACCATTTATTACCTGTTCTCAAGATTATATGAGATCTTTTATAAGATATTTAATGACTCCATACCGAATGCGTATTTATCTTACTTTTAGTTATTTGAAATGTTAGCTCTCAAAAAATAAAAATATAAAGAGCTAAGTTTTTTTTAACGTTGGAATCATTATTTTAAATGATTATAATTATTTGAACTGAGTTACGTCAAGTTATAAAATTCACAAACTAAACTTAATAAAAATTATACGAATTATATTATGCTGAATTAGAATTTGAAAATTATTCTTTAACATAGTCATAACTACAAGATTAAATTATTAATTTTTTCCATTTTTATACGATAAATCTATATCTATATTTTTAATAACATGACAAATGTATATTAATTAATAAATTAATAACTAATATTACTGCTTGTCTAACAAATAGATGTAATTTACAAGTAATATTGATAAATTAATAAGTGAAATAAAAAAATTAACTAGTGATTTTACATAATAGATCAAGGGTATTTTAATTTTTTTACAGTTAAAATTATTTTTATGTTTATTTTTTAAACTGAACTGAAATTTTATAATTTTTTAAGACATATTAGTAATTATGTCACATTTCTTGTCCTCATTTAAAATTCCCCTTTAAAGTTCAATTTTGTTTTTTTGAGGGATCAATTGAAACAACTACATTCATTCATATTTACCATCCTTCGCCAAAGAAACAAATACGTGCACTCTCCACACTCAACGTTTAGATTCCAATCAACATCCTTCCGTTAATATATATATATATATATATATATATATGGCTAGAAAGACCCTTCCTGTGACAGGAGAAACAAATGTATGGTGACGTACAAGCTCCAATTGTACTTTCGTAATTTTTTTTTAAAGTAATTTTTGGCTTTTGCATTTTCACACAGGTGCGTATTTGTAATTTGTGAATTTGGAACCAGGTACTTGTTTGTAATTCTCGTGCCACCAAGGTAGCGGTACTGTACAGTGACTTAGCGAGATGCGACTGGAATAATGTCCTATATTAAAAAAATATTAAAATTAAATTTTGATCTTATGTCTCATCCCGTCTTGAAAATCATCTCATCCTAAAAATCATCTCATCTCGTTAAGAATTGGGCAGGACTAGGACAAGATCGAAACGTCCCGTCGTTCCAATAAATCGGACAATGTGAAAGAAAGATTTAGATAATAACATACATTAAAATTTTAAATTATATAATTTATTGAGTTTAAAATTACAATAATATGAGCACACAAATCACAACAATTTAAAGTCAATTATTGAATTACATTAATCACAACTATAAGTGTATGACACATTATAATAGCAATTATAAGTGGTCTCTAAGCTATAAGAGCAACGACAACAAACAAGTCAGGCACGATATTAAGTCATTGTTCTTCTTCTTTAGTTAAATTAAAAAAAATTAAAAATATGATATAAACAAAAGTTATTGAATAAATAAATATAAAAATAAATTATATTACCATAATTAATACATTATAAAGAAAAATATTTCCCTATACTGCTTACTTCGTAAGTCTATAACTCTATTTTATTAAAATTATCAATATAAAAAAATTTTAATTTTAAATAAGAATTGTACGTATTGAAATTATAATTGATATAATTAATATAAGTATAAATTATATTAATATATTTAATATATTTAATATATATTTATAAAATAATAAATAATATATATATAATATTCGGGACGGGATGAGATGTCCCAAGGGCAATCATGTATCCCATCCCATCCTGAACCCTTTTCCCATCCCGTCTCGATTATTTACGAACCAGAAGTAGACTCGTCCTAATATAATCAGGACAAAACTGAGCCAATCGAGACAGGTACAAGATGAATGCCCCTAATTAATGATACTCCTATTTTAAAAAATATAAAGTATTTTTAATTAAATTTTATCTCTAATAAAACAGTTAATTATTTTCAAACTAATATTATCTTTCTATATTTATCCTTAATTAATAGAGTGTCTTATTTTAAAATAAAGGTTAAAATATACTTTTAGTCTTATGGTTTTGTATAAGATTTTAATTTGATCCCTTAATTTTGTAAAATATATTTTAGTCCTTTAACCCTAGTATTATTAGTTTCAAATGATTGTTTTTGTTGCCAATCGTTGTTATTTTGAAAAAGTTATAGTTAATATGTCAATATTTGAGAATATTTTATCAATATATAAAATTTTAATGTAAAAATTTGTTGGAATAAAACTAATAGTGTTAGGGCTAAAAAAACTAAAAAAAACACTTTATAAAGTTAACAGACTAAAAATAATATTGTGTAAAGTTAAAGGACTAAATGTGCACTTTAGCCTAAAATAAATATAAAGTGATTTGTTTATTATGAGTATTTTAAAAAAACATATTAATTATACCTTGAAATACTAAAATTGCTTTATATTTTTTAACATTCAACCTTTAAAAAAATAAATTACATTAAGGCATTTTTAATGAAGGGAGTAATGTATGGGTATTATCTGTGATTTCCACTAAAGGTGTCAATTAAGGCCTACCCTTGAAAGACCAGGGCCTAAATGGGCTGGCCTGTAAAGCCTCAATTATATCTTAGGGTTCTATTTTGATCAATCTGACCTTGGCCCTTAAGGCTGAAGAGCCAACCCTATATATATTTTATTTAAAAATTTAAAAATCTAAAAAACATATTTAAAATCCTAAAAAAGTTATTACATACAACATTGATAACATTTTGAATTTTAATTCCCGAATTAACTAAATTTAATTATGATAATTAAATAAATTGATATAGTGTATTGCTAAAGAGGTCTAATAACTGATTTTAGGTCATGTTTTAGCCTTAATTATGAGTTTGGTATGGAGTCAGGCAAATCGGGCATCAAAAAAAGAAGAAAACAAGAAAAAAGTGTTTCTATGCCACACGCTGTGGCGTGAAACATGTTCGCCACGGTACACAAACACAACTGAGGCGTGAAGGGGACCTCTTTATGCCATACACTGCGACGCGTCTAGTGTCCACCACAACGCATGGCCCAATTTCTACAATTTTAAGTCGTGAATTGAGAATGAAAATAGAAGGGAAGAAGGAGAAAACAGAGAGCCAAAGAGGAGCTTTGCTAGGGTTTATTCTTGAGTGATATTGGTAGTATTTTGAGGCTACCAAGTACTAAAGATAAGTACCCTACACTCATTTCCTCCTATCTCTTCCACATTTATAGAGTTGTTGATTAGGGTTTTGATAGTGGGAGATGATTTTCAGTCTATATAGGTTATAAGATTGAATCCATTGACTCAAATAAAGTTAATAGGACTAGATTGAAGTATTTGAACCTAGAAATGTTGAGTTTTGGGACTTTTGGTTGTTGAACCCCATTAATATCCAAATTTGGCATTGAAGAGTTTTAATGCCATTAATGAGAGTTTAATGACTCAATAATATTGTTGGGGACTTAAAGAAGTTCATAGACCTGATGAGTAAGCCCAAATGATAAAATTTATGTTGTTGGGAAAATGGAAAAGTGAAAGTGTGAGTTGATAGTATGCTTTTGACAATGTTAATGAAGGTTAACTTGGTAAATTATAGATTAAGCTCTTGGACACCAATTTGGCTTCGGAATTTAAGCTTGGAAGTTACAATATTGAGAAGTAAACCTTTGACCTCTCAAAGGTTTAAGGTAATCAGGAAAACTCTACTTTAGATGGTTGTATGTTAATTACAATATAATGTGAAATACAAGTTTAACATGTGAACTTGTGACTTATGAATTTATGTAACATGCTATGAAACTGTGTTTGCATAATTGTGTTTATGTGAAGAAAAGATAGAGAAATGATTGTGAAATAAACTTTAAAGTGAAAAAGTGATTTTGAAATAAGTGGCAATTTGCAAAGCATTTGTGAACTTGAATAGTTGATGATGAATCTTGATAAAGATGTATGTGTTGAGTTTGAAAGTAGTAAATGTAGGTGAAAATGAGAATTGATGCTCATTTGGATAGTGCACGATCGTGAGCCTAATGTGATGGTTATGATAACAAGTGAATGAAAATGTGAATAAAAATTGAGCATCATATATGGTATGGTCAATGGGTGGGAGTTCGCCTGGGGATTGAGAGTAGAAAAAATTTATATGATATTTAGGCTGCCCTCTGGTGCACGAGGGTATAGCTTTGTCTCACACTTTGTTGAGAGACTATAACCTAACTATCTTTACTAGTTTATCGAGGAGATTAGCTTAGGATATACAACATCCCAGAGATTTGAGAGTGGGGGAAACTATGGTTCGAAAGTGAGTCATATGATCTTTGGCCAGGTCACACCTCACAATTGGTAAGTTTGGGTAGTCTAGTCACACAGACGAAGCCCTATTCAATGTTATAGCCCATAATTTTAGTCGGAGGAAATAAAAAGAGTATAAGGCTGGTTGATAATTACCTATGTAAATTTATAACGTGTCACATGGTTGAATTGTGGCAAGTCATGTTGATATATCAAGTCATGGTCACATGTCTGAGTGTCTTGTGATAATGTACCTAGTATCTGTGAGATAGTAATGTGTTAACCGGAATGATAAGTTATGATATGTGTTTAAGGATGTTTTAAGAACTTTGCTTCATATGCATCCGTTTAATTACACTTAATATATAACTGCATGGGGTACGTTTTACCTTAGCTATTGAGTGGCTAGACTTACACCTTTTATTTAACATTTTACAAGTTTTAGCTCTAGTGCTGAGAGGGATAAAGCTCCTGAGGCTTAGGAATCTGTGTATTCCTTTTTGTATGCCTCTAGTATTCATTTATTATGTGTAATAGAATATTATTGCCAATTCTAGGATGCATTATTAGTTACACTTACACTATATGGTTTATTTCAATGTCTGGGTTGTATTTTAAGTCCTAAATAGTTATGTATGATAAGTTATATGTCTTGATAAAGCCAAAATACTAGTGCAAGTGTAAAAATATTGTTTTGAATGTGATATAATTGATTTATGAAGCAATGCAATGAAATTACCACCACCTTCTGTTTTTGGTATCAAAGGGCCGAGGAGTGATTTTGTATTATATTAGTATTTGAGTGCGTGTGATGTGTTGTACTAATAGTTCTAAATCTAATGGATATAGTCTGGGTGTTAGGAATGACTTTTAGCACTTGTTTTGGATTTTGGACACCCCTTTATTGTGAAAAGTAGTAAAAATGTGTTTGGATATCCAACTTCCTAGTGTAACTTGTTTTGGAAGTGAAACTCATGCCATTAGCTAGTTTACGAGAAGATTTAACAATATTAAATCTATAAAAATAAATTTAAGTGTAATAAAAAACAACATCACAAAATCAACACTAATAGCAATTAAACTTTGCTACTATCATCAGCGAAATCTTAATAATTTTCATTGTTATCAATATCAATATAATTTCATCATTCTCTTTGTAAAACCTCAACAGTGGCAAAAATATTAAACTTTTTACATATTCCTTCTTCATGAAACTTGAGTTTTAAAATTAATGTAGTATTTATTTTTTTTTGTTTTAAAATTTTAAAAAAATATAAAAGGACTTAACAGGGCCTACCCTTTCATTTTACAAGTTAAAAATCCTTTTAATCTCAAATTATTATTTTACATTTTAAAGTAACAATTCAATTTTAAATTTTTTTAAACTTAAAAGGGTTGAGCCCATCTAATTGATAGCTCTAATTTACACACAAGAAGTGTGCATGGCTAGTTGCTAGTTACATGTAGTTGGTGTATTTGATAATGGTCTGATGAGGCAGAAATTACATGTAAATACTCTATATGTGTGATAAATACGTATAACTGCTCCAATCTTGTAACAATTATATATGTCGGCTATCCTTATACGAAAATCCAGCTTGTCAACAAAGTCGGTGTAAACAGATATAAAGAAATATTATAAATTTGTTGAAGATTTTTATAAATTCCATCGACAGGAGACAATCATAGCAGCAGATTTATAAATATATATTTTATCTTAACAAAATGTCTTATTTATTTCAACTCATGAAATATTACATTTTGAGGGAGAAAAGAGTCAACATACAGTGTAAAACATATAATTAACCACATTATCATTAACATTGTATTTACTTTTAAGATACCATGTATAAATATAGTAAAATATAAAGTATATATTAAGTCACATTATCCCTGAATTATAACCATTAATTAAAACTCCCTCCTTAATATTATAAATTATAATACATGTAGGTCTTATTTAATTGATATTACAAAGATTTTAGTCTTATGTAGTACTCTTTTTTTAATTATGTACTAACAACAACAATAATAATTTGCTTTTCCAAAGCAGTACGGGACAAGGACGAATTGGCTTTTTCAATTATTACTCGTCTCCTCTTTTTCGTTCGATAATTAATAATATGTGTTATGATATTAAAAAGTATAAATTTATTATATAAAAATAAAAAATTAAGAGGTTTTTGCACATATAGCCCATATTATAAGATTAAGTAAAAGAAATATCCTATCTTTTTTTAAATTTTAAAAATAGCCTTTTTAATATTTAGTTTATAATTAATTTACAAAACTACCCTTTTAATATCTGTTTTTTGCAAATGCCAGAAGATTCAATATGCAAGAAATTTTTAGAACTGAACGCAATGAATGCGAGATAGATAATCTAAAATGATTTTTTTTAAAGATGAATGCAACAGAGAAAACGAAACTAAACGCAAAAGAGATGAATGCAAGATAGTAGAGCAATGTGAGTGAGTTACAATCATGATCGTGAGAGACAAATGTAAGGTGAGATACATCGACGGTACCCGATAGAACGAAGCACATCGATGGGGAATGGAGCTATAAATTCATGATTTTTTATTTTATTAGTTTAGATATTTGACTCTCTGTGATAAACTAAGAGTCTAAAATTTTTTATAAACTGTGTTTGATCCATTTTAGATAAATGATTATGTGTTTTTCATATTACTGATTCACGATACTACATCTTTGATATATTATTGTATATCACTGATATACTATTGCAAATCAACATAATTAAACAATCAGACATAAACTTATTTGTCATTGATATACAAACATATATTAATGATGTAGTATCGCAGATCAGCAACATAAAAAATATTTAATCATTTGCTCAAAATGAATCAAATACAATCCGTAAAAAATTTGATGTTACAAGAGATGTGAATATGGTGAAAATTTGATGAAAGATAATATATTCCAGGCTGGTCTTCTACTTCCAAAAATGAAATTTCCTTTTCATTATCTAATGTCATCTTCATAGTGTTCTTAGAAAAAACAAAGAAGGAGAGAAAAGAAAAGCTATGCGATAAACAAAGGCACCAGCATTTTTATATTAAAAAAGGAATGATTCAGAAAAAAAAAAAAGAAGAAAGATTCAGTTAGTTAAGAATTAGTCATAACAAATATATTGTATTTTAATAATAAATTTAATCTGAGAATAAAAAAGTAAAATATATCTAATTAATTTTATAAATGGGCAATATTTTAAAATATTCAAAAATTTCATCCATACTTTAGGAAAGCTGTGTTTTTTGAGGCCATTAAGCTAATTTCTTCAAAATTAATTATTTGATCTTAGTAATTTTGAGTATATACTAAGCTTATTTTTTAAATTTTAAAACAACTCAATAATTTTTTTTGTTGGCCAAAAAATCCTTATAATTTTTACTTGATTTTTAATTTATAAACTTTAACTTCATATAACTCAATTTTTATAATTATAATTATTTAAAATATTGGTCTCGATGTTAAAAATAACTTTAAAACTATATGGATTAAGTTGTATTAAGTTAAAATTTATAGATATAATTTTAGTTAACTTAAAATTACAGAACCAAATTTATATTTTTTCTTGAAAAATAAATAAAATACATTACTCTAATTTTACTGCCTACAAGAGAAATTAGTTCACCATTTGCGCTTAACTCTTGTTCTTAAATATAATATAATTCAAAATGATATGATATATTTATAAAATAAAAATAATATGATTTAAACTTCAGGATATTAGTGGAATAATATATTTGTAACAAAAATGGAATGATAGTTTACCCTATTTTTATTAGCAATTATAGTAATAAATTTATTAATATCAATAGCCAATCCTTAAGGTAATAGGATAAGATTTGACTATAATTAAAATTGGTTAATTAATTAGTATTTTTTGTTTATCTCTTAAGATAAATATCATAGTCAGCCAAAACTCATTAAATGTTTTATAACAATAACAAATCTTACCAAATGATTCTCAAAATCCTATCTTAAAAATATTTGTGTATATATATATATATATATTCTTTGTTAAATTTTTAAATTCTTGAATTAGTCTAAATTTTTGCGGGAAAAAAATAAGAAAACTAATTGTATACGTGCCATTTTAATAATTGATCGAGATGAGATAAATTAAATTAATTAAGAAAAATTTAATTTGTTGAATATTTAAGACAGAATAAAGATTCAAGTGTAACCGAATTTGATTTCATTGTGATCAAATCAAAATAGATTAAAAGAACTTGGGATAACGTTACTATATTTTCTCTTCTCCATCATGATCGCACCTGATTTAAACCCCCCCCCCCCCCCCTTGCTTTTGTGTGTGTATATATATGACTGCCTCTGGATATAAATTAGTCTATGTGAGCTTGTGACCTCCCAACCTGAGGAGATGGCTGGAGGAGGCATAGACACAAGGGTTAGCCATAGGGCTGCGTCGTATGAATATAAGGTCACTCGCTACTTAATTTTTAGCTGTATCGTCGGTGCTGTTGGTGGTGCTCTTTTCGGCTATGATCTTGGTGTTTCAGGTCTCCTGTTCCTTCTCTCTCTGGGCTCTGTTTTTAAATCCAGTCTGAAACGTTTCCTGGAATTGGAATTCATGATCATCATCTTTGATCATAATCTTTTCAAAGGAAAACAATTATTGTTTAAATAATGGATATTTATTTAATTCCCAATATTTTACTGTTGATTTTTGTTTCCATCCCTTCCAAACAGATTGGAAGGTCCTATTTGTTTGGATAAATTTGACATGTCATGCGTTTCATTTGACTTGTATATTCAGGAGGAGTGACATCAATGGATGATTTCTTGGTTAAATTTTTCCCACTTGTGTATGAGAGAAAGCATTCGCACCTAAAGGAAACAGATTATTGTAAATATGACAACCAGATTCTGACGCTCTTCACGTCTTCTCTGTATTTCGCCGCACTGGTGATTACCTTCGCAGCCTCCCACCTCACCAGAAAGAAGGGAAGAAAAGCCAGCATCATCGTCGGAGCTCTCAGCTTTCTCGTCGGCGCTATCATCAATGCATCCGCCCAGAACATCGCCATGCTCATCATTGGCAGGATTCTTCTCGGCGCCGGCATCGGATTTGGCAACCAAGTACCTCGCTCTCTCCAAAACCCGTACATATATTACATGTATAGACAGATACATGATTGAGAGATTATGTGATTGATGCTTGTCATTTGCAGGCTGTTCCTCTGTACCTGTCGGAGATGTCACCTGCGAAAATCCGAGGAGCAGTGAACCAACTATTTCAATTCACGACATGTGCCGGAATCTTGGTGGCGAACCTTATCAATTACTTCACAGACAAAGTTCATCCTCATGGGTGGAGAATCTCCCTGGGGCTTGCCGCATTGCCAGCTATTCTGATGCTGATCGGAGGCATTGTGTGTCCGGAGACGCCCAACAGTCTGGTGGAACAGGGCAAGTTAGAAGAAGCGAGACGAGTGTTGAAGAGAGTGAGAGGAACAGACAACGTGGAAGCGGAGTTCCAAGACCTGATCGATGCCAGCAAGGAAGCACAAGCCGTGAAGGACCCCTTCCGCAACCTTTTGAAGAGAAAGTACAGGCCTCAGTTTGTGATTGGAGCTCTGTGTATCCCTGCTTTTCAGCAGCTCACCGGAAACAACTCGATTCTCTTCTACGCTCCTGTCATCTTCCAGACTCTGGGTTTTGGCTCTAGTTCCTCTCTAATTTCATCACTCGTCTCCAGTTCAGCGCTCATCGTCGGCACTCTCGTCTCCATGGCTTTGGTCGACAGATTTGGAAGGAGAGGTTTCTTCATTGAAGCTGGCTCTGAAATGATTGTCTACATGGTAAACCCGAAACTTTAACTAGTCTCACTGTTCATATATTTGCAGTTATAAATACATGAATCAATGGTAGTAACAAAAGTGCAGGTGGCTGTGGCGGCGGTTTTGGCTAAATATTTTGGACATGGAGAAGAGCTGTCAATACCAATAGCTGCAATTCTGGTGGCTGCGATATTCTTGTTTGTATTTGCGTACGGAAGATCGTGGGGTCCGTTGGGTTGGCTGGTTCCGAGCGAGCTCTTTCCCTTAGAGATAAGGTCGTCGGCGCAGAGTGTGGTGGTGTGCGTGAACATGATCTTCACGGCGTTGGTGGCACAGTTATTTCTAGCATCACTGTGCCATCTGAAGTATGGGATCTTCTTGCTGTTTGCGTGCTTGATAGTGATTATGTGCACTGTGGTGTATTTCTTCTTGCCGGAGACGAAGAGGGTGCCGATTGAAGAGATATATCTATTATTTGAGAATCACTGGTTCTGGAAGAATTACGTGGGACAACGTCACCAGGATACATTAGCGGAGCCAGAGAAGCTGGGAGAGAGCAAGCCCGCTCATGCCTAGGTTTCCATTTCTCTGTTTTTGTTTTTTGTTTTTTTGTTTGGTTTTAGTAGGAAGTTACTAGACTTAGGTTAAAAACCGAGTAGTCTCCCGCCCCCGCCCCCCCTTTTTTCCCAATTTGTGTAGTTTCAATTTTTTTTCCAGCATTTTAAATGATTATATCATTTTTTTATTTCATGTGTTTCCTTTTGCTTCGAACGAATTTTTTGTTTGTGTTTCAAATTTTAGCAATTTTATTAAAAAAAATTATATAAAAATTCTGTATAAAAAAATTAATTACTATATAAATATTTTTTTAATATAAAGTCATGTCAAAATCAAAGACTAAGATCTTTTTATATCAGAAGTAAAAGGCTTCTACAGGAAACTACGATGTTCTCCCGTGGTTTCCCGCATTGTAAAAGTACTTTAGATATAATTAAATCTTAATTTTTTTACATGGTTTTGATGTAGCTTTATATTAAAAAAATTAATTATTATAAAATTTATTAATAATTAAATTAAAACCATTAACAATGTGATAATTAATTTTTTCATGAGACTTTAACATAATTCTCACTTTTGTTATTAAAAATAATGTTTTCATGCCAGCATGATTCAAAAGTTCATGTTTTAAACGCCGGATGTGAACAAACCAAAAAAAAAAATCAAATTGATAATTTAATAATTAAGTAAAAAGTAATATCAAATACATAGATAAATTAAATCCACAATAAGTTTAGCATTTAGTAAAATACACAACATGAATATAAATCAACAATATTATAAATTATAATTTTATAATGTATCAAATATAAGTGAATCTTATTTAAATTAAATATAAAAAACTCAAAAACATCTACATTTATATTTATAGGTATTAATACATTCTTAATATTATATACATATGGATGGCTTAAAGATGAAATTAATTTCTAATAGTAATCTAATTTTTAAAAATTTTTTCCCTTCGACACGTACTCATTCCACAAATTCCGATAGCACCTGAAATTTCTTTCAAAAAAAAAAGAAAGAAAGAAAAGAGGTGATACTGCAAACAATGTACAATAAACATCTCTATAGTATCATGTTAAAAGCTTCGCGAGTTCATCGACACCTAATGTTCCTTGTGGTACAACATTCAAACACTGTCCATCAAAATCTACTTTTCTTGGAATCTTAACACTCTTCTCCCTCCCTTCCATCGAGAAACCAATCACTTTTTTTGTATCTGAAGCCTTGGTTTCTTGCTCGTCAGTGTCAGTATCAATTTTCTGAACCACAGCTTTTCTATGATGAAGCCTGAATTCCGGTCCAGGAGGAGCTGAATTGGCAAACGCAACTGACCTTCGATAAACGACATCAGCATCCAGAGATTCATCATCTAAAATAAGTGCACTGCCTCCCTCAACAGCTTGCTCCAACAGTAATAAAATGTCTTTTGTACATGGCGCAGGATCTACCTTGGCCTTACTAGAATTATTACTAGTTCCTATCACGGTATCTGATGCCAAAATTGAAGCAGAAAGATTGTCACCGCATTCTCTACCATTCACTATGGCCTTAGTTTCATCATCATCAATGATAACTTCCTCATCACCTTCAGTGCAGCTGTCATAATCTGATGAGGTCGTCCCACCACAGTAGCCTGGGAACTCCGTTTTGACTTCAACTTCATCGGTTCTCTTAACAAGTGAAGTTGCATCAGTTAATGAAGACCCATAAATGTTCCTGTCTTCTGTGACTAAGTCTCCTGAACTCTCGAAAATGCTGGTGTCATGAACTTCATGTCTTGCACGTTCTTCTTGAGCATCTGGGGGCAATGTATCAGTGTTTTTAATGTCAGCACCACTTTTATTAGCTTCCTTGCTGTCACCATTGGGACGTGGTAAAGCAGAAACCCAATTTCGTCCTCTCCACATAAGTATGTGTTCATTCTCAAATGATAGCAGTACACATGGAACAAGATCCTGCAATCAAAGAATACACAAGAAAGATATAATATGGCATAATTAATATAACACACATGATTGGCCCAAAAAAAAAATGATACAGCCAATGTAATTTTCAAAGGCTAATGTGAAATTGCTTATACCCTGAGCTTTGCTCCAATTCTTCTGTAGTCACTTGGATTCAGTCCCTGACAATTAATACGAACTAGTTCACACTCTTCAAATGCTTCCCTGACATTTCTTACAAGGTCACAATAAACACCATTTTTTGCTGTAGCGAGTAAAGATGGCCAAAGTGTCAGTTTGCCAGAATAAACAAGCACCGTCTTTCCTTATTTACCTGTTAAGCAGTAATATAACAACAACAAGTCTTATCCCACTAGGTGGGACCTGTTAAGCAGTAATGAAAATACAAAAAAAAAAAAAAAAAAGTTACCTAGCTGCCGTATGGGAATAAGTTTTCTTCCCCTCTTTCGCATTTCAGTTGCTTCTTCAAGAGTTAGACCTTCTGGAACTCGTTGAACTAACCTCGGATATACTGGAGGGATAGGTTTCCACAGCATGAGAGGGAACTGAGGTCGTGTTTTGTAATTGTAATTTCTGCCCCGGAAGAGGTATACAACACCACCCTTTCTGTAAATAATTTCCCCTCCTGTCCTTTCCTGAAAAAAAAAAAAAACAAAGAGAACAAATAAATCAGGAGAAGATCAAAGAGAACAAATAACAAAGTCAAAGTTCAAAACTTAGACCACTGAGAAGCCAAAGAAGTTGCCAGTTAGAAAAAGGAGAATGAAAGAGCAATCGACCAAATTGTCTTTCATCTCCTTATAAACTGTTCCAAACAACATTAGGAAACACGATTGAGAATTTTTTCCTATGTGAAATGCTAACCATCTCTACTTAACATTCAATAAAAATCTCTTAACATTTCACAGGAAAGAGCTTTAAGGGATAAAAAAGTAAAAAGCTGAAAGTAAATATTTAGATTTACAGAAGAAACAAAGACAGAATAAGATACTCAGCAAACTTCTTATTGTATGGGAGTTAAATGTACAAAGCCCAAATGAATTAGTATTAACAAAGCCTGAAGGATGAGAGGAGACAAGCATAAAAACCAACCTCTAACTGCTGGCACACATTATTCATGTCAACGGTGCAAACACCTTTGCACTTTATCTTGCACACCCTCCGCCGCTTCCAGTGAGCATGTATGTTGTCCAACATGTTGTGTGTCAAACCATCTCTACCTAAGAGGGAAATATGAACGCATATAAAAATAAATAAATAAACAATTCATTCCCTATGCATCAAAGATAAGCGGATTGAAGTTCTCTCCTTTTCGTGTTACCTGTCCTATTAGCATACCAGACACATTAGATAACTACCTTAAATCAAAGCAAACACATCCTGCTAGCAAGGTTTTCAAAATTCAATACATCTGAAAGAAATAAATGTAACCACAAAACAACCACTTTATTGTATAAAATAAATGTAACTAAAAAAAATACCAATATTCAGCTGTCTGCTTGTTTTCCTGCACCCTTTAATCAAGTCATCGATCTCCTCTTGCGTCAATGGCTCACCCAGTATCTCTTCCCTCGACTGCACGTACCTAGGGCCCGTCCCGGGCAAAAAAGGACCGGGCTTCTGAACCGGCTTGACCCCCTTCTTATGCGGAGGCGGCAGCACGAACGAATCGAATTCCTTCAGCTTCTTCTTGCTTGGGGGCAATGGGGCTCGACCGGTCCACGGGCGCGGCATGGTGGTCGGACCGAAAGGAACAAACGGCGGTTCCCGCATCTTTATGGGCTTCATTTTTGGGGTCTCGGTGTAACTGTACTTGAATTCAAACGGGGCGCCGTCAATCACATAGGAGACTCCATCATCTGCCACTTTAACATTAGGAGGCGTGCTCACAACTGGAGTGTCTCTGGGATTAGGTATATTGGAAAACCGAAATGCTGGGTGGGATTCAACACTGGGTTTTGGGGGCTTGGAGTACTTGGATTTTTTCCCAGGGATTGATGGTCTGGAAGGAGCCGAGGGGGTACCAATTGATCGAAATGTTTCAACAGTGGAGGAAGTAGGAGAAGAATCGTCATCCATATTGGCAATCTTGTTAGCAGAGTTGAAGCGACGCTCGCGGCGGATGTCATCTTCGATTTGCTGCTGTCTCCGTCGGCGAATGTTAAATTTCTCGGCGTTGGCGTTGTTCCACCGAGAGAACCGAACTTCCGTGGACGGCCGATGCTGTTGGAGTAGGGAGGAATTGGGGTTTGGGTCTGGCGCCAGGAAAGGGAACCGGATTGCCAACTTCAGCGCCATAACTGATAAGATAATTTGCTTTACATTTCTAGTGCTCGCCCAGCGCCACAAGCACAAGTGCTATAGCCTACCCAGACAAAGAAGAAAGGCCATATTTTTCAGAAATGACAGCAGCGACGTCGTTGAACTTCCGTAGCTATGTGATATAGCTTTGGGCCTATGGCCCATTTTAATATCATCAAACCTAATTAAGAAATTCTCTTTGCAATCAGCATAATTATTTTGCAAAATGATAATTCAGTTTTAAAGAACGATTTACTTACTAGTACTCTCTCCATTTAAAAAATATCAAATATTTTTAATTAAATTTTATGTTTTAATAAAGTAATTATTTTTTTAAACTAACATCATTTTTACATATTTATTTTATTTAATAAAATATTTTATTTTAAAATAAAGATAAAATAATTTATTCATCAAAATCATTTTTGAAACGAAACAAAAATAATAATTATACTTTAAAATATTAAAAATTTCTCACATTTTTAACACCCAATCCTTAAATATTTTCTAATGGAGTAAATAAATTTTAAGGTAGATTATGATATGTCTTTTTATGTCATCATTTGGTCAATATATAATGATTAAAATGTTTTAATTTCTCTATTAGAAAATATAAGGTATGTTTAACTGAATCTCATCCCTAATAAAGTAGTTAATGTACTTCAAACTAACATTATCTTTTCATATATACCCTTATTTAATAAGGTGTTTCACTCTAAAATAAATATAAAGTAATTTATTTATTAGGAATAATTTTAAAAAAAAAGTAATGATTATATTTTAAAATACTAAAAATGTTTTAAATTTTTTAACACCCAACCTCTTAAAAAATACCTTATATTTTTTAAAAGGGAGAGTAATGTTTAATATTTCTTAGCATTAAAAAGTATGTGAGTTACAAGTTATTTATAAATTATTGTTGTCAATCTTAAATTATAAGAAGTTCTAAATAATTGATTCGGTTAACTTTGAATGTTTCCTATTTCGAGTTGATAAGTAAGTTGCAAATTACTTGTAAATCACATTCTAGTTTGAGAAACCAAGCTACAAATTACTTGAATTTTTCTAAACCAAAAAAAAAAATAGAACTTTCAAACAATTGATATAATTAACTTTTAAATCAATAATAAAAATCGAACTAAAGGTGTAAATAGGAGATAACGAACAATTGTTAAGAGTAATTTCATCAATTCACCCAAAATTTTTATGACATGAGGACGTTTAGAACTTTACTAATATTTTAGAATATTTTGAAACCTAATTATAATTAAACTTGTCATTTAGAACATAATAAGATTTTACACCCGTGCAATACACGAAAATATATCAGAAAGTAACATAGAGAAATTGAGATTATAATTAGTTTAATTTTTCAAATTGTTATTTTGTTTACATTAAAATTCTAAAAAATTCAATGGATTGTATACCCGTTTTTTACAATTACCGTAAATTAAAATTTTAATTTTATCATAGGTTTCACATGAGCTAATTTAATTATAGGTTTTATATTTTTGACTTATTTTTAGCAGGGATTTTTATTCTCCGTTGTTTAATGAAAATTTTATATGTTGTTTTATTATATAAACATTAAAAATAAAATTGACTATAGCACTCACCAAATGACAAAAAAATTGTTAGAATATTTTCTGAATGAATAAATATCTTTTTGAAAAATATGTCCTTAAAAATCATTACTTTGTAAAATTCATTGTTATCTTGACTTGAATTTTAAAAAGGCAATCCATATTCAAGAATTTTCATTATGTTTTGAAGGAAATTTGTCATCTTAATCTATACATAGATATTGGAATAGGGAGTGAATTAAGCTTTAAAAAAAAAGTGTTATTCATGCCTTGGTAATGTCGTGTACAGCGTTCCCCTCCATCTCTATTTTTTTATACTTCAAAGGACCTTTCCCGCGAAAAAAATATTGACAATAAGATGATGTCAAATATTTTTTAAACTGAAAAAAGGGACCAGACACACCAAAATGACTAAAAAAAGAAAAACAACACCATAATACAAGGGTTACGTGGCACAAGCAACTGTCCTTATCCTTGCGGGCCCACATAGATGTTCAGGAAAAGTTTTAGTCATCTGTGCTGCAACAAAGGGTAGAGATTATTATTTTTAAATTACTTTCACTTCTGGCTGATGGTGCATGGACTTTTTTTTAAGGCTAAATGGCATCAATTAATCAATTAATATAGCACAGTAATAGCTTTATTGAACCTCTAATTTCTCTGCACAAAAATATTGAACATAATAGGAGTATAAAAAGAAACTATGGAAGCATGTAGAGATACTTGTATAACTTAATATGAAATCCTTAGATTTTGTTTCTCAAATCAGGCCGACCTTAGCTTGACTATTCTTTTAATCTTTAGTTAAATCAACCGAAACTTTAAAATGGAGGTAAAAAAGTTAGAACATTTAGAATGCAAGAAAGAGCAGAGAGCCTGGATAAAAAAATAAAAAATTAAAAAACTCAGAGAGCTTTGGTGCTTTTGCTTGATAGTTTCGAATAAAAGGTGAAAAAGTATTTATAAACTTCCTTTATTTTTCAAAACTTTCTCACATGGTGAAAATTAATCCAATTCAACTATTTACAATGATTCTTCAAAATTTTTTATGGTAATATTTAACTAACTATTATAAGTATTTACAAGGAGAATTTTAAAATATACATAAATGAGATATCTTTAGAATAATCTAAACATTTCTTGTATTATCCACACTAGAGATATTCAGATCTTTTAAGTGCTTAACAATATGTTCTTGAAGACTCGATGCTTTCCTAATTGCTCTAGATTATTCTAGTCTTCTCTAGGACATTTAGAAGTTTCTAGAAATATCTTAACCTCATAAATGTACTTATATTGTCACATTATGCTCCACTAATGAAAGACTAATTGGTAAGGATGTGATATATAACTCACGAAGTTATCAGTTCAAATCCCCCTCCTTTTATGAGGATTTGTTTGGTGACTTATTTGTAAATGCTCTTTGAGTTTAAAGACGTACTCCATCCTATCATAACTCTACTTACTCAAAAACTTGTTATATTAATAGGAAAAGTTAATCATTTGATTATTATAATAATGACTTATTATAACTTAATTCTTAAATTTTAACTAGTTATAACTCGATTATCATAATTTTAATTTAGTTGTACTTTAATTTTTAAACTTTATCTCTTACAACTCAATTTTTTACAGTTTTAACAATTTAACATAGTAGTTCCTGTATTGTAAATAAAATAAAATTATAAATATCAAAATTTTATTAAAATTTAGAGCTAATATTTTAAGTTAGTATAAACTCTTTTGATCTCTAAAAAGATTAAAATTTTTAAATTGTTTCAATCCTTATAATTTTATTTTTAAAATATAGGAATTAAAATTTTAGATAGTCGGAGGAGCAAGTTGTAAGAATTAAAATTTAAGGTTGAGTTATAATTAAATTAAAATTATAAAAAATAAATTATAATAATTTAAAATTTAAGGATTAAATTATAAATTATAATTAAGTCAAAATTTTGGGACAAAATGATTAATTTAAAAAAAAAATCAAAAGACAGCTTTAGAATTTGCCCCAGAACTCCACGTGGCTCACCCCTTCTCCAGAGGCAAGCCCGGCATCTTTGGTCTATTTGATAGAAAGAATCAATGACGAACGCGAGCCATGTGCCTCTTCTCAGCCCTTATTTCTCCTGGGAAATTTCGAGGTCGTAAATCGTAATCCCCCAAGACAACCCCCCCCCCCCAACATGGAGAATATATATTACATATATAACAAAAAATACTTAAATAACAGGATAAAGTATACTAGTATTAGATTATCTTTGTTGATGAGTGTATAAATGACATCGTAATCCAAAATCCAAGGATAGTCAATAAAGTCTTTCATTTCTGCCAAAAAGACTCTGGTTCGAAAATTTTATTCAAAGCAAATGCTGAATCATGGTCTCCCGAATTCAGGAAAGCTAATCCACACCTCCACATTGAATTATTTTTGGTAACCTGTATCTATCTCTGAAGATACTGAGATAAATAGCTTGCTAAAGATAGATAACTAAGAGTGGGACACCCGTAGTGTGTACAAATACATTATTAAAATGCTGAATTAAAGCAATCAGGATAACGACCAGCAATTGCGCATCCTTATGGTCATGGAGATCACACCGTGCTTTATTTCCATTCAATCAGTTCACTTCCCAACCTTTATCATTCTTTGTTATTATTATGCCTTGGATTCCACTTAATCCATTTTCCCCCTTGTATTAGTGAAAAACCTCCGTGTTCAGCTATTTGCAGATTGTAGCCATCTTGATTTTTGGGCTGCGAACATATTCGACTTTAAGGTTTAAGTCACTCGATTCGTATTCAGTTTTTGCGTTAAATTTGACTGATTTTTCTCTTCTTTTTATACGTGACTATGGTTCATAAAGTTCTGAAAGCTTCGCTGATTAATTTTTTGAGAACTGATACCTTACTCTTCATAAATAACTTGGTGACTATTGGGCATCTATAGAGATGCAAATAAAACTAGAAAAATTTCAATCTTAACAGGATATCTTCCAGAGTTATTTCAACACGAACTGGACTAACGCAAATGTTTTAAATCCTTTATCTTGTGAGTTTAATTCCCTGCTTGCTCTTTGGATCTGTAATGGAAGACGTTGCTTCATTCTACAGGCTGTGAAGGAGATTAAGATTTTGCTAGTTCTTCGCTTTCCTGTATTTTCCCAAAAAGGAATCCAATCTGAGAGGAGTTAGCGTTTTAGACCAATGGCAATTCTCTGATTAGATTTTTCTAACTGATGGATGACACACTCACCAATCTTTTCACATTGACAAGTTTCGTCAATGATCATTTCATACAATTCATTGGTGAGTTCTTGCTAGTCTCTAAAAATGTAAAATGATATGACTTTCGAAGTATTATTGGCTGTTTGAAGTAGTTGTTTTCATGTAATGCGTAATCAAGCTGAATTTTGCTTCCTGCCAATATTGCAGGGCATCTTGTACTTAGAGATGTAGACAGATGGAAAGAACATTTTGTGATCAATCCAGCGGTCATTTCTTCAGTATAATGTATAAAAAGTTACACCAGCAGCACATCTTCACAGCCAGAAACTGTTGGCCAAAACCACGATATATGTGAAAGAGGAACTGTTCGTAGTACCAATGATACGTGATCTTTAATTTTAAATACCAGTTATATCACTGCCATTGTTCCTTTGTTTTTAAAAGGGTAATGATCTTTTTCCTTTGTGCTTAAATTTCCAGAAAAGTCAAGCACGTAAATCAAAGCTTTCAGTCTAGATTCTTATATGTTAGATGAAGTGGAATGGCCAATATCTTGAGCTTTTGCCAATTGCTACTGGACTTTCTTCTTATGGATGCAGGTTGACACTTCCAATAGTTGGTCTGAAACATGCTTGTTGTTTAGCAATTTCTCCGTGGAGATATTTTTTCTCAAGCATCAGAAAGGCTCAGGTTCGAGGTCATAGGCAAAAGAAGTAAGTCTTTTCAAAGCAAAATGGTTGGGACGTTGAAATAATAGATCTTGCTTCTTTTTCACCATAGAAGTTAGTGATACATTCTGTCAGACTTATATCATGTGCATGGATACCGTGGTTCTTCGGATGACATTGGATGGCTACAACAAGATCCCAGGATGCCTCCAGTAGGGGATGGTACTGCAAGATTCTTGGAATTGCTTTCAGGCATAAGGTACAATATCTTGTCATAAAGTTCCAATATGAAGTTGGCCTCAATGGTGGCTTATTTCCTGGTCAATGCTTTCAAATGTTACAGTGTAATTTGTTGCAGAGAACCCGATGGAAGTTCTGCCACATTTGTTAATCACTTAATCTCATAATTATTGACCTGACATGATACATATTCATAGGAATGGAAAGTGCTCACTACCGAACACTTTTGTTTATCTCTTGATTCCAGGTATAGTAGGATCCATGTATCATTTTCTTTCCTCGTTTATTGTGCCATATGGTTCAGACTAAGAGATTCACTTATTTCAGGCTTCTTCAGCAATCACGGCCCCTTGTACTCTGTAGCCACTAGGAGATTCCTTTCAAAGAAGGGCCTTACCTGCCACATCGCTAAAGTTCATAGTGAGGTAATTAATCATCACACATCAACAATGGAAATCAATTTTCCTTTCATGCTTAAGTACATGCTCTACTGTCAGCTTTTTGCATACTTGGTATGACAAATTCGGGGGGAAAAAAACAAGAAGAAGAAGAAAAAATGAAATGCATTGATGCTTCATTTTCCTGTTTGTCCCCCCCCCCCAAGGGGGTTAAAGGCTTCAGTCGGACACAATGCTTGGGAAGTGAAGCTCTACATTGAGGAGCTCTTCTGGGGTTCTGGAAAGCGTTTGTTGCTTCTAGGACACAGTAAAGGTGGAGTACATGCTGCAGCTGCATTGTCTCTGTATTGGTCAGACCTGAAAGACAAAGTTGCTGGTTTGGCTTTGGTGCAGAGTCCACATGGTGGCACTCCTGTTGCTTCTGATATGCTTCGCGAGGACCAAATTGGCGACAAAGAAACTCGCAGGATCATAGAACTTCTCATATGCAAAGTATTAAGGGTTAGGGGATCATTTCCTGCCCTGAAGCTTCCGTTCCTATCATTGCTTATTTCATCTCTTTATTTTGTCAAGAGTACAAGTGTATCTGTAAAGACATTATAATAAAACTATTAATAGTTTATAACTTTTACATAAGATCATCAGAACCTGTGCATTGAAAATTGAAGTTGGTTCTTAGCAATCTGTGTCTGGGAATCCTCTTTGACTGATGCAGCTGATTTTGGTCCCTTCCCTTTCTTTAGGTTTCATTTATTTGCAGTACAAAACTTCATGTCATCCATCCAAGTTTTTCTTCTGAAATGATTTTCGGTGTCAGTTCTTGTGCTTATTTGTGTGTCAATGATTATGCATTTAAGGGTGACATAAGGGCTTTAGAGGATCACACATGAGAGGCGAAAGAAATTCATCATGAAACACATGCTGACATTTGAAATTCCTATGATATCCTTCCATTCAGAAGCAAGCATTGCTTCTGGTGTTCTGGCAACAATGACTCACATTGCTCATGCTAAAATCCCCTGGCTCCCTCTGAAAGGCAATGAGTCTAGAGAGTCTAATAGACTATAAAAAAACAGCCAATTAGCGATAGAATTTTTCATTGTTAATCGGTGAAAATTTATTGTTAAATAGATTAACAACGAAATATTTTCGTCAATAAAAACATCATCACTAGTTCGATAGCAACAAAATTTGCAATTCCATTGCTAATTAGTGACAGAATTAGTGTCATACTTTGCAATTCTGTCGCTAATTAGTGATGAAATTAGCAACGTTACTAATTAGCTACAGAACGATGGCAAAATTTTTTCATCATTAAATAAGAATAAGCTATTTTATATTTCCATTCCTAATTTATTAGGTAAACCAAAATATTATTGCCACGTCACCCGATAAACCAATGTCATCTCAGCGCCACCTAGTGGAACAGTACCACCTCACCATCATATCACTTGTCGCTGATATGTCAATTATTATTACCTTCAATTGTATCTTAGCTTGATTCGAACTTGCAAGCTCACACTCCCTAGTGCTTTTGCGTCCACCTTATTGCCAATTAGCTGAAAATTTTTTTTTAATTTTAATTGATAAATTAAATATATACTCCCTCTGTAAAAAATGTAAGGCATTTTTAACCGAATTTCATCCCTCAATAAAGTAGTTATCTGTTTTTAAACTAACCCTATCTTTTTATATTTATTCTTTTAAACACCCTACAATAAACATAAAGTCATTTATCAATAGGGACTTTTAAAAAAAAGACAATGATTATATCTCAAAAAATTAAAAATGCCTTACATTTTTTAACACTCAACTTCGCAAAAAATACTTTACATTTTTGAATGGAGAGAGTAATACTTAATCACACACACATATTAATAAATATATTATTTAAATTATTATTAAATATAGCATTTAAATTTACTTATTTTTTAACATTATATTTATTTATTAATATGGAAAAATTGGTTTATATATAATAATTATTTCTATTATATTTTATTTAAAAAAATTATTTTTGATAATAAATTTAATATTAAATTGAAAAATATTTTATTTTCAGTATATATTATATTATAATTTGTATCTATATAATATATAATATTTCAATTCTTATTTTTAATTATTTTATTTAATTTTTATTTTTATATAAGAATAATTAAGTATACAATTTAAATTATTATTAATAATATACAAATAACTTAAAATAATAAATTATTTTAAATTATAATTTTTAAATTATTTATTTATAACATAATAATAAGTTATTAAATAAATTATATATAAATATATATTATAAATAATAAAATTAAACTGAAAGTAATATGACGGAATTAGCGATGAAATTATGACAAAAAATTTTATTATAAATTTTTCCATCACAAATTCCATCACTAATCGAAATAAGATATTATGATCATTAGCGATGAAATTTTTCGTCAGTACATTCTATCAATAAAGTATTAGTAATGGAACAATGATAAAATTTTAACAATTGAATTTCGTCGTTAAATTTTATTGCTAAATTCACAACAGAGTTAGCAACCAGCCGTTAAATTCCATCACTAATTCGTTATTTTTTTGTAATGATATTTGCGTCCAATCTAGACAACTAAGTTCCTGTAGTAATGCCCCTATCTGCTGCCATAGCTATTTGTGCCTCCGCCTACAGCTCAGGTATGGCGAAAACAGTGATGGCCTGGTCACATGTCGGGATGCTGAAGTTCCAGGATGGTTGCTGTGAGACCAGACAGGAAGCTTGATCATGCCTGGACGGTGTACTTCAATCAAGAGAAATCCTAGGGAACCTGATGCAGGTGAAATGTGTGAGGCTTTATTGACTCTGTTTGTAGTGCTTGGTACGGCTAAAGAAAGTACCTGAGCAAGTTAGACAGTGATATACATGTTTTTGCGTTTCTTATTACAGAAGACATGCATATTATACGTAAAGTACACTTGTCAAACATAAGCTATGACTCGGGGTCATCTGGTTTATCAAAAAGTTGATACTGTTTCAGAGCACCAAACAGCAGCCTGTCT
The DNA here is from genome assembly GCF_029017545.1 of Prosopis cineraria. Taxonomy (NCBI): domain Eukaryota; kingdom Viridiplantae; phylum Streptophyta; class Magnoliopsida; order Fabales; family Fabaceae; genus Prosopis; species Prosopis cineraria. The sequence continues at coordinate 41,072,795 of NW_026555332.1, forward strand.
TCCATCATAGTGACAGCACCTAAATAACCGCTGTATTGGTCAAGAACGTTGAACCTTTTTAAACCAGAAAACTTCCTGTGAGAAGCAGAAGCACTGAACATAAAGCAAAAACACATAATCAGATGTACTTGTTGTTTAAAAAATGACCGACTCTCTCTCTCTCTCTCTCCCCAGAATTCTCCTCCTTTCTCTTTCTCTCTCCAGAATTTTCCTCATTTCTCTCTCTCTCTCTAGATTTCTCTATTATTTTCTAGACAAAACCGGATGGCATTTCCACCGCCTTACCTAATCTATAAATTGGTGTGTGTGCTTGCGCCATTTGTGTGAGCAGCAAAGAGAGAAAGAAACCGAAGCAAGAACGAAGAAGTGAGTCTGTGAGTGTTGTGAAGTGTGAAGTAGAGAGAAGAAACCAAAGTAGTAACAAGTGAGTGACGTGAGCGTGTTGAAAGAGTCGAGTAAAAGAGTGTAAACTATTGCTCGAGTATGCAATAAAATCATTCCTTATCCAAGCCTACACTAATAATTTGGAGGTTTCCTCACCCCAAATTTCAACACTTGTGTTTGCTCATACATTTTAAGCATGCAGACCCTGCTAAGGCTATGAGATATTGCAGCGTTTGCTAAGAGGATGAGCACTATATTTGGGCAAGTCCAATCATTTTAAGGCTAAAGAAAAAAATATTTTAAAGTTAAACTATATATATTTAATATACTTGTGTGAAATTCAATTAAATCAAATAGGCAAATCATGTCAATGTGATAAGGAAATAAATTACGAAACATTCTTACATTTTTAAGTATTGCCATGCTCTATAAACAGTATTTCGTCAATATTTAATTTTGTAAAATAATTAATATCTCAATATATTTAAAAATTTATCTGTCAACATTAAAATGTTTCAAGCACATAAATATACAGAAAATTTAAAAATATTTTGTGTTTATAGAAGATTTGAGTGAGCTTCTCACTTATTCCTTCACAGAAAGGATAAATAGATTTAAATAATTTTTTTTGTATATTTATGTGTTTGAAATATTTCAATGACAAATAAATGTTTAAATAGATTGAGATATTAATTATTTTATAAAATTAAATATTGGAGAAATATTGTTTATAGAGTATGGCAATACTTGAAAGAGTAAGAATGTTTCGTAATTGATTTCGTTATCACATTGACAAGATTTGCTTCTTCTGCTTTTTTTTCCCTCTCTCTCTATGAAAGAGAAAGGGAAGGGGGAATTGTTTGCACAAGGGGCTGGGGGTTGTTGCCGCAATGTAAAAGGAGAAGGGGATGAAGACTATGTTTGGAAGTTTTTTTTAAGATGGAATGAAATGAAATGAGATGGCTAAAAGCTTTATGCTATTGCTTGAAAAAAAATTTTTAAAAATGATGGAATGGCTTGGGTAGCCTTTCAAGCCATCTCTTGCCATTCTAAAATAAAGGATGGAATGGTATAATATAAATAACATTTTTATCAAATTATCATTATATTTCTTATTTTCTCTCACTCTTTCACTCTCCCGTACCTTAAAATTAAAAAATATAATTATATCTTATTCAAATATATTAATTTTATAATTATTCTTAAATAATAATTAAATAAAATTATTTATTTTTTTAATGAAACTTCCAAACAATGGAATATTCCATTCCATTTTGTTCCGTCCCTCTCCACCACATTTCATTTCATCAATGACCGTTCCTCTTCATTCCATCATATACTCTCAAACATACTCAAAAGGAGTGGAGGTTGTGACTTGTGGGGAAGGGAATTGTGTGAGCAATTAAAATAATCTGAACTATTTGTACAGCTCAGATTTAAAATTTTTATAATTTTTGAAATAAAAAAATTATGAAATTAATAAATCTATCTATTAATTATCTATATGTAAAGTTGATATTTAATTAGGTTAACCCAAATTTAATATTGTTCTTTTATAATTTTTATAAATTAACCATATAGATTTATTATGGATTGTTTTGAATCTAACAGCATGATAAATTAAAAATTTTGAATCTAAACAATATAGAATAGATTTGTATGATCAATCTATAAAAAATTGATACTAAAATTGGACCGATCTAATTAAATAGGGACCATACATATTGGTAATTAATAGATTTATTCAAAATTTTACAAATTTTTATTTTAAAAAAATACAAAAAATAAAAAATGTACTTAAATCTAAACCATCCAAATTTAATTTGGTTGGTTCAAATTATTTCTTGGGTGATAAGTACCACCCTTGATGAGCACTGAATGTGCCCCTGGACGAATAGTGTTGTTTGTAAGGAGAAAGAAGGTGACAAGTGTACTTTTTATTATGTGACATGTTTCTTTTAATAATGATACAGAAATTGGTTTCATAGACACCAAGTCCTATATAAGGTTGAAACAAAAAAAAAAAAATAGAACCTAGCATCTGGCAAACCAAGTTTCAATTTGTAGTATCATAGTAAATATTTCTAATAATGTAATATCTTAGTAAATAAAACTTTTCTAATAGTATGATGATCAATTTGCCGTTGAGAGAATTAGAAAGAGGAGAAAAATTAATATTGGGAGAGGTTAATTAAGAATGCTGCAACAACAATGAATATATGAAAGAAAACTAAGTTTCAATAATGCTAACTTTTAATTTACAACATGAAAAAAGAGTGAATATCAGGCCAATTTCTTTTTAGTCTTTTTAGTGCATATTTATAAATTTAAATTCTTTCCACCATGTAATGTTCTGGGAAATATTTTTTTTCCTATAGCACGCAGGTCAAAAGGCCTGGTAGTTTGAGTAACAACTCAATATAATTTTGTATTTTATTTATATATAACTACAATTTTTGTATCAATTTTTCAAATTATTTATATATAAAACAATATATAATATAAGATTTATAACAAGTTCGTTGATAACAAAATTACCATAAGCCATGTTATAACTCCTTCCTTGACGTAGATATCTGTTTATGATAAATACTTCCTTTAGTTTTATTTATAAAAAAAAAATTTAAAAATTTATTTGATCTCATTTATAATTTACGATATAATTTTTTAAATAATATTTAAAAAATATTTTTAAATTATTATTTTATGAAAAAAAATAATATGACATCACTTTTTAAATTTGTTATATAGAAGTATATTTAAAATTTTATATATTTTTATTCTTTTTAATTTTTTTATATTGATATTAATAAAGTTGATAAAAGAGTTATAAAGAAGATAAAAGGATTATAACTCTTTTCTCTATTCGCGTGTTTGTGTGTTTTTGTTTCCACTGTAATTTAATTTTCCAGTCTCCTCTGCAAAGCACTCAAGCGGATTACAGATGGCATAAAATTTTTGGGCGAACATTGTTCAAGAATTCCGAGCACTGTACCTATTTGGCTATATTGACTAATAAGTTAATTTTTTAACAAAAAATATAATAAAATCTAGCAAGTTAGCACTTGTTATAAATCATAGAGAGCATTTCATTTCAAAGTTTCTGTAGTACATAAATTCCAAATATAAAGTAATTTTGGTATAGGGATAGCAGAAAGGAGATTAAATAATATCTATAGTTGCATTTATCATTTATGTGAGGCGTGGAGGTAAAGAGAACATTAAATGACTTTCCAGGTGATCATCGCCATTTGGCATTCCATGAAAAGAGACTGTTACATGCTCCTCAGCTGTACTGTAAGTTTGCTGTCTTCCATCTCCTTTCACCAAACTCTGAAACCAATGAGACTTGTACTCCACAAGTAATGAGGACCCCAAAACTGCCCGGTATGGTTGCCACCGGAATTTCATGTGATCTGAATACCATCACATACCTAAATAGATATTTATATTATATTTCCATGGCTCCACCCTCATTTAATACGTGAGATGCTTTGGGTCTACCTATTTAAACTTCTGGACCTGTGCATCATCTCACCATCTACCTAACCTTTTGGATCTTTCTTTCTGCAGTGCATGATCCTGTACTATGATGGTATTATTATTATTATTATCATTATTATTACTACTATTATTACTATTATTATTATTTTTTAAAAAATAAGGGGTCAAAACAAAAATAATATTTCTTTTCATTCATTAATATTGACGCTGAAAAAAAAAACAAGAAGAAGAAGAGAAATGATTCATGTGTGTGCTATTCCAACTCGTTATATTTCACTGTCATCCCATTTTTTAAAAAACATTTTTGAGCTCAAAAATGGATGGCTCCACTCATTCAATTGACTTTGGCCCCTCTCTGTAGTAACCTGCAACTAATCTCGTGCATCTACTGCATATATCTGCATATTATTATATAAATATGTATGTATGTATGTATATGTTCTATCAACTGCTTCTACTCTTGGAAAGACAGAGCATTTTTCTGATTCTTATATAGCACTGATTTCAAAGTCATCTTAGGTAAAATCTCTGTGGCAAGTTACAACTTCAATCCAATCAATTTCTGTAGTCCAGCAGTTTCAAGTTTGTTCTTGTAATAAATGACATGATATTGTAAACAAATGGGAACTTCATTATATATGACAGAGAAACTTTTCACACAAATACACTGTTGTTCTCTTTGAGGAGAAGGCAAATTAACTGCTACTTATCAATTAGAGAACGCCACATCTCATCTGTGACCAGGCTCCCCTGCTCATGAAGTGAATTCAACTTCAACTAATAATTCACAAGGGATATAATTTAACTGGGCAATTATTTGATGTAAGGAACAAATCCGCCCAATAGCTTGTTTCAATATAGTTTGAGATGCAATACAACGTACCGTGTGGGGTTTGAATGCACATGGGAATCAATCTATATGTCTCTTCCAAGTGCAATCTGATTTTCAACAGGCTTAATAAATGTAACCATTCAAGATTAGATCGTGTTTGATTCATCTTTCGTTTTCCTTAAGGTAACTATAGTTTTCGTGGCATGTTTGTATTATTTATTAAGATAGCGGAGCTAAAGAAGAAAATTAGCGTTTCATCATCTAAGGGTGGCAAATTATTCAAACTTCTTGCAAATTGTCAAACTCGTGTTTGCGTTTGTAGTCCAAAGGAGGGGGAAAACGGAAAAAAGAAAACAACCTTTCGTATGAGAGAAGCTAATCACTAAACTAACATTTGTTTATTGACAGCTCATACACGTATGAATGGTACAATCATGAACGTCATAAGTGATTAAGTGATAATGATGAAGCGAAAACAGAAGCTCCCAAGCATATATCCAACGAAGTGATTCACTTTTCATCATCTTTTGCTTACTTTTTCTGTTTGCACCAGCATGTAGGAAAGTGATACTCATTTACTGAACAATGTCGCAATTTTCATATAAGGTCATTAAAATTTTAAAGCTGAACTCCTCCTTTTGGGTAATAAACTGATAACTTAAATCAAAATTCAGACTTGTAGTAGTCCTTCAGTTTTCATTGATCTGGTAAACAAGTCGTAGCGGTGATTGTACTATAGAATGACCCCTGTTTTAATGTTTGATTGAACAGCAACGTGAAGCATTAAGATCATCTTGGAGAGTCGGAATCGTCTGTTCTGTGATACGTGTAAGAAAGGACATTCATGTCGGCTCATATTATTCAATTCCCCGTATCCAGAAATGGCTTAAAGTCGAGTTTCATGGAACTGATAAGATCCTTCGTTGCTAATTATAATAGAGAGAAGAATAAGTGAGGCTTTACTCTCTAAATTTGGATTGCCCTTCATTCAGGAGATACAACAAAATACATGTTGTATATTGAGCCGTATTGACATTGTTGTCGTTGAGGAAAATCTCTAGTTTCTTCGTGCCAAGAGTCATACGGCTTCCAAGCAGACCGAAGATGCCACGTATAGAGAGTAGAGGTAACCATGCTGGGACCTACTCAATGATAACCCTGAAACCTAGGTTATTCCTTGAACCTGAAAGGTTAATACTGAGAATTAATTCTCAAGCTTGATCGCGCTTTGATGGTCTAAAATGGGTTTCAAAAACTCGTTTTGAGTAATTTACTGAGTGCGAAAAGCTCGAGCTAGAGTTTGCTGGAACTGACCCAGTCCAAATTTTCCCGAGTCAAGAGATGGGTATGTTTTTTGTTCTTGTCGTTTTATAATTTTATCAGGAAGAGATAATTGAGGAACCGCACACTGTGTCAGAAAAAGCGAGGGGGAAGAAAAAAGTAAAAAGTAAAAACCATGAGCAAAGATGAAATGGGTGAACAATGTGAATTTCGTGTCAGAAACCCAAGCCTGAAAGAGAAAGAAGTACTCTGTTTTTATTCTTCGCAAGAAGACAAAGCACAGTCATGCAAGTATGGTAAAGGTAAACAATACCGTCCGGGAAAAAAAAAAAAAAGTGTGATAAACAAGGTAGAGAAGTGGCAGGTGGTGGTAGGGGTACATACAGAGAAACTGAGAAAAGACTAAACTAATAAATGGGATGAGAGGACAGGTTAGTGAAATGAAGTGAAGAAAAAAAAGAAGAGAGCAGGGGACCATAATAGCGTCGTTCTACAGTCATAATCATGCACAAGCACAGTGGGAAAAGATGAATCAAAAGGGGCGAAAAAAAGCCTAACACGGAGAGCCTCGGGGGCTTCACTCGCAAAGTCTGAAGAGGGTGTGTATGGCTTATATCTAAGCCTAAGTAGCTCAGATCCACGCTTTGTTCGCCGGTATTCTAGAAAATCCTCTGGCTTACATACTTTGGAATATTATATATATACATTATAAAATGAAAGAAGTATATAACATTAATGGTGATTTTCTTTCCCTTGATCCCTAGCTAACAGGTTAATGATTATTTTAGAAAATACCATCAACGGAATGGAATATTTTATCAAATCAAATATAAAATACAAAACTGTACAGTAAGTAAAATCATTCATAAGTGTAGTTTACGTCATATGTTTCTTATGCGGGACGAAGGAATCTAATCCGGTCATACAAAGTATGCTCCCCCACTGTTGCACATCTTCGCATTCATCCTCCTTCCATATTATTTTTCTGACCTGAAACGAGGAAAATGCAATGAAAATAAACAAGTGTTTATTGGGGTTTTTTTTTTTTTGGAAGTGTTTATTGGGTTAACATAAGAAAATGGAGTGCATATATATAATAATATTATGGTTGATGAAGGGCAAGGTAAGGGCATTGAAAGCGGAACCATTCGTGTGGGGGTCACTGCTTCCAAATCAGCCCCACGTTTGTCTCTCACTTCCCTCCGCTACTAAAACCCCTCCTCTTCCCTCTTCCTCCTTCTCATTCCCTCAAGCTCCTCCTCTACAATCACATTCTCTCGACTCCAAAGTTGCTATTTTGAACCTCTTGACGCAAAAGGAAAGAAGAAGGAAAAAAGAAATTGGATACCGTTGAGCTGAACCATAGCTTGCTAGCGACTCAGTCACTCTGTCCTCGTCAATATCAATGGCTGAGCTACCCTGCTCAGAGATAGAGACAAGCATTTACACAAACTGGTCCTCACACTCTCCGTCCTCGTCCTCGTCCTCGTCCTCAACATCTGGACTGTCTCCGTCTCAGTCATTGCCAAACTCTGCTTCTGAGCCATTGCCAGCACAACAGAGGAAGCTCAAGCGGGGGCGGGATAGCAGCAACAGCAAGCATCCCGTGTACAGAGGGGTTCGAATGAGGGCGTGGGGTAAGTGGGTGTCGGAAATCCGGGAGCCCAGGAAAAAGAACCGGATCTGGCTCGGCACCTTCGCCACTCCGGAGATGGCGGCGCGTGCCCACGACGTGGCCGCGCTCGCTATCAAAGGCCATTCTGCCATTCTCAACTTCCCGGAACTCGCGGGTTCCCTGCCCCGACCTGCTTCCAACTCCCCCAGAGATGTTCAGGCCGCCGCAGCTAAGGCCGCTGCCATGGAGGTATTCAGTCCTCCGACGAAGTCGCTCTCGTCTTCCTCTTCGTCGTCGTCATTGGCAATGTCCTCCTCCTCCTCTGGCGACCCGTCCACCCCGGAGTTACTGGGCGAGATAGTGGAGCTGCCGCCTCTGGGGAGCAGTTTCGAGTCGCCCGACCCGGGCAACGATTTCGTGTTTTTTGACCCGGTGGATGGGTGGCTCTACCCTCACCCATGGTATCACAGCATTTATGGTGAAAAGGATTGTGGTGGGTTTTTCCTTGCGGATGACACGTTAATGCAAGAAGCAGAGAGTATGGCCCAGTGTGTATTTGAGAGCTCATTGTGGCAAAATTAACATCACCCCCTGGTGCGTGGTCTCTCTCTGTGTCAATCAATCCTATTTTTCCAGGGTTGTCAATGTGAGCCCTTCCCCAATTTTTCTCATGAGGGCTAAACTAAATACGTTTCTTATCTCTCCAGTAGATACTACTCACTTTAATCTGCTCGTGTACTAAGCCACTTCACCCCCACTTAAGCTTCTTTCTTGTTTGTAATATCCTCATTTGTTTGTTCCATTCACCTCACTGTAAAAGTCACAGAATTGGCGTGTTTCTGATTTTGCTGTAGCTCTTGAAGCTTGGGAATACAGCTCATGCTTTTCTTCTTCAACTTTTGTCTGTTTTTTCATTAAATTAATCCCATCAACAAATTCTGGGGCCATTAAAATCAGTAGCAGGATAAAAACACAAGCTAAATCGTCATAGCTGCACACGAAATTCCAAATCTTGATGATAAGATTCAATTAATGCAGCCTAAAGTCGTGAGGGTATAGTTTGATGACTGTCCAAAAGTGGAAGAAGCTTTGAATGAATTGACCAAAGCAATGATGGTACGATTCGTACAGCTAGCTGTAAGTAATCGACAAGCAACGCGGTTTTTTATGCGTCGCACCAAAACAAACGTGTTGAGACAAAACTCAAAGATTTTTACTTTTTTATCTTTTGGGTGGGTGCATGTAAACAAAGATTTTGATCTCTGCTTGTAACGAAAACCGCCTTAATGTCTCATTTCCTGGACGAAAGAAGCTTTGAAATTTCGTTAATAAGCGGTCATCCTTAGATTGCCGAAAAGGTTGAATATATGCTAAAATATAACGTGACAATTACTAATTCTTTTTAATTCGTAAAAATAAAAATAGTCCGATATTTAATGTGATTGAAGCTTCAAGATTTCACTACTGTTAGTAGCAGTAATTATGTAAAAAGAGTCTCCTTTATGCTGGAGGCACAATTGTAGGTTTTACTCTTTCCGTTTAAATTAGATACTTTTTTTAAGATATTATGTTAAACAGCACAAGACATTTTGAGTATTTTAATTATATATAATTAATAATTTTTTTATAAAATGCTGTTAATTAGGGGTATAATTAATAAGAATTTTTAATTAAAATATCCTATTAAATAAAGATAAATATAAAAAGAATATGTAATTTTAAATATCATTACTAACTTATTACGAGATATAAATTAATTAAAAATACCAACATGTTTTACCATAATTAAAAAACTTTAAAATTTATCAACTCTATTAAAAATTTAATAAATTTTTAATTTTTTTATTAATTAAATATATTATGGTTTGAAGGGAATATTTTTTCTTACAAATATTTAATGAAAGATAAATAAAAAAATTTGTAATCATATGACTTATAAGTAAAATACAAAAAATGCTCTTCTCTCGATCTTATAAATAGGATTGGAAGAGCACCTTATTATATGTGCTGAACAGAGGGAGAAGGTAAATTCACATGAAGGGACAAACAAGAACATGTGGATCATCAAAATGCTCCTGAGTTTGACGTTTTCACCTGCCAAAATGAGAAGCTGATAATAATTAAGCCCTACTCTCAGTTGTGTTTGGTATAATGTCATATATATGATTATCTTGACGCATTCACCGCGTTAAATGCAATTGAGTGAATGGTCCAGTATGATGATAATTGATGATAATTGAAATATGACAGTGGCGGTGATCTTGATCTGAAGAATTGTTGCAGATACAGAACACACAGCCCTATCATTCTGGAGAAAGACATGGAATATTATTTAAAACCAATCTGAATTTGTGTTCATCTCTATAAAACCTGTCTCTGTCTAAACCCCACTTCACTAATCTTCCTAGTATATCTGCACAACAATATCTTCTACATAGCTCCTGCGTACGCGGTTTCACAGAAAGGTACATATAATTTAACTACACATTGAGAACAAGAAACGCAATGGTAGGTGGCCACCGTACATGGCACACAGTAATGACTTCTCTCTCAATAATTGACAACAAAGCCTTAAACCCACTTCTTATCGATCTTGTTTCATTCACCATTGCTTCATTCACTTATACAAGTCAAAACTTCATGACCCCATCACATAGCTGTAAGACGTGAGCCAAAGGGCCCATTTCTTTATCTGTTTGCCATGTTTGTCTTCTATTCTAGATTTGGGTCTACTATTTTACTCGTTTTTTATGTGGTTGGAAATGCCAAAGATCTTAATCCTAGCAATCACCTTGGTTTGAAATTAAATTAATCTTCAACAACCCAATTATAAACCTTGCATCCAATACACGCGTACGCGTCATGTATATATATATATATACATACATATATAGTCTGAAAACACGAAACATAAAATGTTGTTTTAATTTCCCTTTTTTCTTTTGTGTATTTGTACGTGAAAGGGAGGAGAAAAAAAAGGCTGGATCCCGGGTACAGAAGTGTGGAGTTTGGCCTTTTGGTATTACCAACAAGTTTTTTTAGTGGTGCTAAGCTTCATTTTCTTGTCAACAGATCAAACATTAACTAGCTTGTCGATGCTTTTTGACCCTATTAGATTGATATCTTATTGGCCCACATGTGCTCTTTAGTTCCGAGGTTGACTTATTATTAATAAAGGGAATTACTTGGGAATCGTAATTAATTAGTCAAGAGTTTGGCCTCGATGAACACACCACATATATATAGTAGGCATTTTTTGTTTGTTATGACTGATATACAACGCTTAGCTTAATTTATCATAAGTTTCAGTGTGAAAAGGACTCGTTCCCACTTAATTAATTAAGACTGTTATTAATGTTGCAAGTGTTGTATCTTCACACTATCATGTGATTACTGAGGAAAATCCCGATGAAGCACTAAGCATGTAATATTGTTTATGATTAAAATTTTCATTTACCTAAGAAAATGCTAATAGCTAGCTGTGATATGACGAATAACTTGGATTCCAAGGTCACGTGCTTCTCTGCATAGCATTGCAGGCGCTTCAAAAGGATCGAGTCAGTGGTCTTGCCTTAACTAGCATTAGCAACAAATTAAAAGAATATAATCTTTATTAAGAAAACCAAAAAAACAAAAAACAAAAGAATTGCTGTAATTATATTCACTATAAGATGCAGGAGACAACAACAGACTGCCTCAATTATTGCTAAGTTCCTAGTTGAAATGCTATAAAGAGATTAGAGAAAATATATTTTCCCACCAAGAGCTATTTCATTCTTTGGCCTTGATCACATTCTAATGAATGTGATGAGTCAATAATGAGGCGTTCTAAAAACTGGGCCTTGGAAGAACGAAGTGTGTTACAAACACAATAATAGAACAGGAGGATAAAATAATAAAATAAATGGTGTGTACAGCTATAGTGATAATGGAGGTCATTTGATATTTTTGGGGGGGTCCCAAGAGTGCAGAGTACTGAGAACCATGTTCCCTAAAAGTTTTTGTCCTTGAAGAAGGATGAAAAAAATTAAAATCTCATTCCATTGGGACAAGTCTTGTATTCCAACGCGGCTGAATCAGAATTCCGGGCAATCTATCTGGCATATAATGCACTATCTCTACTGTAAATAAGTGCCAAAGTCTAGTTTCTAGCTCCAAATTCGGTTTGAAGCTTCAGGCTTTTCTTGAAACCCATATCACTGGTAAATTCTATAGTTTAATTTAGCTATGACAAGTTTCTCTTTTTCTTACCCAGATGGAGCAGATCAAGACGATCACCACAAATGGCTAAGCGTCGAATTATTGAGAGACAAATGAATGAGAGGTGCTCAAGCTTAACAGCCATATCTTTAATTTCTCCAGCAAAATAAGAAGAGAGAAGCAGCTCTACGTGTCTGAGTCTCAAAGTGGTCCAAAAAGTTTTAATCTTTAAATTCTGTGGTGCCCTTCACTGAAGGGGATTCGCGCATATTCAAGCTTCTTGTCTCATTAACTTCCAACGTAACTGGTCGGCTTTGATGGCGAAAGGGACAGTTTTAACTCAAACCAGATGTTGCACGTTTTAACAGCTTTTCAATTCATTTTAACTCAAACCAGTAAACCGTGAATGAGTTTTCCATGGTTAACTAGAGATAAGAATCCAATCCATAGAGCAAACTATATGTGTGTGTGTGTGCAGGAATAATTTATCAGGAAGCGCGTTTAGATATAACATGGCCGGCCACTTCAAAGCTCGAAGAACCCGAAGAGAAGCGACATTTGCATCAGTCTGTATTTGGCAGCCCAGCATTATCAGAGATTCAGAGAGGGAAAGCCATTTCTTCTTTTAAAAAGAGGAGAATCATTGAGACTGTGTGGACGACGATTGTGAAACAATTACATGGTGATCAAATCTTACATCAACCACGTGCCCAGCATGCCAGGACTGTGTTATCATGGTTGTTATTATTATCAAGCACTCAAAAACTGTATATTTAATATATATTTTCCAAATCAGAAGTTTATTTTACATTCAAAAATAAGTTAATGATGTATTTGGATTAAGAGAATTTCGATTTGGATAACACAATATGAAGCCAAATCCATTTCATATCATAATCCCTTAGCAATTTCAAATTCTCAAATTTTAAATTTAGAATTCAAATTCAAATCTATTAATCCAAACATTACTTGAAAATATTAATAACAATTTGCTCGGTATAATTGATTACTAAAAATTGTGCATGAGAGAGAGAATCAAGTCTTAGGTGTTTTTTTTCCCCTTGAATTAAATAAGTAAAATAATAATTTAGAGTCTGGTCAGTTGGGTTGTTTGACCTTCTTTAGATTTGATTAATCACCTACAACCTTAGGCCCTCTTACATAGACTTCAATTTAGAAGGATTGGTATTAGGATTGGTAATGGGAATAAGACTTTAAAATTATGATTGGTATGAGGTAATACTTGTAGATAATACTTATTTTTATTTTATTTTACAATTAAGTATAAATTATGAAAAAACTATACTAATCCTTAAAATTAAAAAAAAAATTGTAACTGATCCTCCTTTACATTCACCTTCTCTATGAGCAACCATGGCATCAAAGAGTATCTTCTTCTTCGACCATGCATGCTCCACACTCCACCACCCCTTCGCTGTGAGATCTAGAGGTATGTGGTTGTGAGATCCAAGAAGGAGAAGGTGGTGGCATTTGATAGGCCTAGAGGTTGATTGTTGCAAGATCGGAGGTGGAGAAGGCAGTTGCATTTGTGAGACTTAGAGGCTAGTGGGTAAGAGATTGGAGAAGAAGGAGAGTGCATCAAAGATGAAGGTGCGACCCCAAACGTGTGCGACAAATCTAAGCAAACTGAAGAAGAAGATGATCAATCTGCGCAAATGCAGCAACGAAGATCATCCTTTAGAACCAAATCTAGAATCTCTCAAACTGAAGATGAAGATGTTGGATTTGGTAATAATGCAGCGATGGCAACAATGGATTTGGGAATAAAGATGTTGGATCTAGATACTTAAACTAGTGAAGGAAGAAGATGAAGTGCACAAGAGACAAGGTGAGGGCATTTTGGTCTTTGCAAAAGTCAATCTCAAGTTTGATTTTGTAATACCAAGGGTATCCCACCTAGGTGGGATTGGGATTAGGGTCAAAATTTTATTTTCACATATGAAACACAAAAGCTTGAGATTCATCTGTCCTAATCCTAGTACCATTTCCTCATTCCTTCATACCAAACATGACCTTAAAGTTAAAATGTATATAGCACCATGGTGAGTGGGCAAATTACATGATTATGGGAACATTTCCATTTACTAATTGCTTTCTAATTTTCTATATAAGGAAACCTTGCATGGGTCCTAAATATAGAAATAAGAAAAAGTTAAAAAGGTAAAGCAATTAAATTATTAAATTCACTAGTGGCCAAATGAATTATTAATTTCTTTTTAGGCTTTTAGAATGGCCATTGGTTTTCAAGCCTCGGCAAGGAAGACTTTGTGCTTGTCATTGTTTTATCCTCTCCTCTCCCACCGTCTTTCTTGTAATTCTATTATCACACATTTTTTAAATTTTTATTTTTTTAATCAAGATATCTTCAATCAACCTATTTGGACCATATTCATATAAACATGAATAACAATAAAAGAAACAGCAGACTCTGCCTTCGGAAGTTTCTCACGTAAAAAATAATAAAATTACTTCCATTAAAATTTAACAAATAAAATATATATTGAAGATATAAAGTTATATTAATTGAAAAATTAATACGAAAGTTCTGGCAAAAAATACCCTAATAAAACACATGACTTTTTGTTATGAAGAAAAAATAAATGCATAGATTTTAAAATATATACGTGAATTTTTTTATGAGAGACGTACGTGTAATTTTAACTAAAATCTAATGAAAAATGTATGCCATTCCTTTTATTTTTGTAGTCAAATCTCTCTTTTTGTAATTATAAATATAATGATTGAGTTGTTCAAGTGCTAATTAAATGAGTATTTACTGTTACACTGATAAAACAGTCAAATCTGAAGATGCCCAATAAAATTATAGACTGCGACTCGATTTTCATATACTTCAAAACTGAAATGAATAAATAAGGTAGGCCAAAAGCCAGTGCAGGTATATTAATGAGCGCAAGGCCCTTCATCAGCTTAAGCATTAATAGTTCAAACTCTAAAATGTTATTGTTACATGCATGTGTTTGAAAGGAGCTAAGCTATAAATCTAAGAGAATCTTATTATTAAAAGCAAATTGTATTGAGCTCCAATCATCTTGACCCATGTCTTTGGAGATTGTCTTGTTTTGGAGCTTTATAATGCACAGATAATACTGGCCGACGAGCAGGCCCCACTCTATTTTATAACTTTAGCCATGCTGCCCAAGGCTTATTATTGAGTTATATATACTCCTTCTAGTTGCAAGCAGGAGGATTGAATATTGATAATTTCTTTACTATTTAAAAAAATAGTTATAATTTTAACTTTTAAAAACACTATATACTTTTTAATTATTATCTCATTAAATATTCATATGCATGTCTTAATATTGATAAAATTAAAATTTCAATGCACTATTTTTGAGAAAAATAATAATAAATTAAGTAAAGATAAAGGCAAAGCCAATACTCCCAGACGGAGGGAGGTGCAATATTTTAAACTTGAGGTTAAGGGTGCAAAATCTTAATACTTAGGCAGGTACTTCACAATTTAAAGGACATATTTTAAAATATTAAAACTTGGATACCAAATTTTTAATACCCTCGAAATTTTTAATATTAAAACATTTGTGTCACAAGGTCAGAAAATTAAAGTCATCCATGCACCTGCGCTGCTGCTAATGGTTGTCGCAAAATATTATTAGCACTTCTCCAACGTGATATATATATATATATATATATATATAAAAGTAAAACTCTTCGTGTGCGATGAGCAGCACACTGACTTCTGGGTCTTCATTGCAGCACAAGGGATGAAAACGAAATTACTTATAAGAACTAGACGTGAATCTCATGTGATGAGCAGCACATTATTTAAGAAATTAATAATCTTATTTATAATTAAGTTATGAATAATATAATTTATTAGAATTTTTACATCTCACGCTATTGATTCCTTGTGTACGCCGCACGGAACAGCAGATGATTCAAATCCATTGTTTTTAATTTGTTTGTAACCACAACCATACACTGGAAAATTTGCAAAAAAAAAATTATAAAGGAAAATATGCAATTTAAACATGCCTACTGCATAGTGGCAAAATAATATTACAGTAATCGTAAGCTAACAGAATAAGTCTTTTTTCTTTGAGATAGCTGTGGCAATGATGATAATTAAAAATTTAAAATAGACACACATTTACACGCAAAAAAGCATGTAAATACCCCCACCCCAACACACACAATGTTTTCATGAGATGTCTTGTGCTGGGAAGCTCACTTTAAGCATGATTAAAGTAGGTTGTTGGTGCTCAAAATTATGAAGAGCAGTGAAAAAAATTAGAAGAATTACTATTAAGAATTTTTTAAGAAAAATTATTCACAAATAAAAATTAATATAAAATTGTTTGCTATTAAAATAATAACAGAGACTTGTTTGCTTCCTAGTGCTAACTTGTTATCAGTTCTTATCTGTAAATAATTTTTTAGAAGATTTTTAATGTAATTTTCCCAAGTAACTTTCGGTCCATATTGAACGTGGTTAAGGAAAAATTACATCCAAATCCAAAAATTTACAAGATTTAAATTATCTTAAAGGCATCTGTTAGTTTAATAATTATAATTGATATCCAATTTTATAATTTTCTCTAAAAAAGTTATTCCTAAATTATAAAAGTTTAAATCAAAATATTCCAATAACATCTTCATGATTTTATATTTAGTACTACCATTTTTTTCAAAAAAATATTTAGTTTCATGAAACTTGATAATAATCTTTAGACTTATCAATAATCTTAATTTTTAAAAATTTGTAGTTAATTCTTATTCAAAACGAAATATTTAAATTAATAGATACATCATATGTTATGAGTATCATCAATGGTTAAGTATATGAAAAAGTAAGGACTTGATTCCTCTTAAGTAAGATCGATGGTTTAAATTTTGTAGATGAAAAAAATTATGTTAGAAAATCCTTAACCTAGCACCACAAATAATGCTTGAAATTATCTCTCACACACACATTTATATAAAAAAAATTATATCTACCAAATAAAATGCAATAAAACCTATCACAAGTCGGCATGAATGTAAAAAACATTTTACAAGAATTATCAAAAATTGAATCTAATAATGTTTGAATTTAACCAAGTCATATTAAAAAGAAATGTATATAAAGTAGTTCAATCTTTATCTCATCTCACTGTATACACCAAATCTATCATTTTCAAAGCTCATTTACTTTATCACTTTGTGCAGCTTTTTGAGGGCATCATTTTAACTTGTTTCCCACATTAATTTTAGCCGACGAACGCAAGTAGGCATGGTGGAGAGCTCTGGTGTTTGATTAATTTCTTAACTTATCGTTCACACTTTCCCTTCTCATTCTCATTTTTCAACGTGAGTTGGCATGCATGATTCTTAATTCAAATCCCATCAACTTCCAAAGGATTTCAACTTTTATTATAGTTAATTTGAATCAATCCAAATCAAGTAAGACTGCATCGAGATTCTAAATTTTCATAATATCTATATACAGATGCAGATATCTATACTTAATTGTCTTTTACTTGGATTGTGACGACAATTTATTTTTATTTTTTTGTAAATTTACCTAAATTTTTAATTACATGCAAATAATACATCTAACTTTAGAAAGATTTATTCAAAATATGAAAAAAAAAATTGTTATATATTATTTTTCACCAAGATGTACGCCAGGTCGGTGACGGAGTGCGAATATTTAAAATTTTAATCGGTTGAATAATCGCAAGTTGCATATATCATATAAAATTATGAATTATAAACAGCGACGTATGAGGAAGAAGCAGATGGGTTCTCCATGAAAAGTTGTCACAGTCGACCCAGAAAGCCGAGACATGACGAGCGTTGAAATTAAAGATAATTGGAACCGAACAAAACAAGTTGGTTCTGTCATTATCCAACCCTTCTGGCTGATAATTCTAATTACTATATTTTATAAATACAGAATGCAGGGACCACTGTTTGAATGCTGGATTGTTCGCTCAAACCAAGAATAATAATTAACCTAATCATAAGAATTAACAAACTCATGTGGTAAGCCATGCTGCTTCGTGTGACCGCCCACACGCATATTTTTCTTAACCTGATCATAAGAATTAAGAAAATGGTTTAATCAAGAATTATGATTTAATTTCTTCAAAAATTATTAAATACAAGATATTTATAATTTTCAAACTCACAAATTTAATTAAACTCACCATGTAACATGAACTCATATATTAAACTCGGAAAAGGTTACATATATTAAAAATTATTAATAAAATATATAATTAAAATATAATTAAATATAATGTACTAAATTATAGTAATTTAAAATGATTTTATTTATATTTCATAATTCTTTTTATTGCAACCTAGACTTGATAATTCAAAACACTCAGCACAAACATTTTTAACAAGATGTTTGATTGAAGTATTATAGTTGTGTGAGCCTCTTTTGGAAGAGTTTTGAATTTGGAAACGTAATTATATTGTAAATTAATGCCTTTTTTATACACACAGGGGTGTGTGTGTGTGTATTTAACGATAAAGTGTCATGTCATTCCCCGCGTTTTCTTCCTTTTGGATGGCTCGGCGATCGTAGTCATCCGTGTACGAATAATCTAACAGTGGGTGTGTTTTTCAAAAGCTGGGAAATAGATGCCCTTCTAGCAGTGAAAATAGAGTAGGTTAGACAGCTGCACCCTATCCTAAAATTTACTGCCACTGTTCCTATATGTGATATATCTTTAACTAAATTACGTAAATTAATAAAAATTAATTATTTAATTAAAGTATAATGATATTTTAATTTTACTTTTAATTATTATAAATAAAATAAAATTTTTAAAGTAAATTAATAAAGGTATTTATATTTTTTTTGATTTAATAAGAATGTAATGATTCATTTATTAAAAAAATAGGTTAATAACTTCTTATATGAAAAACCAAAAAAAAGTATATAAGACTTACCTATTAATTTTGAATATTTTAAATATATTTTAAAATTATTAAAGTCTATATATATATATATATATATGATTCATCAATTACAATATAAAATAATTAAGAGGGCTCATCAACTACTCTTTCAATTATATATATTAGTTACCTTTTAAAAATATAATCTAATTTACTTTATAAGTCATTAATTGATGGAATTGATTTATTTCAAATTGAAGTCTCCAAACTACCTTTAAAAGTAATAGAGATAAAGATAGAAAAAAATAGTATTATAATATTTATTATTTTTTGCTTTTTACTTGAGAATTATATTTAAAATTTTAGTTATTTTTATTCATTATATTTTTATTGTATTGATATTGATGAGATTAGTTAAAATGATTCATAAATAGGCTTAGAGGGAGTATAATATAATAAAACAATAAAGTAACAACATTAAAATCAATATTAAAGTTCAATTTAATTGAAAATATAACTGAAAATAAAACAGAATAGATTGATTAAAAATCAAATAGTTAAACTAATGTATATGTAATATATTACATAATAATATATATGTAAATAGACGAGCCTGTTAAGCATATGGACTAGATATTAAAACACTAAAAGAAGTCTCATATTTAAAAATTAAAAAATAAAGTGTAAAATACATAAGTTTAAAAAGTATCTATTAAATGGCTTAAACTATTTTCAATGGAATACTTATTCTTAAATATATTTTATATAAGAGATCAACTCTTCTGGCCTTTGTAAAAATAAACCAACTTATTTAACTAAATAAGCTTAATCAAAGATTTGAACCTAACTTGGACTTATTTAATAAATAAGCTAGGCCATAGGCTACCAATAAAAGCCTAGCTTACTTCACCCTACTCTTTTAATTATATTTATAGGATAGAGAGAGAACTTTTATTTTTTCTTATTTATAAGTTATATCATTAATTTTTTTATAAATTTCTCACGTTACCTTTCATTAAATATTGAAAAGATAAAGTATGCTACTAAAATATATATATTTAATAATTGATTAAAATTAAAATTTATTAAATTTTTAAATAAAGTTAATAATTTAATTTTTTTTAGTTGTCCAAACATATTAAGAATGATTTATAATAATACATGAGGAGTAAGTCACTTCGACATGCAACATTCAACAACACGCGAGAAATTACTTACTTGTGTAAGAAATGGGAGGACCTATGTCATCATAAGTTAAAAGTAAATATAATATATATTTTCGTTTATTTAAAATATAAGACATTTTTAATTAAATCTCACCCTTAATAAAGTAGTTACTTACTTTTTAACTACCCTATATTTTTTCTATATATCCCTATTAAATATCCTACAATAAATATAAAAGTCATTATCAATAGAGGTAATTTAAAAAAAAAAAGCATGGATTACACCTCAAAAAATTAAAAAGTCGCACATTTTTTAAAACATTCAATCCTTAAAAATATCTTATATTTTTAAATAGAGGGAGTATTATAAAAATATGTTTTAGTTAGTCATGGATTAAGAGATTCATGATATGATTTTGATTAATAAAAAATACAGTGTTTCAGCCAAAAAAAAAAAAACTTCATTTAAATCCAGTAAGCACGCTGTATGTTCAGAGTCTGTAGAGGTTTTGACAAATCCGACCTAACACGGTGACATGGGGTTTGTGACCAGAACGTGTCTCTTTGTTACTTCATCTACCTCTACATATAAAAAATTTTTTAAAATTTTTTTATTTTTAAATATAATATATTATTAATATATTTTTTAATGAATGAACTATTATATCCTTATTAAATTTAAAAAATAAATACTCACATTAATTTATTTAATTTTTT
>NW_026555332.1:41093490-41221507 GCF_029017545.1 Prosopis cineraria
ATAAATAGGACGGAGGGAGTAACAATTAAGGGTCATGCATATGTGATATGAACAGAATGTTAGCGGGAGACGAGGATGAAGCAGGTGAGCGCACTCTAATGAGCTGTGATTATAGTCGGCAGAGAAAGGCGTGCGTGGGGAATGAGCGTTGAAATTAGTTGACTTTCCATGTAACGAATATAACGTTGTTGACGTTTTATTGCTGGCCTAAGAGTCATTGATGAAGCTCAAAGTCACTCTCCCACTGAAAATGATGGGGATTAGCTATAGCTGAGCTAGATGCGTGGCCTTGCGAGATTCTGTTCGTTAAACATGATCTCATCTTTTACTCCTCTTGTCCCCTCCATCCCCTTCGTTGCTCCAAAGATTCAATTTTAAGGGCTGAGCCTTATCATAGCTATGCCCTAGTATTGACATTTGCAAGGAATCCATATAATCTGAACTAACAAAAAAATAAAATAAAATAAAATTTTTAATCTTTAAAATTTATTTTAATTATTAATTTAACTTTTAATTTTATTTTTATTAATATATTCTTAAGTGTATTTTAATTATCGATTTGATCTTTATCATTTAAAAAAAATAATACTATTAAAATATGCTAATATGGATAATGAAATATTGATGGCGATCATATAAATTAATAAAAAACGTATAATTATTTAAGTAAAAAACAAACTTAAAATTTTAAAAATAAAAGAACAAAAAATACAGTGTAAATCACTGTACAAATTAAAACTAAACTAATTTTAAAGATTAATTTGTTCTTGTTTAACTACATAGACATATCAAATTATTAATATAATTTACATATAAATTAATGTAATAATTAATTTGTATTTTAAACCTTAAAAAATTAACATAATAATTTAAGAAGAATCAAATTGATAAAAATTTAATTGAGATACTAAATATACATTTAAAGATTAAAATTTTATTAATTTATATTTAAATATTGTATGGAGTAGACAATGTTGGAATAAGGAGAGCAAACGCGAGGGAAGGCAACGCCATAGCAATAGGCAGCAGGCTCTGCAACCCCACTTGTGGTTGCCGCGGCTTGCCAGCCACGCATCTTCTATTCTATCTCATCATTCCCAAAAAAGCCCCTTCTGTTTTGTTGTTTTGACTTCTTTGTCTTTCTCTTTTCCGATTCGGATTTGGATTTTCACCGAAACAGCATCCATGACGCAGAGCAGAGACAGCGGCGTCGGCAATGGAATCGTGGCTTCACCTTCTTATGCGTTACCTTTTAGTCTTCCCATTACTGGACCCCACTCCCTCCCTCCCTCCCTCCCTTTCTCTCTCTGTCGGCTTCATCTTCTCTCCATTTTCTCCTTCGGCATGTTATTCCAATGATCAAACTTCAAAGTTGCATCCAGAAAGTCTTACTTTGTACGAGGCCTACGTGTTGATGGAGGTCGATGAATGCCCAATTCAACATTTGCGGCCTTGTAATTGGGCCAGATTACCCATGGGGCCCATTCGTATATGTTCTTTTCAACTAACATGGGCCCAAACTGGATGCTTTCTACTTTTCTGTCACTTGACAGTGACGTTGCTCACTCACCCTCTCCTCTTCAATCATGTGCCAATTACACTGCTTAATTGCCTCCTCATCATCAAATGTAGTCAGTGCATCTATATGTATCAGTGTTTTATATGTAATGCGTATAAGAATTGTTTCATATTTTACTATCTTCTCAGAAGAGACTCTGGTTTATTTACAAAACCATGATAGACAGTCGTGTGGAAAGAGCTAATTCAATACATATCATTAATTTAAAAAAAAATCCCTGCACGAAAGGACACTATTGTTCATAAAATGAAGGACTTAGCAAAAAAAAAAAAAAAAAATTCAACTTCTCACCCAAAACAAAATACCTACCTAACCCACACACACCCGCCTGAAGGCTCGTTTGATCATTGGAAAGGAAATGATTGACGGAATGAATTGAAATAATAAAAATTAAAATAGAACAATTAAAATATGAATGGGAGATAAGTTAATCCGTATTTATATAGATAAAGAGTAATTTAGTCCATCATAAAAAGAGGATAATTTAATTTATTTTTGTATCACTGGCATAACAGAATCATATTCTTATTTCCTTAGCCAATTCCATTCTCATAATTTCTACCAACCAGTGGTGGAGTTAGAAAATTTTATCAGGAAGGGCTAAAATGACAAAACATATATGGTATTGAGGAAAAGTTAAATCTATATACATCATTAGCATAACATATATTTCAACACACACATATATTCATATTCAATTTTTATATATAATAAAAAATAAATATATATCATCATTTTTTAAGTTTTGCTCTTTAATTTTTCATGGCATAAGAATCATTAATTATTTTGTCTATGATAAAATTTTTAATAATTTTTTTTCAATATAAACTATTATTAAATGGATAAAAATTTCATCTTGTCCATGAGCATTGAATGATTAAATGCATCCTTAAAATTTAAAATTTTGTTCAATCCAAGAAGTTTTATTACTTGCTTAATAATTTTACTATTTCATTCTTTCAACTAACAATTGTATTAAATAAATATATTAACATGATAATAATGTTCAATTATTATAAAATTTCTATGTTGATGAATTGAATTATATCATAGTAAAAACTATTCATACTATAACTTTTAATAGCTGGGTCATTATAAAAAAAAGTATTTTTTCTAAAAGAACATATATTAATCACAACCTCTTAACTTTTGGTAAGGGATTTTATTACATATATTAAGCACATGATATTCAATGTATCTTGTAATTTTTGTTGCATATTACTTGATAAAGTTTGTTAGTAATAATTCTCATAATTTTTTTATTAAAATGAAAGTAAAATTAAAAGATATGAATACTTTAAAAGTATATATAGCATTACTTTATTAAAAATAAATAGATTATATAATATTATATTTTCAAGTTATTAAAATAATAATAATATATATGCATAAAAGGCTATATGCAAAATTAAAATGAAACTTTTATGTAATGTATCAAATTTTATAACCTATGAATTTAAAGACGGTTTTATGAGCTCCAGAGATTGACGTGGGCTGTACTTAGCTTGTTGGTCAACGAAATGCACTTTTCACAGGCAAATTTAGACGTATGTTTGCTTGTTCTGTTTTCTTGCGATCAGCTTACTAAACCCGATACCTTTTCAGTGGAATATCGGCAAAAGAATTTATTCCCTTACGGATTGCTATTGCCTATTTGTAAGAATCATTCCCTTTTTTTAATACAATTTTTTATTGCTCAGTATTATTCAGTCGTATTTGAGCCTTGTGGACATCTTTATTACATAGATATTTCTCATCTACAAGACTCAATTATTCAATCATACTCGAGGAAGATTGAATGGTTTTCCCTTGACCCGATTAAGATTGTGAAATTAAATTTTTGACTTTACTCTAAAATGTTGACATGAGACCGAAGTCAATGGAAAACCACCACATCAAATATTAGTATTTACACGAGTTCACCTAAAAAATGCTTCTCCATACATCTTCGAAGGTTCTCTCTTCATTGTTTTAAAGGATGAGAGTAAGTGATTAAAACTTAGAAGCATGATTGGGCATAAACAAGGATTAAGGGATCTACTTGGAGGGGATGCCGACAAGCAAACTATGGGGACCACCACAAATTATTCTCTTGCTCGGAAGCAGGAAAGTCGAATGAGCTAGGGGCACGATGATTAAACGATGATCATAGGTAGGGCGACACGTGTCGCGAGAAGAGACTCGGGGACAATGACTCCCCGAGATTGGCCAATAGGATGGTGCCGATATACCGATGGAAGCCATGACATGATGGTGAAGTTGAACGGGAAGGTGGCAGCAACATGTGGGGCGGTGTAGAGAGTGTACCCTATAGGGACACTTTAGGATTTGCGGCCGTCTGCTGGTCCTACATACCTCAATCTCAATATCCCAATATATATTTTTATTGATATAATCTTCTGTTTATTTTTTTTAATATCTTTTTTGTTCCGCCAGTCTCAAATTATTAAAAAAAAAAATTTGGGATTTGTTATTATTTTAAAATATAATAAATTTTTTAAAAATATTTCATTAATATATACATTTCTAATATTATCTTTTAAAGAGAGAGATAATTGAAATGATTTTATAATTTTTTTTTAAAAGTAAGTTTGTAAATTATTTTATATTATATTTTATTGATGTATGCAATCTTTTTTGATTTTATCTTGTAACTTAGGATAGAGGGGTATAAAATAAAAATTTTTTCTCCATCCTAATTTATAATAGATTTTAAATAAAATATATATATATATATTAATAAATATTGTTAAATACACTTTATAATTTCATTTTAAAAATATATTTCATTTAATAATTTTTTTTTGAAACATTAAATAGAGAGGAAAAAAATATAATAAGGAGGGAACGTAACATTGAAACAAGTATAATAATAAAAATTATTTTAATCAAAATATTTTATGTTTTCAGATAATGAATGGCTTCCAAATGTGTTTTTATAATTTGGGATGGGAAATATATATTTTGATATCTTCGAGTGATAATATGGTATAATTTTTATTCTTTATGTATTTTTGAAATGAAATAAATCAAAACTATACAATTTAAAGATTTTTCAAAATTTAAAAAAAATACAAAACTATACAGTTTATTATAGTAAGGTATTAAAATATCTTTTATTTTATATAGAATGTGATGATAAAAAAGAAATTATGAGTTTGAGTGATTGCGAGGAAGAGGAACATTTAAGACTCCAGGTGTCCACACCCATCACACGTGTTTCATAAATAAATAAATAAACCGCTAGTTGATATAATTGGGGTTTCGTTTCGTTGTTTTTGGACCAAAAGGGCATTTGTGGACTAATAATGATTAAGGGGATCTGGCGTAAGAGAACGAGTCGTTGCATGATCTTGAGTGATCAACAATGGCAACTCCTATCACCACAACTTTGTGTCGCATAAAAGTGAAGTTCCATCGTGGGTTTGGTGGTCAACCTTTGGACGCTGTTCCCATTATAATTTATCACTAAATTCGATTATGTTCACAGAATATTTGCTCGGATTTTGTTCCTCAGTATGGTGCCAACCGCATTTTCCACACATGATCTCGTGGGACTTAGCTTCCCCCTTCACATTTGCTTTCCACTTTTGCTTCGTCCTCCTTTTTTAGGAGACTATTTTGTTTACTTTTCCCCCCTTTAAAATTACATGTTTTTTAGATTCTTACTCAAAACAGTCATTTCACTGTGCAAAACTTATTATTACTTGAAGTGTGTAACATGATTAAAGCCTTGAAGTTTAGCTTTAGCCATAACCTCGCTCACCAATAGATGCTCTAGGCTTTATGATTGTGTTTACAGCATTTGTTTTAGCTCATGCATTAGCTATCCTACTCAGTACTCACTGCATCAGCTATCTTTCTGGAGGGACTTTTTGCCCTTTCTTCCCTTGAGACACGCATTATGCAATAGTCAGCAATGATCTACTATCAAACCCGGCCACAACTTGATGCATTAATCTTGAAATGGGCCACAAAATGAGACTAAAGTGAGCCCATTATGGCAGACCTAAGAAACGCACGGTTTGCTCAACCCCCGAAAGCCCGGTTTTGAAATGGGCAAAGAATTTAAAGATCACCTCACTGTTTCGGATAGTGTCGCATGTTATAAAAATTTAGATTTAGTATTGATAACGAAATTGATGGCTTGAAGTCATCAAATTGGGTTAGACCCAAAAAAGAGTCATCAAATTGGTCCTTTTTTTATATTACGTGCAAGTATCTTTGTATTATAAGCAATATTATTCAAAGCACTTTTGAGTATGGTGGCACCTCTTCTAGTAAGGATTTAAGTATGAGTTTGTCACATTATAAAACACTAACTACTTTTGTTAGACTTAATTCCGTGAGTAACTGGTCTTTTTTTCTGTAAACTATGGGATTGAATAATCAATAAAACTATGTTTCGGCCCAATCTATTGGGCTTCTACGAGCGCCTCCCTGGGCTCCTTTCACTGCATTTGGCCCTCTTCTTCTTTGTTGTTTGTTGATTTTTGTACGACTTCAGCTAGATTTTTATTCTTGCTGTCAAATGTCATTAAGCATTGGTATTAGTAGTAATATGAACAAAGAACAAAGACCTTGTAGAAATTTAACGCAGCAACAGATTTTTCTCAATATATATTGAGCCAAATGCTGAAGAAACTAACGATTGTTTTGAATCTTTTGATGTCACTGAAAGAGAATGATTAGATTTAACTGTGTAACAACTATCAATAAGTGAATTTATTGAATAAAAAACAGTAGCAATGTTTTGAAGCTGAGAGACATTAGCAAATCATCAAAAGTCAACCTATATTATTTTCTGAGTTGTCAACGGCAAAAAAAAAATCCCATATTTTCTAAGAATAAAAGTGACAAAAGGGCCCCAGAAAATTGGAAGCAGTCAATGAATAATAATGAATGTGAATGAGATGACATTTTCCATAATAAATACAAAGGCTGCTTCTAAATCTATCCAGATACCGACATTTCTGAACAAAATGTCAATTGTTTTCCCCGCATTCCCCTGCACAACCATCTGCTATCTCTTCGTCCTCGCTGTTCAAATTTGGCACTTTCCAATTAAAACAAATTGAGTTGACATGTTCTATTATTTAATCAATAATGTTTTGTTCAGTTTTTGAGGTGTCGCCCCATGAATTGCCGCACGCATTTTGATATGTTAAATGATCCGGTTTCCCTGAGATCTCTACTGCAGTGTGTGTCATGCGCTGTCTGAATTTTCAAATGAACGTTTTTCTTTTGTTTCTCATATTTGCTCATAGTTGGTATACAATATTACCATTTCCTTTCATTACCCTAATAAGAAAATTGATGGTTTCCAAGGAAGCAACACTATCAATCTAAACTTTAACCATTTTAACCATCAAGTAAAATTATTTTTATAATATAACATCTTTCACGTGTAAGAAAAGTTATATTTTTTTATAATTTTTATCCCAATTTTTTTAATTACATCCTTATTAAAAATAGTCAGGAAATGATAGTTTATCTAGTTATCTGTACAATACCTTCTCAAATAAAAAATAAAATAAGAAGATTATTCTATTTTTTTGTTCAACTCCTTATAATAAGAATCACATTTTATATTTGCAAAAACATATTATAAATAGGATCCAGCAAGTGTATTTCTTTTTACAAGTAGTGGTTGACTGGAATGAAAATGATTCAATTTTCCTTGAATCAAGTTAAGGCTGGAAACCTAACCATAGAGGGAAGGACAGAGATGCTTAAAGATGATCTATTGGTATTGTACGTTAGATGGTTATATTAAAAATGATGTTTCTTTGTTCTTATTAAAATTATGTTGACAACTTTAATTGCCAACTAAAACCTTGAAGACCTTAGCTTACACTTTCTTCCCTCTCCTATATCGTCAGTTGAGCCCCTTATCCAAGGTTGAAAAGAGGGAGAGTAGCAATGGTCATAACTCCCCTTAAACATCACATAATTTTAACCCCTAAAATTTATGAAAGTTTTGTAGTGTGTATATATATATGTTTGGAAAAACATAATTTTAAATCCTTGTAATTTGTTCGTATTTTATTATTGATTCCTATACTTTTTTTCAATGTTTTAAATCTCTATACTTTTGCTTTTCAATATTTTAGGTCCTTCCATGAACAAAGCGTAGGAATCTTGAAGGATCTAAAACATTAAAAAATAAAAGTTTAAAAATCTAAAGCACAAAAAAAAGTACAAAGATTTAATAACAAAATGTGAGTCAGGGATTTGGAGTTATATTTTTTTTCTATATGTTTTAATCTCAACCTATGTTGTTATTAAATCTAGCCTCCACCCCTACCTCGTGTCTCATTGCTTAGGTTGTGGCCATCATTTTGTGTTGTGGTTGTCCTCACAATCATTGGTAAGAACCATTTCTTCACTGAGGCATCTTTGCTTCATTTGATGTCCAACAAATTAAAACAAATATGACGACCACCTTCAACAAAGACCTCAACCTGCATCTCTATCCTTGACGATGCCTGGGAGGGAGAAAAAGTGGTGTTTAAAATAAATAAACAAGAAAGAAGAGTATTTATTATTTTATTCTCTTGCCCTCTTAGTAATATACCCATTATATAAAATAAAAAGAGGCTTTCATTTTATACCCACTTAATACGAGCTCAGCCCATTAAAGAAGCTTCTATGTATATAAAATACTTTTTTCCAATCTCATTCTCACTCTCAAGCAGCCTAGAGCTTAGACCCGTGAATTTAATTCTCTATTTGGTTTGAGGGGAATAAAATGAATGGGTTTAATTTTTTTAAAAAATAGACAATTAGAATTACAAAAATTTTAATGGAAAGAATATGCTACAGAAAATGGTAAAAAAATCAATTAAAAACTTTTAAACTCACTTCACTGTTTTTTTTTTTTAATTGAATCCATCAAAAGGTTAAACTACATGTTTGATTCTTTAATTTTATACAAAATTTCATCTTAATCTCTTAATTTTATAAAGTAATAATTTAGTCATTTAATTTTAACAATGTTAATTTTATCAACAAAAAATTTTTGTATTAAAATTTTATATGTTAATAAAACATTTTCAAATGAAAGTAGGGAAAGCGAAAACGAAAACGAAAACGAAAGGGCTGGACGATGTTTCAGCGTACAGGAGGAGGAGGGGAATCTTCTCTCCAGCTTGTGTTGTGTCAAGTCATCTCTGATTATGAAATCTTAAAAGTGTCGCGTTGTTTTATTGATGGTGTCAGTTTCTCCTCGTTTTAAAAATTGAAACCTGCAATTTTTTTTAATTATTTTGTTAATGACTTGGGAACGAATTGGATTAATTAGGAATTATAAAATGAGAATCTGAATGGCTGGTGGGGATAACATTCATATAGGTATGACCGTTTATCAAATGCAGCACATCAAATTTTTTTTTTTCTTTAAACATTATAATCAGTTTTTTTATCGAGACACTGCATAATGTAAAAGAAAATATCAATATGCTACATTGTGGGAATTATTTCCCAAAAATCACATCTAAAATCGTTAAGAGGGAGAACCATTTTTAAAATTCATCAAACCAAGTACGATTTTTTTAATACATCGTTTCTCTTCCTCCAAAACTTGTTCTTGGCTAGAACGATTTATCAACCATCTATGTCACACATTTTGTATAATAATTTAGTAATCATTTGAATAAAAATTATAAATAAATAATTATTAGTAATATGATGAAGGAATTATTGAGTATATTAAATTAAAAATTAATAATAATAATAAATAAATATTAAGTTTTATGAAAATTAATAATAAATGATTAAGTTATATAAATGAAAAGTGAAAATTAATTTATCTCACAAATAGTGACTTCTGGCGCCACATCTTGTTCTCATTCTCATATATTGTGGCGGTTGTTGTTGTTGTATGTTCCTCTCTTTTTAAAATTTAAATGTTTCATTTATCTATGTAGTCGATATATTTAAATCAAACCAAGGTAATTCAATTAAAGAAATTGACTATCAAGGGGTGGCATATGCTTCATTTGATAGTCCACCATGTTCAAGAGTAAAAGTGTTGTATTCAACAGAAAATAATGCAAGATCATCGAGTAATGACATAAATGATCCAAATTGAGGAGGAATGAGTAAGGTGAAAAGGGATGATGATAAGGGTGACATGTTATGAGATTTAAATTGAGTGGGATTGAGAAAAATGAAAGGGGGTGATGATAATGGTGAGATTAGTTATGTAATAAGATTGACTAAAATTTTAAGACTCTTGTTCCCCTACATTTTTATTTTCAATTGGTGGTTGGGTAAACAAGTAGCCACCACATCGCTTGCTCTGTTTGTCTCAAGGAATTTGTAAACAAGGCAACTTGCTAATTGTTTTGCCTTCCATGCTTTTTTATATGACACAGTATATCCAAATATGGATTGCATCCTCTCAGTAATTTGAGATACTTTCACATTTGGCTTGTCAGATACCATTGTCACAATACAATATGATATAACCTTAGCATCTAACTTTAGATGGTCTTGAGTTAACGACATGGCTATGCATGTGTGGGCCCCTCATATTTTGTGATCTACTAAAAGTGTTTATTCTCCTTCTTGTAAGCCCTTACTCTCCAATTATAGTTTTCTCCATCATTAATGTATTGATATTCTTCATACTTGTTATGTGAATAATGGACATTAAATGTGTGATAATTCGAAAAAAATATAGCTTGACTACATGTCTTAGGACATGAACATTACTACATATCTTTCTAATATATAACTCTTCATTGTCACTAAAATGTATAATTTCTTCTATTTTATTAAACCTAAAAGCCATAGATAAAGCAGTTGCAACCTCATTATGCTCATTGTTGTCATTATAGTCATTGGCAACATTATCATTCCCATCATCAACATTTAAATGAGAATTATATTCATCCTCATCCTTAGATTCATTCATGATGTCTTTCATTAGAGAAAAAGAACACGATGGCCCATTATTGCCAATATTTAAGGGAGGCTTAAATGGTTGGGAATTTTTCATGTGATCAGTAAACATAGATACTTGTTCTATAATGGTCATTTGATTGTTACTTGATGGGAGAGTATTTTTAAGATAATTATTCATTAGTTGTGATTCAACATTGCTATCAACTAAGTATTTCCAACATAATTATCCATTGGTTGTGATTCAACATGGCCATCAACTTCTGACTCATATATGTTCACATACACTATGCACCTATCAATTGAGTTGAGGATTAATAGCTCACTTGCCACATTTGTTCTATATCTGAATCATCTTCCAAATTGCATGCTTTGTACTGTGGTGGATTTATGCATGTAGGATATCTATATACTAGATTTGTCACCAATTTATTAGGAGGAAGTTGTAGCTTTTGTCTAATAGGTTGCTTTAGTCTATCCAAGGTAATATCTGAGTCAACTTTCATTGCTTCCATAGTATTTGACTTAAATGTTATATCGGTTAGGCCATAAAAAATTTGTTCATTTGCAAATATACACACGAACTCTTTTCTATGATCCATTTTGCTTCCTAAATATTACATTATACAGTTAACACCCTACTAAAATTAAATTATAAATATAAATTAACTTAACTAATTTCTTAAATATTTATAAATTAATTATCTAACTTTTATATTTGCGACCAAATGAAGTATTACTTACATGTAATAATTTTTTTTATGTGTATTGAATCTTTTTATTAATAAATTAACTACAAGTATTCTTAGTGGTGGAACCACATTGTCTTCAAGAGAGGTCAAGTTTTGCCACTCAGTGTTATTAGAACCCTTTAAATTTTCTTTGACTCATGATTTTTTTGATACAATTCACAACCTCAACAACTTCAACCTTTTATATAATATATATGATATATGTGTATATTTGTTTGTTGTCTGACCCCTCCTTTCCCTGGACAAAAAACGTACAAGGCCCTGTCATATTTGTAATATGCACATTTTTTCACGTATCAATTATTATAAAAAGTTGAGAATTTGTATAAATTAAGTTTTTTAATGTGTCAAATATATAATTTTTCCATATCAATTATTTGATAAGTTTTCCTATACTATTTATATTTGTTATGATTTATATTATAGATATATAATTTTACTTTTAAAGTTTTTGTATATTATTTATTTGATGAGGTTTTCCTATATTATTACATTTTTTATAATTAATATTATAGATATATAATATCATATATAATTTTATAGATATATTTTTTATGATCAATATTATATGTAATTTATTCTCTCAGATTTTAATGTAGTAAACTTACCTAAACAATTAATTAGTATAAATATTAAAAATAAGTAAAAGTATAGAAGATTGTATATTAATTTTTAAAATTTGGCCCCCTTTACATTTATGTTGATTCTCCCTTTGATTATTCTATAAAAAAATTAACTACATGTCTACACCTATAATTAAGAAAAACTTAATATACAAAACATTAATGATTAAATATTAAGATTTTACCAAAAAAAATAACTTTGATATGAAAGTTGAAAAATATTAAGAAAATATATCTTAATCAGATGGAGTTTTAGGCTTTAAGTAGAAAAAAGAAAGAAAATGCACTATAAACATTGATCAAATACTAACACCACTAACTGGAGTAGAGAGATGAAGTAAAAAGAAATAACTTTAAAGTTTGAATAAGAGAAAAATGAGAGAGCATGTGAAATGAAGTAGGCAAAAAATGAAGCAAAAATAAGAAGTGTAAGAATAAAATGTTAGAACACTAGGTAAATAAGAGTAAATAATATTATATTCAATCTTGCTAACATGTGAATAAAATGAGAAAAGTAGGAATTACCTCTGAACATGGAGAAGTCTCGCAATATCTTGCCTCAATCTCACTACCACCTTTTTTATGTTTTCAATCCCTTATGTAGCTAATAAAATACACATGCACATGAAATTTCTAATACCATGTGTGAGAAGCAAAAGCTGGGAAGTTCCTTAACAAATGAAGAAAGACTTGATAAAGCAATCACAAGGAGGAAAGAAAGCAGAGATTGGGAATTAAATGGCACATTAGCAATAATAAGTTGAAATTATTTAGGTAGTGAAATATTTCACTTTTGATTGAATAAAAACATAATTTCTGACTCTAAAATTATTCTAGGCAAGAACAATTTTTTCAGAAGTTCAAACTCATTCTTCTTTTGAACAATTTTTGGTGTAGTATTTTGATAAATACTTTTCACATTATAGCATTGAGGCAATTTCTTTTATTGTGTGTAGTATCTTGGTAAAAAAGCCTATTATAATTAGTTAGATAATTGATATAGAGGTACTTCACCCCTTACAATTTACAAATTACTTCTAATTATTTTATAAAAAATAATTAAATGTATTTAAACTTAAAGTTAAATTATTTATATTGTATGTTAAAAAAAATTCAACTTACCTTTATTAAATACATCATCATAAATACTTCACCTGTCATGTAACTTTTTACCAACTATTTTATTGAAAATTGTGAAAGAATAAAATAAAAATAATAATTAATAATTAACTTTTTAATGCAAAGCAATTTATAAAAAGAACCATAAATTCTTTTATATATAAGACTAATGATGTCATCTTATACATTTAACTATTTCATATGAATCAAGTGCATGTGTTTAAATAATGAATTTTGTTTGAAAATAGAATAAACTCATAATTTTACAGTTTTACTCATTTAAAAATTTTTAAATTTATTTTATATTCTCTCTCATTGTTAATTATTTTTTAAATAGGGGTGATATTAAAATAATAAAATTAATACCCTATTAAGTGTTTTACATTGAATAAACAAATCTATCTAGAAGGCATGCTATGATAGGGATCAAATGGAGTATCATAACACTTAGAAAAGAACAATTGTTTGTAATCTAAAGATTCAAATATAACCATTTTAAACCCATATAAGCATGTGACTTTTAATATTTTATTAGAAA
The DNA here is from genome assembly GCF_029017545.1 of Prosopis cineraria. Taxonomy (NCBI): domain Eukaryota; kingdom Viridiplantae; phylum Streptophyta; class Magnoliopsida; order Fabales; family Fabaceae; genus Prosopis; species Prosopis cineraria. The sequence continues at coordinate 41,107,009 of NW_026555332.1, forward strand.
AAGCCTCAAATGTCACTCTTTCTTAGTTTCATGTTCTTCTCACTTGATTTTTGTTGTAGGCCAAAAAAACCAAAATGTAAAAGGAATGCATAATTGTTGAGTTTGTTAGAAGTGGATTTTTTCTTTATAATTTGTATATACGGAAGCTAGCAAGTGTACCCACAGTGTTGCACATGTATCTCATACTTGTGATTTTGCTTTTTATACTTTTAATCAATCACTATCTTCTAATTCTAAGGTGTAAATCGATGAAATGATCGTTAATTAGGTTTATGTGGTATGTTCGTAACTTTCTGATTATTTGATCAATGAAATATTCGGTTTTCATTTTAAAATAAAGGAATGTATCAAAAAATAAGAAACCTAAATTCTAAAAATATTTATTAGATTACAATTGGTAAATTTTTTTTTATTTTAATTACTTTTTTTAGAGGAAACAATTACAAACTGAGTTTGATTGCGTACTTCATAATTGGCACTAACTTTAAAATATGAAACTGGGCTAAATAGTAAAATATGTACAATTTTTTTTTTATTCCATTATTCACTATCTTAGAAAATAAAGATACTTTAAGAATGTCTCTACCGTATCGATTAACATAAATACATAATTCAAAATTTAAATTTAAAATTTTATAATAAATTAATTTAAATCTCTGAATCGGTTGAACTAAGTGCTTTTAACACACAAAATATACTCCCTTCATTTTTATATATAAAAAAAGCTGTTACTTGTTGTTTTGTTTTTTATGTAAGTAAAAACACATATTTTAATAAGCATTTATTATAAAATTTTAAATTACCTAGCATAAAATTATATTTTTATATATGAGAAACAATTAATATAATCCTACTTTAGTCAAATATATGGATATTTTAATCTATTTTTTATTTTTTGACACAATTATTATAATGAATTAATTTTGTAATATAATTATTTTCTTTTATATAAAAAACAGACGGAGCATTATTTAACGTTGAAAAGGAATTACTATTTTTGTTTATAAAAATTAAAACTAAAGACTAGGCGAATTTGAAGCCAAATTTTTTTTTTAGAAAATTATATAGTTAATTCATATTTTCGTTTTTTTTTTTCCCCTTTGCTCGTTGTTTTGTGCCATCTTTGACGGTCTCTACCTACCTCCTGACTCGATCCTTCCTCACCTTGGATGGAAGCTCTTTTTCTCCCTTCACCCCAAAAACCGCTTTCTACTGATATCACAGTGTACGATTTTCCCTCCTCTCTCAGTTCTGCTTTCTCTGTCCCCGCCACGCACCATCATGTTGCTGCCTTGAAACTTGAAAGTCAAGCAAGAATAACCAACCCACCCTTCCTCGCCTGCACACTTTCTCTGACATCCAAGCACAGCTCATATTTTGTGTGTGTGTGTGTGTGTGAGAGAGAGACAGAGAGAGATCGGCATCCCCTGGCCCAAAGAAAGCAACTTGTACCACGCTAGAGAGAGAAAAAAAGCGTTCCTTCCCTTTCCTTTTTCGCTTTTTTGCTGTAAGGAATGTCTATTAGCTTTAGGGATAGAGCACTCGGAGGCTCTCGGAGACACCAGCCACTCCAAAACACCATGCCGGTTCACCCAATTGAAGACCTTCCTTCTCCCTTTGGCGACTCCGCTCTGAATCTGTCCGATTCGGAGCTCCGGGAAACCGCTTACGAGATCTTGGTCGCTGCTTGTCGGAGCACCGGGGGGAAGCCCTTGACGTTCATCTCTCAGTCCGAGAAAGGGCAACGGAGTTCTTCCGCGCTAACGCCGTCTCCGTCACTGCACAGGTCGCTGACTTCGACGGCGGCAAGCAAGGTGAAGAAGGCGCTGGGTCTCAGAACGTCGTTGTCAAAGAAAAAGGCCGAGTTGGCGAGTCAGGAGAAGAGTAAGCGGGCGGTGACAACGGGGGAGTTGATGAGGTTGCAGATGAGGGTTTCTGAGCAGACGGATACAAGAATTCGACGAGCCCTCCTCAGAGTGGCCGCAGGTCAGGTGTGAACTTAGTTAAGTGCAATCTTCATTCTCTCTTTCGAAAAATCGGTATAGAAGTCTGTAATTAAGAAATAGTGGAATGTATGAACTAGGAGATAATAGATCTGTTTCTTGTTTCAAACACGGATTTGAATTTCGTTTGATTTGCTAATCAGCCTTGCAGTCTAGCAGTTGTTGACTTGCCTAGTGGCTGTGAGAAGATGAAGGACTAACTGGCTTCACGAATTACAACCGCCTATGCTAAATGCTTTTTGTTTTATTCCTAATCCTAACTGTATTCTTTTTAAATTTTTCCTTAATTTGAAATAGAATTTAACGTTTTTATTCCTTATACTTCCTATTGGCCTCCACCGTGGAGTGATGTCCTTCACTGAACTGTGGAATTGTCTATCATTGGTCCTTGAAATTTGAGATTCGTAGGGGCGATTTTTGTTTCTTTCAAGTCTAAGTGGATTGATTTTATGTTTGGGGGAGGCGGAAAAATGTTTTATGTATCTCTCGAGTACTCCCTCTGTGCTGCAAATAAAAATAATAAATGCCAATTTTGTGAAGACTAAAATAAAATGAGGAAGATGAGGAACTGAGGTAGCTTAATGAACACTGGCTGCTCGCATTTTACTTTTAATATTGTTTGGTAGTTGATGATTATGTTTGGATGATATTACCTGGCTCTCTGCCACTGAAAAAGGTTACTTTTCCTTTTATTGAGTATTGAATAAATTAGGATTGAAACATGTGGACCAAAATATAAAATTTCAGCATGTACATTTTTCTGGTTGCATTACTTCGCATCCACTCATGATAACTCAATACCCTGTTCATGAAATAGCTTGGAAGACGCATGGAGTCAATTGTTCTTCCGCTAGAACTGATACAACAGCTCAAATCTTCAGATTTCCCCTCTCAACAAGAGTATGAGGCTTGGCTACGGAAAAATTTGAAGGTTCTTGAAGCAGGATTGCTTTTGCATCCTCACCTGCCCATAAACAAGACAGACTCTTCTGCACAGCAGCTTCGGCGCATTATTCATGGAGCCCTTGAGAAACCCATAGATATTGGAAAGAGTGGCGAATCGATGCAGGGCCTCCGGAGTGCTGTAATGTCTCTTGCTTGTAGATCCTCTGATGGATCATTTTCTGAGGCATGTCACTGGGCGGATGGGTTTCCATTGAATATCAAGATCTACCAAACTCTTCTAGAAGCATGTTTTGATATTAGTGAAGAAACTTCAGTGATTGAAGAGGTTGACGAGGTTTTAGAGCTCATTAAGAAGACCTGGATTATTCTTGGAATGAATGGTATGCTGCATAGTCTTTGTTTTTCTTGGGTCTTATTTCATCAGTATGTTGCCACTGGCCAAGTGGAATATGATCTACTGTTTGCGTCCAGTAATCTACTGGCAGAAGTTGAAAGGGATGCTAATGCCAGGAAAGATCCTCTTTACACAAAAACCTTGAGCTCTGCATTGACCTTGATGTTAAATTGGGCAGAGAAAAGGCTTCTTTCATATCACGATATTTTCAATAATGATAATATTGAATCACTGCAAAATGTTGTGTCTCTAGCAGTATTATCAGCAAAAATGTTGACAGAAGATGAGCATAATAAAAAGAGAAAAGAAACTGATGTTGCTTTCAGCAATGTTGACAAATACATTAGATCATCACTGCGTGCTGCTTTTACTCAGGCAAGTTCCGTTCTTCACTCTCCCTAAAAGAGAATACTCCCTTATAGATGGTAGGACTGCTAATAATTGCTTATTGTTGTGATGTTATATTCCAAAAAATCATCTCTGCTTTTGGGTTTTCCACTTTCCTTTATAATTTAAAACTATTTTTTGTCATAAAAAATATTTTTTTCGTTGCTGGAGCTTAAGACCTCTGGAAACTTCTATGAAGTGCAAAGATAGCTTCTGAATACCTCCATTTCATTATTACAATGCTAGTAGCCCAATTTTGGTGGCAAGAAAGCAACTTAACTTCTTTTAGTCTGTTTTCTAAGGCAGAAATTGGAGAAATTGCACGCTGGGAGGCATGCATCTAGAAAACAGAATAAATCCTTTTCTACTCTTTCGGTCCTTGCACAAGACATTACTGAACTGGCTTTCAATGAGAAGGCAATATACAGTCCTGTACTTAAGAGTTGGCACCCTCTTTCCGCTGGTGTTGCTGTTGCTACCCTTCATGCATGTTATGGGAAAGAGTTGAAGCAATATGTCAGGGGTATTACTGAGTTCACACCTGATGCTATAGAAGTGCTGATGGCTGCTGATAAATTGGAGAAAAATCTTGTACAGATAGCTGTAGAAGATTCTGTTGACAGTGAAGATGGTGGGAAATCCATTATAAGCGAGATGCCTCCTTATGAGGCTGAAGCTGTAATTGCCAATCTGGTCAAGTCATGGGCAAAAGTCAGAGTTGATAGGCTGGAGGAATGGGTTAACAGAAATCTGCAGCAAGAGGTATTCCAAATAGTCAAGCTTCCTTTATTTTTACGTATAACTAATATTCTTGACATTTGCTCCGAATTAAAGGATACCATGTATCCAAAAGTGGAGTGCCACAAAAAATATTGTTCATATATTAATACTTTCTTGAGATTTTTGGCAACCGTCTCAATGTGACTTGTGTGCTTGACCGAAAATAAATTATTGAGAAGGACTCAGTAATCCATGTTAGGGTTCTGGGATTGCTTTCTTTCTTCATGCCAAAAGCAAAGTATTGTTCATGTGTGATTGCCCACTAAGTTTTTGGCACTGTCTCAATGTGACTCGTGCGCTTGAATGAGATTAGTAAGGTCCGTTCAAAAGGAATAGAAAATAAATAAATTATTGATAGTTGAACTCAGTGAACCTCATTAGGATTCTGGGAGTATTTTGCTTCTTCTCCCAGAAAATAAATAATTTTCTTCCTGTTTTTCGCGGGTTTTGTTTTTGTTGGAGGGTAATCAAGTATCTGCTAAAAAATTTGTTCTGAAGTTCAATAATGCTTCTCAGTGGACGTTACCTACTTAATCCACTTTTTTGGCATGAAACTTGTCCTGTCACTTGAAATCAATGACCTAACAATTCTATCCTTTTTCCAATAGGCGTGGAATCCAAGAGCAAACAAAGACTGCTTTGCTCCTTCTGCGATTGAAGTTCTGCGAATCATAGACGACACTCTGGAAGCATTCTTTCTGTTACCAATATCTACGCATGCAGTTTTACTTCCTGACTTGATGTTTGGTCTTGACAAATCTCTTGAACACTACATTATGAAGGCCAAATCCGGCTGTGGTATATGGCTACTGCGTAATATTTGACCAATCAAAAAGTTCTTCGATCCCATGTTAACCGGATTTCCTTTAATGTTTTATGCAGGGGACCGAAATACTTTCTTACCAGCTATACCTGCTTTGACTAGATGCTCAACAAAATCTAAATTTCATGGTGTATTCAAGAAGAAAGAAAAGTCACAAGGGATTCATATGAGGAAATCGCAGGTTGGAACTACAAATGGAGGTAACTCTTTTGGGATACCCCAGCTTTGTGTTCGTATCAATACTATGCAGCGAATTCGCATGGAGCTAGGGGTTCTGGAAAAGAGGACAGCAGCCCATCTGGGGAGTTCTAAATCCATTCACGAGGATGATATAGCAAATGGGGTGGGTTTTAAATTTGAGCATTCTCCTGCTGCTTGCGTGGAAGGCATCCACCAACTCTGTGAAGCCATAGCACACAAGATCATATTCCATGATCTTCGTAATGTTCTCTGGGACGGCCTGTATGTTGGGGATGTCTCTTCTTCTAGGATTGAGCCTTTCCTTCAGGAGCTGGAGCAATATTTGGAGATAATATCATCAACAGTGCACGATAGAGTGAGAACCCGTGTGATTACAGATGTAATGAAAGCATCTTTTGAAGGGTTCCTGATGGTTTTGTTAGCTGGAGGACCCTCCCGTGCTTTCAGTTTGCAAGATTCTGCAATAATAGAGGAGGACTTCAAGTCCTTGACTGATTTGTTCTGGTCCAATGGAGATGGATTACCAGCTGAATTGATAGGGAAACATTCCATCACTTTAAGAGATATACTTCCTCTGTTTCGCCTGGACACTGAGCGCCTTGTTGAGCAGTTCAGTCAACTCACAAAGGAGATTTGTGGTGGTTCATCTAAGTCCCGGCTTCCATTGCCTCCCACTACTGGTCAATGGAGTCTTAGAGAGCCAAACACGCTTCTCCGGGTTCTGTGTTATCGGAATGATGAGGCAGCAGCCAAATTCCTGAAGAAGACATACAATTTACCTACGAAACTCTGACAAAATTGGCGCGACACAATCACAAATGTCAAGTAACCTTAATATATTGGGATCTGCCGCCAAATTCAAAGTTTTGAGGAGCCTTCATCTACCAAATTGGAAGCGTATATTTTGTATATATGCCGAGGTGACTTAATTTGCTTCATCGTAAATATCTTGCTCCCACACTTGTGAGGAAACAGGTAGTCTGGATAACGGTCTTCTCGTGAGCAGCAAGCGACCTTGTGGAGGAATATATTGTAGCAGTCCATGTGCCTTATCATAATGATCTTTTAATTAAAAAAATATACCTACGTTGTACAGGTGGGAAGATTTTTTTTTTTTGGTTGAAATAGCTGGCTTTCGCAGCTTGTGCCACAATGCAAGCACTAAAGAATAGGAGGAAAAATAATGTTTGATGGGTAGTTTCTTGACAGTTTTGGAATGGATTGTAGACACTGAATGATATTGTTTATTTTTGAACTTCGGATCCTCCATCTTGCGTGCTTTGATTATTTTATTTTCATGAGATGTGATACATTGGTCATCCAAGTAGACAATGTGGTTTACTGTTTATTAAAAAATCATACAATAATCCGAACGAAAATCACTTACTGAGCTGTGCTAAGCCGCACGATGAATTGTAACTTGGTTACTCATTGGTGTACGGTCGTAGTTACTACCTCATAAGATATCTACTGTCTTTACAAATAATACTTCATTTTTTTAATTTAAATATCCCACGTAGCTCTATATTCCACAAAAATCCGGATGGGAAAAGGCAGCAGCGGTTCGGCTGCATAACAAATATTATCATGATATTCATATATTGTTTTTATTATTTAATACTATACTTATTCTCATAGGTTTATTTATTTTATTCACATTTTTTTATTTTTATACTTAAACCTCCTAGCTCTATGTACAGGGAATATTTGCAATTTTGGACAATAGTAATAACAGAGAATGAGTTCTAGATCCTTTAGCGAAAATGACGTGTTTACAAAATCTTCGGATGATACTGAGCACTCAATAACACAATCGCCGGCAAAATCTTTCCATTTCCTTGTGCATGCATACAGAAAACTCGCTAATAAACATGTTCACATATTGATAAAAAGCAATGCTAAAGAAATACTAAAATGGATTCCTTCTTGATCCTCTCAATTTTGAGCCAACTGAAAAGCTTGCTTTCTGCCAAAAAGGAAGGGAGAGGGATCAAAAGAATAGTTACATTAAGTTAAGATGGAAGGGTATAAAAAAATTGAGTTTAAGCCAAAGAAAGAACCAGCATACCGATTTTGACTTTTTCTTGCCTCGAATCCTGTTCTTTGGAGGTTTTAACTTGTATATCCGAACCATCCAATGGTGAGTTGTGAAAACCTGATTGCAGGGGACCAGACAAACGTCCATGGAAAATTAAAAGATGCTAGGATACTGTATTATTAAACCAATACAATAACAGGACTGCAATTGTTAACCAGAGATAGAGAAGTAGAATGGTCAACTTGATCAGTTAAATGAACATTCGAATGTGCTGGTACATACTGGTCAAGGAACCAAGTTAAGCATGCATGTCATACTTCAGCTATGGGGGTCCACAGGTAGATGAATGGTAACGCGGAGCCATAAAGTCACTAAAGCAAAGATGAAACAATCATACAGCATATCTCTAGAGTAAGGATGAGGATCCAAAGATGGATGCATGGATCCATGGAAAGATCAAATAACATGATAATAATATATAACAATTAAAAAAAAAAAAAAACTATGCATGTCTTTGTCTGGTTGGGCAACATAAATAAGAACGAGTAATTTACTTAGCAACAAGAAAGAAAGAAAGATGTAATTTGAACAAGAGCATTAAAAGAGGCTCTAGCGCCAAGGAAATCCATCTATAAGAAAGCACGCAAGACTCAGGCCCAGAGGGCAATTTATGCTTTGACAGACGGCTAATCTAGATTGATGAAGGTGTAATAATTCATTTTAAGACAAACTGTCCTCCAGGTCCAAGTCTAACATAAAAGGAAGAACTGAGTGATTGAAAAATTATATTATTTAACCCCTACCATCAAGAGAGGGTGGGGAGTTATTTCAAAATCTTAATTGATCCAGACTAATTCATCAATAATCACATGACGAACCATAAACAAGGTCAGAGGATCGTGTAAGTTTAAAGCAGGGACTAGTTCCTGCGCACAGACCCCCAAATGGAGTTCTCAGAATATTTATGAGATGATGCGTACACCAAAATCCTTAATATCTGCTGAAATTACATTGACGTCTACTTTAGAAATTTAATTGACCTCTATTGTCTTTATATTTTTGCCTTCACTTTACTACAGAGGGTAAATGTCAAAGGAAGCTGGGCGTGGTGTGAATCCAGCAACCACCGTAGAAGGCATGGAGATCCAAAGGCTAGAACTCTTTTGCCTGCCCTACCCCCTTATCCACCATTTTGGTCAAAAGTAAACACATGTCAAATTAGCAGTTCATCTCACCTCTTCAAAATGGGTAAGTTTGAAATATTTCTTCCCAATTTCTGTTCGCCTCACTCTGTCAAAGCCTTTACCATCTGTCTCGACAAATCTGTTGCCAAAAATGACCTGGGGAAGTTAAGTAGCCTAAACAATTGAATATAGAATGTCAATGAACAACCATATCCTGCAAAACAGACCTGAAATATGAAAGTTTATACATGAGGCAATTTAGCATTGTTGGTGTGGCCATAGAGTCAATCCGATACTGACCATCCCTCTAAAGGCAAAAAAAGGGAAAGAAAGAAAGAAAAGAATAATAATTAGCAGCCAGCAAACATTAGAAGCAAAGTAATCACTAAAGGAAGTTAGATTAACATCAAATTTCCTAAATAATATATTTAGCCTTGATAAAAGAACCTATGGTGTCTCACAATGCAACTTACCAAGTAATCTGGCTCCTTTATGTGAGGGAATACACCCCCTCCAATGCGAACCATCCACAGGAACTTATTAATATCATCACTGGGATAGCCAACCAATCCTAAAAATGTAAGTTAACAAGTCAGAACAAGATGATTTGACTAAGATAATCTCAACAAAAAGAAAAGAAGTCAACCTCCAAAGACAACAAGAACATATTTTACATCCAATGACTGGAATATTTCCCAAGCTGCTTTCTCTGGAGAAGACATGGCAGTACCAACGGTGGCAATATGGGTGTTATTCCAGGTATTATTATCAACAATGACAGTTCGGTTAGCCATGGCTGTTGTTTGGTATCCATAGTCCCACCAAGAAGCCACCTACAAAATACATATATATAAGCATCGACAGATGTTTTGATGTAAAACAAGAAGGGGAGAGAGGAACAGAGAGAAAAGGAGGAGGAGGGAAGGAGAAAGGAGGGAGAAAGTTAAAACTCTCGAAACTCTTATTCAGTAATACTCAAAAGCTGAATAAAAATGAAAAACTCTACCTCTATCTATAGAGACCTAAAAATAATAAATAATAATAAATATAAATCTAAAATAAATCATAATTTAAAAGTAGATGAAGATAAGGTATCTAGCTAGTCTAGATACCTTATTTTATTCAAGATAATATTTAAATATAAAAATAAATCATAAATACTAAATCAAATAATACTAAACCCTAGATACTAAATCAAATTTAATAAACCCTAAATAATCTAATGGATATTCAATATCCTTATTAAAACAATACTAACAAAATAATTCTAAATAAAAATAATTAAATTTCATCCATATTCCATCATGTTTGCTAGACAAAATTCATTTTCTTTTGGTGCCATGGTGCCAAGAGTGGAAGGGAAGCTGAAAGAAGGCAACGTGCCTTTAGAAGGTTATCACTTGTTAATATAAAGCTCTAGTGAATGTACTCCCTCCATTCCAATTTATAAGATCTATTCTAGAAGCTTTCAATGTTCCAAAATATAGGATCATTTATGAAAAGCATTGAACCATTAGCATTATTAGATTCTTCCAAAATTGTCCTGAATTATTAAGGTTTGCAGCAATATTAACTGTAGAGAGAGAAAATTCTAGTGAAACGAATCAAAGGGTAGTTTTGGGATGTCACTAAACTCTGAAAAAATCAAGACAGTCAACTAATTTCAAAGAACTTCCTTGGTTTGTGTGATTTGGTTAACTAGATCTTATAAAATGGAAACAGAGGGAGTAGCATCGATTCAGGTATGATATGGTAACAACTATTAACTCTATTCTAAACACCAATATCCAATGAAAAAATGTGGGGGAGGAAATTTCTTCCATTCATTTCTATATTGTTTTATCCTAATTAAAAAATATCCAACGATAAAATGTGGGGGAGGAAATTTCTTCAATTCATTTCTATTTTGTTTTTTTTTTAATTTAAAAACATCCGATGATAAAATATGGGGGAGGAAATTTCTTCGATTCATTTCTATTTTGTTTTTTTTTAATTTAAAAACATCCGATGATAAAATGTGGGGGAGGAAATTTCTTCCATTCATTTCTATTTTGTTTTTTTTTTTAAATTAAGAACTGAATATGCTCTCCAAAATATAGTAGATTAAGTCCTGTATAAAAAACAGACTTCACAGACATTTAGCCAAAATCGACACTATAAACAATCAAATTTTGAAAAGAACAATCATCACAGGACCCAAAGAATATGCGAGAGGTAAATGATACCCTGAGAATCTACTATATGAATTTTGAAATATCATCAAATTTTCATTTGCATTTTACATCACAAATCAAATATCGAAAAACAATCTTCATCATCAGAACCTCAATGCCACACCAAAAACAAATTAAAAGCTAAGGCACATTTTTTTTTTTTTATGAATTCCAAAGCACATATACAATTTCAGGAATCACTGAATAGGAATTGATGCAATGCTTAAATTCCATGATAAATTCCAAACTAACAATTTACTTGTTTTTTAAAGAAAAAAATAGTAGCCAGCCTAAATATGAAAGTTAAAAAAGGAAAAGGGAGCCAGATTATCCAAAAAAAAAAAAGGAAAAGGAAAAGGGAGACAACTTTTTCATGTTTTCAGCAGAGGCAATAAAGGCATGCTAGAAAAGAAGGAAATGCCATGAGACCCACCTTATCATCGACATCTGTATTATGGCTCAACCAAGCATATGCCTCTCTAAAATCATCAAATACATGAAGACCATCATCAGAATGTGATGTTAAAACAATAGAAGGGGCTGAATAAGCTTCCGCTGCTGCCCATACACTATGAACCTACAAAGCAGGATCAAGACAGTGATATCACTCACTTCAAACATACAGCTTTATCTAAGAAAAGAAAACAATAAGGGATTCACTAAAAGAGGGCATCAATCAAGTTCCTACTAGATAAGTAACCAATAAAATCTTACAATATTTAACAACAAAGAAACTTGAGATGTGTACAATAGTAACCATATTGCAAAGTGACGGGATAAAATATATCAATTGGATAAAAAGGAAGAAACATCTAGTAAATTCTTGATGAGAGAATGTTATTGATGCAACACCCACTCACACACACTAGCGCACTTCTGGAAAGAGGGAGGGAGTAGAGGGAAACCAGAAACAGGGAGGGAGAAACGAAGAAGATGAAGAACAGAACAGTGGGGAAGCAAGAGAGGGAGGCAGGTGCAGAGAGAGGGAGAGGTATCAGACTTTACTCATGATATTCATTCATTCATCAAGTGTACTATTACAAATGCAAGCTAGTCTATTTAAACAAAGCTATAATGCCTAATGAGGAAACCTTAATAACATCTCCATATAAAGACAATGTTAAGATTTCCTCTTACAAAATATTAAAATAACACAAAGGAAACAACATATTTAAATAAGATAAGAAAACCTATTTCTTCCTAGAATAATAATAATCTACTAGCTTAGGTTTCTTCAAAATATATTATTCCTATATTTCAGCAGTTATGGTTCAAACCTAGCAAACGTTTATAGATAATGTAGAGAAAGGGATAGTTAAATTACCACATAGAAGGCACCAAGCAACACAAGTAAGAAAATTCCGACCATGGATGCTTCTAAAGGTAAAACCAAAAGCCTCTTAACTTGTGACTTGCTTAAAGGCTTTTCCACAGGCTCCTTTTCCTTCTTCCTGTTCTTTTTTGAGCCCCGTTCCTTCGACGTATCATTGCTTTTCTCAGTTTTGCTCACATTATCTGATTCTACAGTGCTATCAAGACTAGCATCCCCACCCTTAATTGTAAAATGCACAATGGGGAAAAGTCAAAGTCATCAAGTGGATCAAAGAAGTTAAAGCAGGACTGAATCTAGTGATGAAAAAAGCAAAAAATCCTTACATGAACATGAGAATGACCTGAATAGTGCGGTAACTGAAACTTAATTGATCGTGTGAAAATGTCAAAAGCTTCAGAAAGGGCAATCCCAGACATGATGCATGCTGCTGGTGCTAGTACAAGCATCAGGCGGACCTGATTTTGACAATAGAATGATTGTTTTAACTAAATAATAGGAGAAAAGCAATGTATGGTGGTAATGCAGCCTTGAAATAGTTCTTACCATGACTCCAGAAAAATATACTGCTGTCACAATATAGAGTACCGCAAAAGAACTAGCATCAGATAATGGTGAAAAGCAAGCCTGCAACAGGTAGGCAACCAGATAAAATATTTCATAAAACAGAATTAGAAGAAAAGGAAAGGAGATACAACATCTTTTCTAAAGAATCAAAACTTACAATAATGCCAGCTGGAACTAAGAAAGCCAAGACATTGATGTCCATGAAGTAAGAAGGCCAGGTAGGAGGTTGATGCTCACTAACACTGGCAATGATTGGAATATACTTGCTTGCATATGTACTGTCACAATGCAAGCACGTTTAAAACTAGAGCTGATTCACAACCACACGAGCCAAAAATGGCAAAATATAAACTGATGAATCAAAAGATTCTTTTGGGATGCTTGATGAAAGTTTTATAATGAGATCGAAATTCAGAAAGCAACAAGCACCTCAAATGGAGACTCACTTTTTAAATGAGAAAGATGACTTGCTTTTATTGACAATAGTTATTTCGTTGAAGTATTGTAACAGGAGTAAACAAATAAAACAGGTGGTGAATGAGTCACTAACGGGTCTAATAGACTTAAACTTCGTCCACTCCATCCCTTTGTGGGGCTTGAAGCCACCAGTGCTGCAAGTATTGCTATCACTGCACAACATACCGCCCTGCAAAATAATTTAAGCCCAAATAGGGGGCTTAGTAATCCTTTTGATGTTTTGAACAGTTGACTAAACCATAGAAATGGATGCTCACAAGCCAACAGATACAACTAGAGTCACAGCTACTCTGAACATCTTTGGGGACAGTACTCCTTTAATGTAGTATACAAGAGCAACCACATGGATGATAATGAAAACCTACAGAAGAAAAATCAGCAGAAAGAAAACAAAATTTAATATAAAGAAAGCAAGACATAGAGTGAAGGCTAAAGGCTAAAAACACCATGGTTTTCAAAAAGGAATTTGATTTATACGCAATTGTAGTCAAATCAGTTCAATCAAGCTCAAGCAACTGCAGAATCCAGTGCAAAATCATAAGCAATGGGGGAAAATGCATTCTTTCTTGCTTGTTATCTTCCAAATATTAAAGGAATAAAGACCAAATTTCTACAAATGTTTTTTTTTAAAAAAAAGAATAATGGCCCCAAGAAAGTGATACTTTATTGTAAATGTTAAAGCCTTTTATCAGCATCGTTTCAAAGAGTAGGGGAAAACTCACCAGAAATGATGCAAAATGTTCTGATGTCATTACAGCGTTAAATCCAACAACAGGCACTAAGGAGGCCAATAGCGTTCCTAAAACAACCTGAACGGAGAAAATTGTTCAAGTGAACCAGGAACATGAGAAACTGGAACAGAAAAACTTTCTAAATATACAATTAATGTCCAATCTGTGAATACCTCTGGACATGTAATTGCAAATTAAAACATGTTCATGAGAGGCAGTGGAATTACATATGTTTCAGATTCAAAAATAACAAGTTATTAAATGCATATCATGCTATAATTGGCACTTATCTTTTATCAGGTACAATGCAAAATTCAGATTTGAAACATCATTCAAGGAAAATCTGTGACACATTTTACTTATCCATTAACTTTCCCAAATCTGCATTAAATACTAAAAAGTGGCAGTTTATTTTTCAAGTTCAAGCCAAACCATAGAAGTATCAATCATTCTCAAACTTTCCAGCCAAACAAGCCTAACCAATTATTCAAGCTTTACCCCTAAATTATGACTGAAAATTGTAATAGATACTTACAAGAGGTGCATATGCAATATACAGTCGAGATGAATAGCGACCAGTTATAATGCACAAGAGCACATGCATTGGTATAAGGTTAATGATAAAAGTGTATCCTCCCCATGAGCAAACCTGAAAGAAAAAAAGGCAGGTAACAAATCTTAAAAATGCATAACCATTGATAATTAGATAACAGAAGCATACAAAGCTTACCATGTAAAAGTATGCTATGGCATTCCAAGTGGCATAAAAGAGGGACCCTGTATTTAGTGTCTGAAAGACATGTAATTCAAGTCAGTAACTTGACAGAGAAGAAAAGGTACATAAGTGACCAGTTGTGCAGAACATAATATCATTCGATGAGTGATAATTCATCAAGGATGATATATCACACAATCAAGTCAGAAAGTAAATTTTGAAACGAATACAAAACCCTTCAAAATGAAGTTTCAAGACTTTAAACATAACAACCTTTACATAGAGATAGAAAGTGAATATCAAAGCAAATATGGCGACAGCTTCATTATCATAGCTTCCAGCAACAGATCGAGATATGTATGAGGGGACCTGCAAACACATGATTATCAAGAGAATATTCCATAAACAATGCTATAAAGAGAAGAACAATAAATTACATACATAAGGGGAGTTTGAGAGCACAAAGCAAAAGTAAATTAAAAAAGAAATAACAACTTATATACATATGATGCTTGTATTTTATGTTGAAAAAAATCTACCATCAACGGGTCCTCAACATAATTGTCATTCTAACATATCTATTGTTTTATTCAAACAAATGTATTCATCTTTAGTCAATTTTTAGTGAGTGATACAGGGATATGGGACACAAATCACGTAACTTTTTACTTGAACAACAGAAAGGGCTGAAAAATATGTGTTATGATTAGTGCCATAAAGTGTTTGGCAGAATTTCAATGATGAAAATCTAATTGTCACAATCAGTTGAGAAATTGACCATAGCCAAAAGCACAGCTGCTGTCAGTCCCGCCCCAGGACCCTTAACTTCCTGAAAAAGTGGGCAGCCGCATTAAATTAGAAAACACAATAAGAACTGAAATGCACATAACATAATTTATGCCTAAACCAACCTGGGTCAGCAGATAAGTTGCCCAGGAAGCAAAAGCTGAAAATATAGGTGCAGTAAATACACAGACTGTCTCCACTGAGAGAGGGATATTCAAAGAATTCAGTATCCTGGTAGCAGAAGGAAATAGTAAAAATATATTAATCACCTTTAAATAAATTTGAAATGATTGCTTGCCTAAATGTTTATCAGCAATGCAGCCATCAATAGGAAAATTAAAGAAAAGAAAAAACTATCTCCTAAAATGTATTTTCAAATACTTACCACCATAAGGTACCAGCTGTCAAGGTCAAGCCAGGATAGACAGTTCCACCAATTACACGACCAAGAGGATACCTTAAGAGGGAAGGATATCTCACACGTTTAGTCAAGAAACAAGGGACAACAGTGTAGTTAAAACGAATAAAATTAATCAGTGGTGTAAGTGTTTCAGTCCATGATCCAGTTTCTTACCAAGTTCGGTCATCAAACCAGTTCCAGAAATCATATATCCCCTTCTTCGTGAGATACTGAAACCAACAAAAGTGCCTGTCATGTTCTGTGCGTTAACTTAGCGAGTCAATGCAAGCACTAGACTCTTCCTAAAAGTAAACCAGGAAAAATCTATTTAGATCTTTCTCAAACAGATAATAAAAACAACAAACATGGCTGACATTATATGTTCATGATATTGCAATGTAATAAAGTCATTGGATTTCTTTCTTTACCAAAAATAAATTTCACATACATTAATGAAAAGCTTTCAAGTTTGTAAAGCAATTAACCAGAAACTGAGAAGGTTAAAGGATATCTACTACGACATCAACATGAGAAATGCCTCCGTTGAATATGAGCTATTGGGTGGCAAACAGGTCCGTTTAGTATAAGGCTAACCTGAGTGACTCTGTAATTGAAATAAGGGTCGAATTCGTGAATAACGCTCTCGTACTTTATGACCTGGATACCAGTGCAAGGAAATTGTCATGGACGGTCAGAACAGCTATGATCCACAAGCGCTAACATAGAGCCTATAGCCTACATTGATGCTTAATTACGAAATTAAGAAAGTTAAATATAAAAAAAGAAAGAAAGAAAAGTGAGCCTTCTGAACTTAAAATTCACAGAATAAAGAATTGAGTAAGACAATAGCCATCAGAACAAGCTGACGAATAAACATGACCCGGCAAGTCAAACAAATTTACGATATAGTAAACCAATGTTACTGAAATTCTTCTGACTTCAGTTTTCCATCACTTTCTCATTAGTCAGAAATGAAACACGCATACTGTAATCAGTGTTTTACGAATTCCTGCTGGTTTTATATACGATGAAGTGCTTGAATTATAAAATCATTCTTTCCATTAAATTCAGAGGCAGGAAACCCCATAAAAACAAAATATTTCGCATGGAAGTAGGTTATCAGATTTATGGAACTAGACATAAAGTGTAGACTTACAGAGAAGAGTCGGATCGAGAACGCCAAAACACCGATCAGGATCAGGATGAAAAACGAAAGGACATTCCCAAAAGCATTCCTGATGGACGTGCCGTTGGAAGCATCGGCGGTCGCCATTGACGACCAACTTGAGCTCGGAGTGAGGACGGGGGGGAAGGGGAAGAAGAGGGAAGGGGAAGAAGGTAGAAGGAATGCGTCTGGCGAGACTGGGACCACTGGTTTTTGACCGATCAAGAAATATCGGCCCATAACAATAACAAGAAAGGCCCAGAACCACAGGTTACGCCCAAGTGATGGATGGTTTATCTGCTCAGATTCGCCCGTAGGCCCAACCCCTCAAACACTACTTATTAAGTTTTTAAAAATCGAATCAATCATTAAACTGAACAAAATCATAGTTCACGGTTCAGATTGGGGTCAAACTAAATATTATTATTTTAATATTTTAAATAATATATACATATATTACAGAATAAATTCATTCAAAATCATAAAAAATAATATTTAAATTAAGAAAATAATCTAAGAAACAAAGAAAGTGTATAAATTATTTATAAATTTCTCTGTTATTTTTTTATGAAAAAATAATATTTTAGTAGTTTTTATCTCATTCAACTCATTTTTTTTTAGCATAAATAGCATTTAATAAGAACACTTTTACATTGTCTGAGAAATAAATAAATATTTTTACTTCCCTCCCAATTCAAACGCTTTCCGCTGCTCTTTTTACATTTTTTGCTCCTTTTTATTAATATAACAATATTATAAAAGGATATTGCTTTGTGACTCCTGCTAATTCCATTAATGTAATAATAATAATAATAAACTAATATTACTATTATTATTATTATGGGATGGGATGCCTCACGTGTGGAGAGAGAACATGCTATTTCAATGACCCTCTCCCCCCCTCCCCCAGTCCTTCTCTTCGCCTTTTTTTTTTTTTTTTGGGTGGCCGCGGCTTCTTTTCTTTGCCGTGAGAATATAAATGATTTTCTATGTATCGGATTCAGATAAAATCATGGCAGATCAAGTAGTTTTGTGGCTGGAGAAACACATTTAAGGTGGTAGTTTTACGATAAAACATATTCTTTTCTTGATTTTTTAATAAATGTCTTTCTTCTTTCATCTTTCATTTTTTCTTTGCCTCTATCGTTGGCTTCCCTCTGTCTCTGTCTTTTTTATCTGATCAATTAAACTGTTTGAACTAATAATCAGCTCAGTTTTTCTAGTTTTCTTAATTTGTTGACCGATTCTTGACCAGTTCATCTAACAAGCAGTTTTACAGTATCAACGGGATCAGACCAATGACTAATTCTAAGTCAAACCAGTTGAATCGGCTTGTTCAATCCAGTTTTTAAAATCATGTTGATAATTGATCAATAGAAAGTAGACTAAGGGTGAATCATTCAGAGATTTGTAATTTAGAATATTAAATTTGCATAATTACTAATCAGAACCAAGGTTATTATTAGAAATTAAATGAGAGAATGACAATTTGATCCCATAAAATTAAAAATAATTGGTTCCCTAACAAATTTCCTTTAAAAAAAAAATGAAAACAACGACTTAGACTTTAAAAATTTTAGGTGAAAACAAGACACAAAAGTTTTAAATGCAGCTTTCAAATTGTATTTAAGATTTTTATTTATAACTTTTTGATCTATATTTGCCACTCGCTTTTAAAGGATCAAACTCCCATGTAATTAAAGAAGGGGAAAAAAATTTGCGCGTGTTGGATTGTGGTGTGCTGTGTGGATTTGTGTCAAACACCTATGGGTTAGATAAGATATGGGGGAAAAAAATTTAATGACAAAGTGACTGAAATTCTCCTATAATTTAAGTACAAAATACGAAACTAAGGTCACATTGAGATTATTTATTTAATTTCGGAGTTGTTAGTTTTAAGATGCTGTATTTAATGTTTTTATCATTATCCATTAAATTTAGTTAAAGCTAGGCCCAAGTCTAAATTAGGTTGGTAGCAGGATATTAGTTGTTTGGTCTATTTTTACCCTTGATTGTATGTGAAATGTTGGTTGCCAAGGGTAAAGAATAATGGACTTAAACATATAGCCTCTTCCTTTCATAAGATTAGAGCCTGGAATATAATATGAGCAGAGTTATATAGGTTGACCTAAATAATAGACCATAATAGTTGGGCTAGATTAAAAAAATTGAACTTGATAGCCTGGAATATAATATGAGCGGAGTTATATAAATCGACCTAAATAACCGACCATAATGGTTGGGCTAGATTTAAAAAATTAAACTTGATAAAAATGGTTTTTTTTTTTTTTGCCCAGACCATACAACATGTGAACTGTATGGATTAACCTTGATAGGTTAGGATTAGCTCGATTAACCCATATTATTTTTAAAAAATAAAAAAAAGGAAAAAGGGGTCAATTTTATGGGGTATGACTTACTTTGGCTCAATTTATATATTTTTTACAAACATTATGGGTTAATAATTGTTATATCTAGAATGAATTATGAAAGAATATTAAATTGGAACTCATCTTTTTAGTTGATTTTTTTTTTAAATTTATGAAAAAATAAGTTGAAAGAAATAAATGAGTTAGCGGGCCAGTCTATTTAACTTGCCAACCCTTAAAAGTTGGATTGTGTTGAAATTTTTTAGCCCATGTGAAAAATGAGTTGAACTTAATCTAACCCATATTTTCTTCAACCTAATATAAGCCAATTAGCTTATATTCCCGACTCTATTTAAGATGTTTTTACAAGACAACTTCTTCTTCTTTTTGTTTGCAACTACTTTTAAATAGTATTTGGATTGATAGATTTAAATTTAGCATTAAATTTTAAATCTAACATTTAAAATCTATGTGTTGAGATTTTTTGTTTAAATACTGCAACAAATTCACTATTAGTCCCTCTTTTATTCTTGAAACTCCTCAAATAAAAATAAGTTTGTCACTTTTAATCTTTTATTTTTACTTCAAATCTCAACTTCTATCTCTTTTAAAAAATGAGAGGGTTGGAGTATATGAAGTTTTAGATAATAGAGTCTAAGAAAAATTTGGAATTACAAATAAGTTACAATAAAATATGGATTTGGATTTAGATGAATCAAAATTCAAAGACTTATATTTTCAAACAAAGAATTTGGTTCAAATTCAAATTTTCATGCATCCAAGCCTAGCATTAACTTATTTCACAATCTAACCTCCCTGGTTAATAAATGACCAGACAATCCCCCTAACAAATATGGACCTTCAAATTTATGGATAAAAACAAGGGAAAATCACGGTGAAGGACTTCTGGAGATTTTTTTACAAAAAAGGACCTAATTTTTTGAATTAACTTTGTAGGATCAAAAGACCAAAATGTAATTAAATTATAGTGTAAAAAAACAAAGTAAACCTTTTTTTTTAAAGGCAGCCAAGGGAGTTTGAACTCACTTTTTCTCGGCCACCAAAAGAATAGTTAGCTACTAGGTTGATAATCATTTTAAATTATGTAATGCAAATATATATATATATGTAAACTTTGTTTTCACTTTTCATACTAATACTTATCAGGAGTTTAATAGTTACTTATTATTTTACAAATAACTACTTGTTGAATTACTAACGAGACTTGTTAAAAAATTTAATATGTACTGATTTTTATAAATGTTTACTTATTTTTATTACTAGGATTGATAAGTCCAAATTTGTAATTTTACAAATAACTATTTGTAAAATGACAAGTCATGTTACTAGCTTTAAAAATTTTTCTTGATAATTTGACAAACAAGTCTCCATTAGTAACTTCACAAGTAACTATTTATGGAATGACAAGTCTCATCACTGGCTTTAAAATTTTTTTCCTAATAATTTGATAAGTAAATTTTAGTAGAATGACAAATTCATATCAGTTTCTAACATGCAAGCTTTTGGTAATAAAAATAATTAAATATTTATAAAAATCATTTCATATTAAATTTTTTTAACAAGTATCCATTAATAATTTAACAAATAATCATTTGTGAAATGATAAGTCTCATTATTTGTAATATCCTCCTATTTTTATCCCACAATTAAAACTCAAAGCCCAAGTAATTAGAAAAATGAGACCATAGTAATCATCAAATAAAAAATTCTCATTGGTTAACAAAATGAGAGCACTAGGATTTTAAATCTAAAGTCAAATCAAATCTTACAAAGAGGTAAATCAAAGTTCGCAAATACATGAAAGCAAGGGATTATCACATAAGTGAGTGCATTGGTGCAAAAATCTGAAAAGAAAAATTTTGAAAATTTTTAATGCGTGCGCCGCGGCTTGTGACATCATATGCCGCGGCACAAATGCACGAATTTTGACAGTGAATTTTGCTGTCAATTTGACAGCCTTGGAGCCAAATTCTGACGTGCCCTAAATCTCCGTTCGATGTCTGAATGACGTGAACTAAGAGTCTATAGAAAGCTTTTTCCGGACTCTAACTAATGGCATTGGTCTTATGCTTAAATTATTTTTAAAATAAAAATTGAACACCCTTTTTAAAACTTACACTATTAGGACAAATTTCACAAATTTCAAGTGTCTTAACCAAAACCAAGGACCAAAAGCCACCAGCAACAATATGAGCACATACAACTCATCAAAACTAACTCGTCCAATGCACCATAACACAAGAAATGATTTAAGATTAAATTTTCATTACTCAACCCCTTAACCCAAAAACATAGGTAGAGGGAGTTTGCCATAAATTTTCATCAAAATTTCTTAAATCATCACATGATATTCATTACCCTCACTTGCATTAGTATTTTGGCCC
Source organism: Prosopis cineraria (assembly GCF_029017545.1). Lineage (NCBI taxonomy): Eukaryota > Viridiplantae > Streptophyta > Magnoliopsida > Fabales > Fabaceae > Prosopis > Prosopis cineraria. The sequence goes on from NW_026555332.1 coordinate 41,128,883, forward strand.
TATCAATATAACACATAATAATCAACTCTCTCCCTAAGTCCTAAAATACCATTATAATTTATATTTCACTTAATATAAGTGAGTAACAAAAAGGAAAATCTTAGTTGACAATCGAAATTGTCATACACATAAATTACCCAAAATAAGGAGGCTTATTACAAATGGATCACAATCCTAAGCCTCAAGGTATTTTCCTCTATCCACACTTCTCGAGCTATTCCCTGAAATATTGAAGATAATGGGGTGAGTACAACTACTCAGTAACCAAGGTCTGACTAGCCCATACTAATGCATAACAATTAGTTTAAATATAAGTGGCAATTATTATTATTACTTTAGCCTATGTGAGACATTTGAAACTTAATATTCACAGTTCAGCTCACATAATAGTAACTACTTAGAAAATAATGCTTTTAGCACTTCTCATAGAGGTAAAGTTGATCAAGCAAATCATTGACAAGTATAATAGCAAAAATTAATACTCAACTCAAAATATCATTATTATGGACTCGATATAGACAACAAGTGTCTCTACTCACTATATACATCACCACACCTCTCTTATATCTTTCTTATTCCTCTGACACGAAACCGTGGGCTATAACTCAATGGGATAGTCTATACTCTTGACTTCCCTAACCTAAATACTTGTGAGGGGATTACTCAACCAAGGCGTACCTAACTCACTTATGGATCACAGTTTTCCCAATATACTCCCTCATTAATGATGTCATACACTCTAGACTAGCTTTCTTATTGAACTAGTGGATAATTAGCTAGGTTCAAGTCTTTCATTGAACCAGTAAGATAGTCCCCCATTAAACAAGTGGGATGATATGGATAGAATCAATCTAGGCAATCTATCACACAGATGGGGCCTTACCACGTGGATTTATCATCTACTCCCTTCCTAGGCGAACCCCCACTTCTCTAGATGATGCAATGGACATTTACGTGATAATTCACACATATACAATTTGTAAAACTTTACGTTACACAATCATTGAACTTCTCAACACATTTCGTGGAACTTCAAAACCAAACAAGTCATTGAATTCCCAATTCACAATCATTGTACGTTACACTTTTAAAATCATTGAACTTCCCTATTTTCATTGTACCTTACACTTTTAAAATCATTGAACTTCTCTATTTTCAAACATCATTGAACTCCTTCTAAACAAAGATTCATTTTGCTTCTCACTTTGTAGAAATCATTGCACTCCCAATAGATATTAGTATGAAAATCCACCACTATTGTTTTCAAGGAAAAATTTTGCATCATAAGGCATAAAACTCACCAATTTGATCTAGTGAATTTCTTCACAAATTAAGCCACACTTGTATTTCTTTAATTTTATACATTCTAATGATAACTCATAAATCAATAAACTAATAGTCACACAAAAACACAAAATAGAATTCCCCCACTTATCTCAAACATTTGAGAGGTCAAAGGTTTCACCCCTCAACTATTTACTTCTGAAGCTTCTAAGAAGCTTGAATGGTGCCAATAGTAATTACATTACAAGCATTTATCATGTAAAACATCAATATCCATTCTGAGCTATTTTTTACTACCATTTTTAGCATTTTTTAATACTCAAGTTTTACTCTAAGCTCATGTAGAAGTACCCATAAGATTTCTTAGCTTACTATAACTCTCATTTATGACATTGAGCTCTTAAATGGGCATTAATAAAGCCACATCATTCCCAACCATCAAATTTATGGAAATTTCAGACACTTAATGTCCTCTAACCACCAATCATCATAAAATCATAAATATTAAGTTTACTTAGCTCAATCTACCCCTATTAACTCTATTTAAGTCAACGTGTTTAGGCTTGTAACTTCTAGGGACTAAAAATCACTATTAGTAATCAAACCTTAACCTCTTTCATTAAGAAAATGAAAGAAGAGAGGAAGATTTAAATAAGAAAGCATACCTTGGATGTTTATGAGCTCCAAATTACTCTTAACAATCAATTCCTTTAAGCTATAGCTCAGCTTTTTCACCACTTTCTCATTCTCTTTTGTTTCCTCTTCTTTTTCACTTCAGATTCGTGATTTAATATTACAAAATTCTAGCCATGTGCCGTGGCGCATGGCATAAAGAGCTTCTTACAGGCGTGTTGTAACATCCTAATTTTTATATAATAAAGAAATTGTGGAATTTAGGTTTTGAGGAAAAAAATGATAATAATAGGAATTTATATTATTTGAGCTTATTTAGAAATAATATTATGGTTAGGTATTTAATTATAAATTTAAAAATTTAAATTTAAAACCACATAAGCAATATTTAGTTAAGATATAATATATAAATATTTTTTTATGTGTGTGTTAAAAAAAAGAGAAGGTAGAAGGAACAAAAAAGGGGGGGAAGAAGGTTGTTGTTTCTAAGTCCCACATTGGTTAGATGAGGGAAGAGAAGAGGTGCCTTCATGTATAAAAAGGAGGGGGTGTGTGCATTAGGAAGCATGAGAGGCTAAGATGCAATTTAGAGGAAATTGCAACTTATGGCCCAAAGGTTTGAATAATTAAATTCAGACCTATAGTTTTTTTTAATATAATTTTGGGACTCACAATCCCATTTTTATATTATTTTTCTCTCTTTCTCTCACGTTGCTCGGCGTTTTCTCGCAAGGGAGGATTATTTTCTTTTTCTTCAGGTATGTTCTAACTTTCCTGTTTAGATTAGCATTTAAAAATTTATTTAATTACAAAATTAATTTTATAGTTATTTTCTAAATAATATTAGCTTTCTAGTGATATGATTATTTTGTAGGATAGAGTAAATATTTTGATTAGGATTTTTCTATAGGATAGTTAATCTGATGATATGATGGATTAAAAATATAGGTTAAAACTCTTAGAGATATAATAAATATTATAGAATATTTTTTTGAGGTTGAAACTCATGTTTAAGAATTTTTGAGTTAAAATCTAGATCTATATAGTCGAATTTATGTGGAATCTAAGATGTAGGGATGAACCTCTGATTATTAAATATTTATTTAAGTATGAATAGGTATTTTTGAGGTTATAGAAAGGTGATTTGAGGTTTCAAGATAATTCTAAAATTTTTAATTTATTTTTGGGCAAATTTTTAGAATATAGAAGGACGGAATTGTGATACTAGAAGTAATTTGAGGCTTAAAAATAGTTTATTAGGGTACGAGAATTTTAGAAAAGAATTTGAAAAGTTAAATGAGGCATAAATCTTAAATTAGTGTTAATATGGATTATAGATCTAAGACTTTCTAACTCTTTAAATTAGAGTTATGTATTTTAATGTAAAATTAATACATAGTATAATGAAATAACTATGTAGATTGTGTTGACAAAGATAGTGGTGAAAGAGGAGTTGTGAAGGGAAACTTGTTATTCAAGACACAAGGTAACCATTATTAATGTGTTGTGATGGGTGTGTTTGTGAATGGTTATGTGTTATTTTGTTATTTGGGAAAAATTATGAAGTATTGAAAATAAATACTGTATATACTTGTTTGAAATTATTGCCAAGTGGGTTAAAAAATTTATTTTTGTTTATCATGATGAGATATTATTGTTCGGATATATTCTTGTTTGGATATTTGAATGATGCATGACTTGTCAGGATATTTAATGTATGGTGTTAATGGGAATTTCTGTTTGGTTAATTATTACCACGTGGTAAGCCCTCATTGGACCCAATGAGTGGCGTGTCGCTTGGTCCAACTCACCTTTGGCCGGGTGATTTGGCGTTTGAGCATGGCGAAATGAGGATATAAGGTGCAGTTATGCAATTAAATACTTGTTCGGTTTATTTGAAAATATTGTTCGGTTAAATGTTTTGTGTGCCCACTTAGCAATCGCATGATTAGTTACATCCGCATGCATCATTACATATTAATTTTTGGTTACTGGGACTTTTAAGTCTCATTCCCCGTGGTTAATATTTTTACAGGAGCGAGTCCGGCCGAGAAAGCATCAGAGGTGTAATTATGGTGTATGAGACACCATCTTTTACGTTACCTCTTATTTTAGATTATACAATGTATCTTGTGCCAACTTAGGACATATCTTTTTTGTGGAGCATGTAAACTCTAATCCTTTTTATTAAATGCATTTATATGTTCAAGAGGATTATGTTTGTCCCTTTTAATTTATGACCTGATTTGAATAACATGCTATGAGGATCATGTCTGTCCCTCATGGTTCTAATTGCTTTTTGAGATATTTTATGACCTGTGGTATATTGTCTTGGATGTATCATGGTAGAAATTTTTCTACCATGATAAGGGTATGATAAGGGTTCAATGAAAAAAGTGAGTTGTTGAATTAATAATTTACGAAAAATCGGTTTGTAAATTTGAGGGTGTTACACGTGTTGTTACGCATGCACTGCGGCGGACCAACCCCACACCTTGGCGCGTGGCACATAATCACTTCCTTTAGAAATTCTTCCTCTTTTATCCCCGGGCGACCTGATTCTCCTTTAAACCCGTGTTTGGTACTGAAATCGAGATCAAACACGCATGTTAAGTCTCTCTGGCCACATACATCAAAGATTCACTTTATTAATCTATTTAAGCTTAATTAATCTAGATTTAAAATAGATGATGTTACATTATTAGCTTTGAAAATTTTTCTTGATAATTTGACAAGTAAATTTTTGCGAAATAATAAGTTCACATAAGCTTTTAACATACCAATATGAACTTATTAAATGAAAAATACAAATCTTTACATATATATATATATATATATATATGTTTGTATGTATACTACTTTGTTTTCAATTTTTATGCCAATATTTGTCAGGAGTTTAATGGTTACTTATTATTTCACAAATGGCTACTTGTTAAATTACTAATAGAACTTGTTAACAAACTTAATGTGAATTGATTTTTATAAATGTTTACTTATTTTTATTACAAAAAACTTACATATCAAAAGATTATGTGAACTTGCTATTTTGCTAAAATTTACCTATTAAATTGTCAAGAGAAATTTTCAAAGCTTGTAACGAAACTTGTCATTTTACAAATGATTACTTGTTAAATTAACAATGTGAACTTGTTAAAGAAATTTAATATGGAGTGATTTTTATAAATGTTTTCTTATTTTTATTATAGAAAAACTTACATCAAAGGCTTATATGAACTTGTTATTTTACTAACATTTTCCTATTAAATTATTAAGAAAAAATTTTAAAACTAGTAATGAGACTTATCATGTCACAAATGATTATTTGTTAAATTATTAATGAGAACTTGTCATTCCTGATAGTAAAAACAAGTAAACATTTATAAAAATTATTGCATATTAAATCTTTTAACAAATCTTAGTAGTTTAATAAGTAATCATTTATAAAATGACAAATAACTATTAAACTGATAATAAGTATTTGTATGGAAAGTGAAAACAAAGTTTAAAAAATATATAAATATTTGTATTTTATAATTAAAGGGAATTGTTAGCCTCATGACTAACTATTTTTTTGGTCCCCAAGGGGATGTGGTTCAAACCCCCCTTGGTCATCTTGAAAATAATAATAATTTGTCTCCCTTATTGGTCTAGTAATCAGTGTTGCAGTTTCGGTAGGCTGTCTAACCACTGGCGTCGGAGCTCTTAATGGTTGGTCTAGTGGGGTGGTCCAATGATAGTGAGGAGATTTTTTTTAAAAAATAAGAGATATTTTTATCTTTTCACATTAAAATCTAATTACATTTTAGTCCCTTAATTCTACAAGATGAATTCAAAATCATTTAATCCTTATCTGTAAATAAAATATTTCAAGGTCCTTCACTGTGATTTTCTCTAACTTTACCATGAGTAGAATTTAATTATTATAAAAAAATTAAAAAAATTAAGAGAGCATAAATTAGGGTGTGATTGGTTCGAGGGGACAAAAAGGGAGGGGAGGGTATCAAGGTCACCTAGTTTGGTTTTGTTGGAAGGGAGGGAAGGAGATGTATTTTTAATGATCCTTTGTTTAGTTTAGGAGGGGAGGGGAGGTAATAACTAATTTACTACTATACCCTTAAACATTAGTTTACATTTTTTAATTTTTTCTTGTAGAAAATAATTTTACACTTGAATTTAAATTGCATGATTTTTTCAAAATTTATTCTCATCATATCATATTGTCAATATATGAAAAAAAATTAAACTAATAATTATAATGATAACAATTTTTTTATAAAAAATAAATAACTAAATATATAATAAAATTGAATGAAATGTAACTTTTTTAAAAAAAAAAATCTAATGAGGTCAGTTAAGGTATAGGAGTGAAGCACAATTTGATATGAATGTGAGTTTTTTTTTAACTACGAATATATTTAAAATATTAAAAAGAATAAGAGTAGTTAAAAAAATTAGCTTCTTTATGAAAAATTTTAATTTAGAGGAGAGTAATATGGGAGGAGGCCCCTCCAAAATTTTTTAGCGTCCTCTCTTCTCCAAAAATCTCGAACTAAACACACTTTAGTGCTCAAGTCACATATTTTTTTTTTTTTAAATCCTTGTAAGGGGTATTTCAGTATTTTTAACCATTAATCCCGGTTAGTAATAATAATACAGTAAAATCTTCATTTACAAATAATACTTGTGATTCGGCCCCTGCCCGCGAGGAATTTTCCCACAGGCATAAGGAAAACGCGTTCCATCGAGCTCCGCCGCCGCCTCTAATTATCCTGCCATTACTTCAATTCCTAGGGCAGAACGCAACCTTATCCAGACTCCAGCAGAGCTTTCGTTGCCTTACGCCCTTACCCGGTTTGTTTTTGCCGTGCAATAATCTAATTTTCTTCTTTCTAAAATTAATTATAACTCCTATAAAACCCCCTCTCGTGAGTAGCGGATCCAGTTCTCTTCCTCGACGAACAAGCACTCCATACTCCGTCGGACGCTGTCCGCCGTTGTCAGCGCTGCCCGGTTTTTCTCGGGCAAGCAGTGAAGAAGGCACGAACCCTAGGGCTTTTTCTACTCCCAAAATCCGATGAGATTTATTTGTTGAATCTGGGTTTGAATCTAGTTTTGAATTTGTTCCCCGCTTGGCTGTCCTTGCTCTGTTTTAAATTTTTCATTTCAATCTGGTTTTGAATCTGGTCGTGTAATCGCTGAATATTGACGCTTTTGAATTTGGGAATATTTGCATAGAGTTTAATTTTTTTTCACTAGTTCTTGCTTGAATGGTGTGAAATTGGCTATTATACTTTCCTCTTCATTTTGATTACTAGCGACTTGTATGATTTGATTGTCTTGTTATGCAGGGTTGGATTTGTTGTGTATTGGCGTTCTGTTTATTAATTTTTTAATATTATCAATTTTAGAAAATTCTCAGGCTATTTTTGATGTATGATCTTGTAAACGACTTGGCTCAAGTTGTGTCGAAGTATCGGGAACAAAAATTAAAAGGGTATTATATCAACCATGCATATTTCAAAGATTACCGAGTGTAGATAGGTCCGCCTATGCTTGTGTCTACAGCAACTCATTATAATGTAATTTGGTTCATTTTAGGTCCTTATTTCTCCTAGGGCTTCGGAAATATTTATAAATAATGGCGGCCTTGAAAGACCTTCTTCCCCCAGCGAAATCAACGTCAACCTCATATTATGACCACAGTAGTGATCCGTGGTTCAAGCAGAGATTCAGCAGCACATCTGAGGCAGAAAAATCGACAGTGATTCAGCATAAGCCTGTCCCTCCTTATTTAAAGCGTGCGGGTTTTGTTCCTAGAAAGGTAGAGGATTTTGGGGATGGTGGAGCATTTCCTGAGATCCACATTGCTCAGTACCCCCTTGACATGGGGAGGGATAAATCGTCAAAACCAGGGTCAAAGATTCTTCCTGTGACAGTTGATGCCCATGGGAATGTAGCATATGATGCAATAGTGAAGCAGAATGAAAATGCTAAAAAAATTGTATATTCACAACAGAAAGATCTGATACCAAAATTTTTGAAGAATGATGAAGAAGATGGTATGGATGATGAGGAGGAGCAAAAAGAGATTGAAGAAACAACACAGGAAACAAAAGCTGCACTTGAGAAGATAGTTAATGTGAGATTGAGTGCAGCACAACCAAAGAATGTGCCTAAACAGTCATCTGATGCAAAGTTTATCAAGTATAAGCCTTCACAACAATCTGGAGCTTTTAATTCCGGGGCAAAAGAGAGGATTATCAGGATGGTTGAGATGCCTGTGGATCCACTTGAGCCTCCAAAGTTTAAGCATAAGCGAGTTCCAAAGGCTTCTGGCTCTCCCCCTGTGCCAGTGATGCATTCCCCTCCTAGGCCTGTTACTGTGAAAGATCAGCAAGATTGGAAGATACCTCCTTGTATGTCAAATTGGAAGAATCCTAAAGGTTACACAATCCCACTTGATAAGCGTCTTGCAGCTGATGGGAGAGGCCTTCAAGATGTTCAGATTAATGATAATTTTGCAAAGCTTTCAGAGGCATTGTATGTTGCAGAGCAGAAGGCTAGAGAAGCAGTTGCTATGAGGTCTAAGGTTCAGAAGGAGATGCTTCTGAAGGAGAAGGAACGGAAAGAGCAGGAGCTGAGGGCTTTGGCTCAGAAAGCACGCTCAGAGAGAACTGGTGTAGCACCTCCAGCTGCTGTTGCCATTCCTTCTGAAAGGAGCAGCATGGAAGATGCTGACATGAGAGTTGATTATGAGCATTCACGGGAAAGGGAGAAGAATTACCCTAAGGAGACAAGGGAGGAAAGGGAGGAACGACTGCAACGAGAAAAAATTCGTGAGGAACGACGGAGAGAGAGGGAGAGAGAGAGAAGATTAGAGGCTAAGGATGCAGCAATGGGGAAGAAAAGCAAGATTACAAGAGATAGGGATCGTGATATTAGTGAGAAAGTCGCTCTTGGCATGGCTTCTACAAAGCCAGGGACAGAAGTTATGTATGACGAAAGGCTGTTCAACCAGGATAAAGGAATATCTTCTGGGTTTGCCACTGATGATCAGTATAATGTTTATGACTCTGGCTTGTTTACTGCTCAGCCGACACTCTCAACCTTGTACAGGCCAAAGAAAGATATGGATTCTGATGCTTATGGAGGTGCGGATGAGCAATTGGAGAAGATTATGAAGACTGATCGCTTTAAACCTGATAAAGGATTTGCTGGTGCTTCTGAAAGGACAGGTCCAAGAGATAGGCCAGTTGAATTTGAAAATGAAGAAGCTGATCCATTTGGCTTGGATCAGTTCTTGACGGAAGTGAAAAAGGGCAAGAAAGCCATGGAAAAAGTTGGTAGTGGAGGAACTATGAGAGCAAGTGGCGGTTCTTCAATGCGAGACGGTCATGAGGGAGGTTCTGGTAGGACTCGCATTGGATTTGAAAGAGGGCATTGATTGGTGGCTTGTTGGATGGAATCCAGTCTCCATTACTGATGGTGGAGATCCTGTACGCTGTTTACACAACGCTGCTTTGTCTTTGACTCCTAGTAGTTGAAATAAAATTTAATTTTTGTATCTTGTTTGTAAACTACTTATGACTGCTATAGCAGAGCACGTAAATTCACTGCCAAATTGTTACAAATGGAATGAGACTTTGTTATTTCTGGTAAGCATGCATGTTTTTAAATGTCATCCTTTCTTTTTTTTTTTTCTTTCTTTGCTGCTGAAGTGGTGGATCTAGGAGAGTTGAAACCTTCTATAGTATATAATACTTTAATCTATAAACATATAAATTCAAAGAATTTCCAAAATCTGCGGTAGGCATGCAAGAGATCCAACGTGTGTCTTCTTAATTTGAAGACCCTGCTTTTGCAGTGGCATTCGGGATTTTGCCCGTGTCGTACCCAATAGTGAGTTTTATTCTCGCACCTGTAAGTTACGTAGGTCTCATGAATCGAGTTTCTTATCCCTTGTTGGATCAAGTCATGTGCAATGATAAATTGATAATTACCGTGGGACTGATCAGATCACTGAAAATAGGAGCACTTGCGTCGTATTACAGGTTTTTTTTTTTTTTTTGAAAGGCCAACGCGTCATATTACATGTTGAAGGGTATTAGTATTGCATTTATCACACATCAATTGTGGCTGGCTTTACTATCGTTTTTTTTTTTTTTAAAGGCCAACGCGTCATATTACATGTTGAAGGGTATTAGTATTGCATTTATCACACATCATGTTTATTTATTTTGTTATGTGCTGCGGAAACCAGTATGGTTATGGAATGCGTAGCTCAATCCCCCATGAAAAATTTAAAAATAAAAATCAATTATCAAGAAACAAAATTTAGGAGAATGATATATAGGTGTCAAAAGACCAATTTAATTTTAGATAAATACGAGGGAAAATGACAATTAAGGACTCTCTAAAGAACATTAATCTCAATTAAGAACTCTAAAATATAGAAATCTTAATTAAAGACTATGGATAAAAAAAGAAACTGACTTTACAAAATTGTCCCCTCACTAAACACTGAAAGGAAACGGAAAGAAGCTCATCTTGTGTGCTCTGTCTTCTTGTTTTTGGACGAGAAAAATTCTGATCAAATTTGCTCTTTGCTCCGCTGAAAATGTTAGAAAAAAATTAGTGGAGTGCATAATCATTTAAGTCATTGTCTTCTCTTTTCTTTTAATAGGTAATTATATGTATTGCTTCTTTTACATTTTGTCCTCTTTCATGCATGTAAGAGAAATCTACATCTTCTTCTTCCATTGCTCTGTTTTCTTCTTTTACACACATCCTCTGTCATGCACGCACATAGAATTTTTAATCTTTGTAAATGATGTCTTGCGCCATTTCTTTTTCTTTTATACCTAGAGAAAAAAGTAATCTTTTTAATGATTAATAAACTATATATATAAACATACACAATAAATGATTTCTGAGAACGACACGATTGAAAAAGTTGAGGAGTGAAAAATAAGAAAGATATAACATGGATGCTGAATTTTTTTGATCTATGATGAAAAGTGAATGAATGTTGAAAAATATAACGTGGATGCTGAATTTCTGTAGTCATGGTTAGGCTTATAGAATGAATAGTTGTGAAGTAATAAATTTATATGTTGCTTCTAGTTGTTCTAGGTTTATTTCTCATATGGCAAGTATTTCAGCAAAAGAGGTAATTTGTTATTTTCATGTTGATAGACATTTTGTAAAAGATTCACAAGGAAAGATGACCTATAAAGGTGGGAGATTAATTTCTAAATTGATTAGAGAAGACATAAATCATGAAGAGTCGTTGAGGATGATGTCATCATTGACAAGAGTTGAAAGTGGTGCAGCTGACTTGAAATTTATAGTGAAGTTTAGTGAAAACACATACATAGACTTGTTAGATGATGAGAGAGTACAACATTTGATAAAGTATAATGATAAGTCAGCACATGTGTATGTTGAGACAAATTATAATAAAATACATGGAGCAATGGATTATTCGATAGAGTAAATTGTTGTTCTTAGTTATTTGTATTTTTAATTAGTTTAATCACCATTTATATTGACTTGTGAGTAATTGTGAATGTAGGATGGAGGATTTGTTACCATGGGCACTGCCAGGATCTCCCTGGAGGCAAGAGCTTAAAAATATATCACCCTTTTTGCTATGTTCAAGACAAAATACTCTTATGCCACTGCATAAGGTTAATTTAGTAAAATGGAAGGATTTATTTATGAGTGTTGGTCAGATATTTAATGATACAATTATATTCAGAAAAGCACTATATAAATACAACCTTACTCATAGGTTTGGTTACATATTTATGAGAAACAACCCTAAGAAGATGATTGTCAAATGCAATATTGATAGTTGTAAGTGGAAGATATCAGCTTATGCTCTTGGGAAAACAATCTCTATATTGTGTGTGAAAAAACTTCACAACGAATACATGCATTCTACTCAAGACAACCTCCTATTAAAGCAAAAGGCTAGCTCAAAATTGACATCATCAATCATCATTGATGCTGTGAAGGGGAATGTAGAGAAAACTTCAAATTAGAAAAGACTTCTTTAAAGAGTATGGGTTAAACCTCACATATTGGCAAGTTTTGAGGGGAAAAGATAGAGCATTAGAGGAAATACATGAGCTTCTACAACAATCATACATGTTGATCCCATGACTTTGTGAGAAATTGAAGGAGACGAACCTAAGCACAATTGCAAAGTGAGTTGCATCGACAAATTACAAATTTAATAAACTTTTTATTGCATATGGATGCTGAATTAAAGGGTTTCTCCATGGTGCTCTTCTAATTTTGTTTATTGATAGAAGTCATTTAAGTGGTCCAGATAAGGGGACTTTGCTAATAGCTTTTGCAATTGATTCAAATTATGACTTATTCCCTTTGACTTATGCAATAGTAGGTGAAGAAATATATGATAATTGGGCTTGGTTTCTTAAAAATGTGAGAGAGATCACACAACAAATTCACTTGACCATAGTGTCAGATAGGCATAATGCTATTATTAGTGTAGTGCGTGTAATATTTGATGGCAATCGACATGCTTTTTGTTATCATCATGTCAAAGAAAATTACAGTTATAAATTTACAAAAATTAATAGAGGCATGTGAAGGATTAATGAGATAACCAAGGAAGATGCACTTAAGTTGTTGGATAATATTGCATATGTAAGGTTGGAAATATAATTTGATATTGCTATAAGTCATTTGATAGTTTTCTCTTCATAGTTGGCAAGATAGTTAGAAACAAATGTGGATATAGATTGTTGGGTCTTAGCAAGATTTTCATACAAAAGGTGAGATAATATAACAATAAATCATGCTAAATCTTTCAATGCTTAGCTAGCGAAAGAGAGAAAATATCATATATGTGCATTGATAAATGAACATCAGGCAAAATTACCGAGGAAGCTATACAATAACAAGATAGAAATAGTGAATTGGTCAAACGAAGTTGGACCTCCTGTTAAAGCAAGTTGAGGGAGAATGTATTGAGAGCTGAAATTGTGGTGGCTGAACATTATAGTGTAAATATGATACTAGTGAAAGTAGGAAATAATGACTTAAGAGTGAATCTAATATTATGAGAATACTCTTGTTAAGAATGACAGATGATAGAAATTCCTTGTGCACATGTATGTGCAGTAATAAAATTAGTTCACGGTAATGTGTATTCATATGTTGAAGAATGCTACACTATCAGTGCATAAGAAAAATCTACAGCTCCACAATGATTTTGATGGAATCATTGACATGCCTCAGTTGACTGAGCTACATTATGAAGATTATGAAAACAATATCTTTTTGCAATCACTACTGATTGCATGTCCCCCAAGACAATCACTTACCAAGCAAAGAAAGTCACGGTTTCAGAACAAAAAAGTACATCATTGCTCAAGATATAATCAAGCTAGACATTTTAAAAATAGGTGTAGGAATTCCAATCCAATGTAGGGATTGAAAAGGGTGAAAACCATATGTACAAAAAATATAAGATGGGTGTCTATACAAAAAGTCATTCAATAATAAAATGCACAAAATAAATAAAAATCATATGCATATTAATTAGTTTGAAATTGAAATGCATATGGTTTTTATTTATTTTATGCATTTTATTGTTGAATGACCTTTTGTATAGACACCCATCTCATATTTTCTATACTTGTAGAGGTGACAAGTTATGTAAATAGGATTACAGTCTATGTTGTTTTTTAGTAAGCAGACTACATAGGTGCTATTTAGGTAGATGGGATATGTTTATGTAAAAAGGGATGCAAATATGGTGTACATGTATTAAAATCAGTGTAATATAATGCTGATGCATATTTTAGGTTTAAATCACTATTTTGAAAATCGGATCGGATGGTCAGACCAATTAGACTGTCGATCAGTTTGGTTCATAGAAAAAACCCGTTTTAAGAGTTGAGTTGGATTGAGCCATTTTAAACTGACGGTCGGACCGGGAACCTGAATCAAGCTAGGAACCGGATCCGATTTTTAAAAACTGGACTATTCAAAAAAAACTTTTTTTATTTTTTATCAATTTTTTTAAAAAATGACTAATTTTTTTAATCATTTGATATTATATTGTATCATGTGGCTTGTTAAGTCATGATAAACTTAAAATATTTAATTTTTTTAAGTTAAGTAGCAATTTCATATGTATTTCTTATATTTAAATTATTATATACATATATAATTTTTTTAATTTAATTATTACGTCATAATGGTTCAACTGGCTGAACCATATGAACCGTGAACCGCTGACTTTTTCGGTTCAATGTCCAGTCCAATTCTAAAAACATTGGTTTAAATATATGCAAGTATAAATATTGTCATGACATAAGACTGCTGAATTCACCAACGTAGTATAGGGATATTGCTAATGTTACTACTAAGAGACATGTCAGATAATGGTATCCAATAACGTTAATTGAGAATTTCACATTTGAACTATAAAAAATTCCTACCATATGTTGTGAAATGAATAACCCCACTTAGATATCATTGTTTATCAAAAGATACTTGTTAAAAATTGGGATCCAACAACCTTACCGTGAATTCCCTAACCTGAGTTGGAATAATAGCTAACGTATAATGTGAAAGTTCCTAACATCACTTGGGAAATCTTTGGTTAAGGGTAAGTCTTGTCACAAATTAGGTTCCAACAACCTGACTTGAAAATTCCCTAACATACCTTAAAAAAGTAACTAACGTATGTTGTAAACGTGCCTAAAATGACTTAGGAATTTATTATATAAGGATAAGTCTTGCCACAAGTTCGGTTTCAGTAAACTCACTTAAGAATGTCCTAACGTAACTTGAGAAAAAGTTGAATGTAGGTTTTGAAAGAGTCTAACATGACTTGAAAATTCATTATGTAAAGATAAGTTTTGCTACAACTTGGGTTCCAGTTACTTGGGATGTGTTGTGAAAGTTCCTAACGTGACTTGGGAATGTATTCTTTGACAAACACTCAAGTAGCACAAGTTTGGTTCCAGCAAACTCGCTTGGGATTTTTGTAACCGAACTTGTAAAAAAGTTGAACGTTGATTTTGAAATCACCTAATGTGACTTGAAAATTCTTATGTAAGGATAAGTCACTTGGCACAAGTTGTGTTCCATCAACCTCACTTGAGATTTCTATAACATAAGTTGGGAAAGTAAGTAACGTGTGTTGTGAAAGTTCCTAACATGACTTGAGAATGTATTCTTTGACCAAAACTCAAGTGGCACAAATTCAGTTCTAGTAAACTCACTTGGAATTTCTGTAACCTAACTTGTGAAAAAGCCAAATGTTGATTTTGAAAGCGCATAATGGGACTTGAGAATTCTTATGTAAGGATAAGTCATTTGGCACAAGTTGTGCCCAGTAACCTCACTTAGGATTTCTGTAATATAATTTGGGAAAGTAACTAATATATGTTGTGAAAGTTCTTATTGTCACTTGGGAATGTATTCTTTGATGAAAATTCACGTGGCACAAGTTGGGTTTCAACAAACTCACTTGAAAATGTCCTAACCTAACTTGGGACAAAGCCTAACATCAATTTTAAAGGCGCCTAACATGACTTGAGAATTTATTATGCAAGGATAAGCACCAAACATCAGTTTTGAAAGTTGAGTTAATAAAAATCAAGAATAATTTGTCAAATTTCTTGTACATGTAGCCAAAATTTTTTTGAATTAATTGCTGTGTTATATATATGAAGCCATAGGAAAATACTTAATTACATAAATTACATAGAAATATAATTTACATATCACAATTGTCTACACTATGATTTCAATCTTTTGGATCCTGCATGCCCAGCATTCGAAATGAACGTCATGACCTAAGAGCCCACTCTATTGTGTGGATGAGTCACCAACCAATATGATACCTCACTCCTCATTTCACTCAATTGTTCCTACACAATCAGATAAAGTCAACTACCAAGACACTAAATTATCACAATAAAAATTATATCTTAACTTTAACATTTGTTCCTACCATTGTTAATAAAAGTATAGTAAAGCTGCCTCATTCCTCTTGTGAAGTATTATTCCACTGTCTGAAAACAAAGATGACATACATTTCACAATCAGATCTACAAAAAATATAAAATCTGTTAGCACTTAGTTGGGAAATATACGCATAATTACATATACACAATTTCATATATTTTACTCACATTATCGGTTGCTGTTTTATAAGCACCACTTTCAATTTTAGGTCATAATTTTTATTAACAAGTTCAGGTTTTAGTTTCATTAATATTTTTACAAACCTATTTTTTTGAGAATAATAACAAAGTGAATGAGAAGCTTTCATCAAAAAATTTTTACATGATATTTTATGGGAAAAGGCTTACCATGAAGTATGCCATTTTTTTCTTCTCTTTTGATAATAGAGCTTTCTTCGCTTTCTTTATATTCTTTTTTTCTTCTTTGATCCTTTATTAGATAATAGTATCAAGTCCAGCACATATATTGTGGCTGTTTTTGGCTCCACAACATAGCAAAATCAGTGCAAAGCAAACATTATAGGGAAAAAATAAAATCGCAATCTCTTATGTTATACCTAATGTTAGTTGGCATAAAGTATTTCAAATGGCTATCTAAGTCCCATCTTTTTTATTAGTGAATTATGATTCCTTGAAATGAAAAATTTAATACTTATAACTTGTAAGCATTTAATAAAATAAAGGAACTAAACTGTAAGACAAACCATAAAATTTGGATCAAAAATGTGTCGCCGCACAACTTGATCCTTTTCCTTTTGCTCATTGACCAAAACTCTTCCAATTAATGTAACGACCTGCATAAAAAATAGAAGTTACATTAAAATTTTTACTATAACTTGATCTATTTTAATTGGCACACCTTCTCACCAAACTATCGATCTATTGTTTAGAACCTAGACACTTGCATTCATATCTTGTCAGATAATATTTCTCAATCTCTACAATTTTTCTGTTAGAAAAAATAAAATTATATTAACTAATCAATTATGAACATATCAAGTAGTAAGGTTGAATATCATACTCATGTCCTTCATTTGGTGGAATAGACTTTATGCAGTATTGGTAAACTTCTTTCTCTGTATATTAACCTCTTTCTTCACATCTTCTTTTTGCCTTCCCACTATCATCCAAAAAGGGTGAATGAATAGTGTTGACTATTTGTCATTGTGACCTTCTTAATGTCATTTCACCCTTAAAATCTTGTTTTCTAATTTGCTTTTCCGCTTCTTCTTCTTGTGCACATTCTCCTTCCTCTTCATTTTCATTACTTTCTACTTATCCTTCCTCTTCTTTCTTTTCATCTTCTTCAGATCCCCCTTCCTCTTCATTTTCATCTCCTTCTGCTTGTCCTTCCTCTCCTTCCTTTTCATCTTCCCCGAATCCCCTTTTGTCTTCCTTTTCATCTCCTTCTACTTGTCCTTCCTCTTCTTCTTCCTTGGATCCCCCTTCGTCTACCTTTTCATCTCCTATCATTCTTCTTCCTCTTCTTTGTCTTCATGTCCCAACTCTTCCTCCTCTTCCTCTTTACCATCGTGGTTTTGAACAACTTCCTTTCCTCTTCTTTTACCTTAAAGCTTGAGGAGTCTTTGTGTAATTTTATGTGTAAAGTTCACAACATCTCTGTATACCTCTTTTATGTCCTGCACCATATAAAATATCATATGTTTAAAATTACATAAAACATAACCTTACTAATTAACAACCATCATTTTGCCCTTACCAAATCATAAAATGAATTCATTTCTAAAAGCTCTACTAAGAAGTTGTCATGTCCTCGAGAGACGTGATATAAAATGCCATGATCACTTACCTTCTCAAGTTGAACTCGTACTGTCACTCTCTCCTCTGTCTAATATTTCAAAGCATCTTCTTACTATGGCACCTCAATTGGCTCCAATGGAAACATTTGAAAGTAGAAAATCTGCATATTTACATTTATGTCATATAACCCACAGAATTTTGTTCAAAATAATTAACTTATAACAAATTATATCTTAATTCATCCACATACTGCAAGAAGAAATAAGCATCCTCTAACAATTTTTCGGTGCCCATCCTTCTTTTCCCATGCTTTATATTTGACTACCTCCTTTCCAAGCTCAGATAGTATAAAGGATGATCAATCATAATATATAGTTCTCAAGTTTAATCCGAACATGACTTTCAATAGTTTATCACTTATCTTGGAACTCAAACTTGAACAAAGAAAATTTTCTAAACAATAGAGAATGAAGAGAAACTCAAATCTATCATTTTCTTTCCCTGAGAGTATCCTGTCCTTTATTACATTATAGGATACTCTTTTAAAGTCCTTGTTTAAGGACTTTAACTTATTCTTATTCTCATTCATATCAATCATCTCTCCATTATTAGGCAAGCCAAGTAAGGCTTGAACTCTTTTGCCATTGATGACTTTCCTTTGACCTCAAATGAAAAAGGATGATGTAGGAGGATCAAATGCCTTCATCACTTCATCACATAAATCTCTAGGCATCTTGTGACAATAATATTTAAAAGCTTACCAAAACTCATTCTATTAACCCTATCCCTTAAGGATTTTCACTTTTTGATATAATCAAAACTTCCTCCATCTTTATTAAAGAACACCTTGTCTCAAATGGAATCTATCCAAGAAAAACAAGTCAGCACCATTACTTGAATTCATCACATTTTTCATGCTTGAGGTCAAAAATAGCCTACCTCGTAAGCTTTTACACTAGCATTTTCCTCCTTAACTAGACGCTTATAGTGATCTTGTTCTTTTAATGACAACTTTTTTTATGTTGCAATTGCTTCTGCGTTGAGTTTTTTCAGATCATTTCGTTGGGTTGTATATCTACCACGATATGCCTCTTTAAACTTGTTTAAGCCAAAACAACTTTTTTACCTTAAAAAATTTCCTTTTGTTTTAGTCATTGTCCTACACACAAAGAATTAGAGTAAAAAAATGAACTACTATTAAATGTATTTAAAACAAAGAATTTCCTTTTCTTTGAGCTATTGTCCTGTAAAGCTCACAAGACATGTCAAAGAGCAAATTCACGAGCAACTTAACTATAGTTATAGTAGTAGAATCTTGTTAATGAAAAATGCTAGTGACAAGACCCTATAGTTTGACATTAAACTAGTAGAATGTATTTTCATTGAATTAATCAGAATGCACTTAAGTTGTGTGTTTTCCCTTTTATTATTATCAATAACAGTGTTGCATTGCAAGGTCAAAAGTTTGTGCTTGTTTTTGTATACCTATTCTTCAAGTTACAAAAAATAAGTGGAAGAACACCTAAAATTATAACAAGTAATGAGATTCCATCATGAGGTCAGATAATGCTTACGTTCTTCTCTCCACAGATAATCTATTCAACTATATCAACAATGAAAATGCTTAAATCCCTGAAGATCTAAATGCAATCCCATGCAAACATAGGTTATGCCTATGACACTTTTTAAAGCATATGTAGTGGGTTCTCAACTTCTTATCACACTTAATACAACTATCTATTTTGTTTCATGAAGCATTTTTTTACAAATTTGAAGTTGTAAATAAGATCAATTTTTTTTCAAATCTTGAAAGATTATCCTTCGATACATCTTTCTCATCCAGCACCTCAAGAATTTTCTTGATAAAAAGCACTTGAACTGACCAACACAACTCGCCATTACACTTCTTCCACTTTACCCTTTAGAATGGATCATTATCAAAAGTAAACTATGAAAATACAACATCCTTTAAACTCGAAAATATAGGTCAAAATTCAGGTCATTCAAGTAGAATTGTTTTATTGAGTATGCCATTACGATTTATCAAGCAGTCAGAAGGAAAAATTCATATTTCTAGACTTAATGTACTAACTTCTATTTCCACTATTTATTCAGCATATGTAAGGGGATCATTTCACATGAAGAACTATCTATTTTGCTTGTTCTTCTTAAATAAATTTTCCTTAACATAAAAATAAAAATAAAGAAATAAATAGCAACAGTAGAAGAAAAAATGAAGAATGACTGTAAAAACAAAGTATGCATATCTTTCGCCAAGCAATGTTCTAAATTGCCATTATCATAGCTTGGCCAGCAAAAGAACAAAGGGAGGGAGGAAGAGACATAGGCACCAACTAAGGAAGCACAAAAGAGATGGGCAACCAACAGAGGACACACATCGAACTCACGAGTCAGAAATAGGACCAACACTGGAGGACGTCTCATTGGCTATTGTACAGCCCTGGAGCTAATATGGAGAACCCAATAAATGAAAAACAAGACTGAAGAACACGACGAGAAGTTGCAACTAAGGGAGACGTTGAAACAAAAGACAAATAGGGCTCTTGTGCGGGGGTATATTTGTTTTTCCTCTCGGGACATTTTTGACAATTTATACTATTTTTTTATTCCGTGATCCTTAATCGAGAATTTTATATTTTATAATCTCCACCTGAAATTAATATCTTTAGAAAATTTTTAATTATCATTTTCCCTAAATACCAAGACATTTCAAATGCCAATGATGTCCCAAAGGTCCTTAGGTTATGATCTACTAATAAAGGAAATGACTTAAATACCCTATACAAAATCTAAAGATCAAGCCGGGTAAACTCACCTCTCCAAATTCCATGCATGTGGTTGTGCCCTAGCAGAGAGAACAACAATGATAGAGAACTCTAGCAACTTCGTCGTCACGCATCGGAGAATGTTGAGAGTTGTGGAGAGTTTGGATTAGGAACCTCAACCGTGGGACCAAAAGATGAAAGGGGATGTTATTTTAATTTGATTCTTGAAAATTTATTTATGTGCCTTGCTTCTCTCGCTCTTGAAGTTCTAGATACCCACCATCATCGCATTCATCTATTTTACCTTCCTCTGCGACTTCTGATTTTTTAGATGATGGTTTGTCTAGTTCATTTGCTATAGTGTCTTGTTTGTGGAAAATGTTTACATTTAGATCCAATCTGCGATGAATGGATGAAAATTGCTGAAGTTAGTATCCATCTATTCGTTTTGTTCTTTGTATTTAGTTTGTCCAATTTAAGTCAAACAAATAACTTGTGGGTTCCTTGGAGTGACGGCAAGTTAAAATTTAAATAATTCATTTAAAACTGGCTGCATGTGATTTTCAACCTAGCATAATAATATGATATAGTTGTTCTGAACTTGATGATCAGATTATTATCCTATGAAAACCTTTGTTTTAATAAACCAATTCCTAGTTTGAGAGTTAAAGTTGCAGTAATGAATTGGCTAGTTTTCCTGTGGCTATCGTTACTTAAAAATGCAAGGGATCTAGGTACTGGTAATACTGACCGTTTTTGTAGACATTGATGTTCTGATAAATTTTAGATATGGTGTCTTTGTTGTCTTCTATTGACATTTCAGTAGGGTTTGATATTTTAAGTATAATATTTGTGTTTTGAGCATTGCTTATTAGTGGATCAGATCATGATTTATAAGAGTGCTCCACTAACATGTCAATACATATAGTTTCTGAAAACTATACCTTACGAAAAGTTCCATTAATTGTCTACATATGCCAATGACTTGATTTATGAAGTAGCAAAATATCTACTTAGATAGCTGCCTATATATCAAGCTAATACAGCTAGATAGTGACAATACCACTGAAGCAATATAATTATCTGACTTCAAATTCCTAAGCATTCAAATGACAGATGTCCATGTTTATAGGAAATGGGTTCTTTCAGGTAATTTATTTGATGGCATTGTTTCATTGTCCAATCTACATTTGCTTATCATTGTTATTCAGAGGAGAGTATGTATTGACCATAGAAGGTTATAAATGTTAATTTGTAGAAAAGGAATTTTGTTGGTATATTCAGTTTGTTATCTGGACAAGTGGGTTTTGGATAAAAAATAGTGGAGCAAACTTCTTTGCTAAACTTAAACGAAACAACCCCACTAAAAGGGTATTTTTCTTTTCTTTTCTTTTCTTTTTCCTGCATCCCTTTTCTCTGTTAAATTTATGCGTCCATATGCAGGCCAAAATACTTGGCATTCTCTTGGTCGGTGTTGTATTCGAGGGAGAATTTTAATGTTCAATTAAAGGAGAATCTGGTGCTTGGTTAAGTTTGCCCATAAAAAACATAGTTTGTAACAAATGCAATCGATTTAATAGTTGATGATATTTATTGTTTATAAATTTTTATTATCATGAAAGATGTAATTGTGTTGATTCTCTTTCTGCATTGAGAGGGAACTAGGGGATGGAATTGCATTGGCTGCTTAGAGTGAAAAGAGCAAGCAAGATAGGAGGCAGAACTGGTCTAAACTCTGATAGATCAAATAATGGGAATTTGCTGTTTGGAAGGAACCAAGATTATGCAGATGAGCATCTCTGTGGAGCAAAGAAATATCTATTGTAGCTGGTTAATCATAGGAGAAATGAAGTTAGAGAACAAGTTTTTGCTTCTATTGCAGCTGCTGACTGATAAAAAAGGGCGGGAAAAAAGTCCAAATGAAGTTTAATGGTCTTTTTGTTTGTTGTAATTAATCAGATTGATGCCTTGTACGAATGTTTGATGTACTGATGAACTGATATGATCAATAGAGATGAGAGTTTGGATCATGTCATTTGCAAGTATACCTCCCTATTTTGCAACTACTGGTGTCTTAATTTGCAACTTTTCTCATCGATTTGGTCTGTTTGTGACGTGCATTTTGTAACTATTTTGAATTAATGAATTTACAACTAGTTTTCTTATTTTTTGTTTAGGAGCACTAAGCTTAATCATTAAACTTTAAAAGAAGCATGTCATTACTTATTCACTTCTAGAAATTTGTAACTCTATATTTCAAATTTGTAATTGTCTTAAAAAATTTGTAACTTGTTTTCCGTTTTTATTTAAGAACACAGAGCTTAATTATTACACTTTAAAGGAAGCAAGTTGTTATTTATTCACATCAAAAGATTTGCAACTATGTATTCTAAATTCACAACGTTGAATTAAAAAATTTGCAACTAATTTTCTCATTTCTAGATTTCAAAAGAAGCTAGACATTATTTGTTCTCTTCCAGAATTTTACAATTCTATATCCCAAATTTTCAACTGGTTTTCCTGTCTTTTTTTAAGAACACAAAACTTAATCATTTCTCTTACGAGAGAGAAGATTAATTTTGCAACTTGATGTTCCTTAATTTGCAAGTAGCGTTCTTATTTTTAATTCAGGGATTACAAGTTTAACACATAAGTTTAATATAAGAAATGACATGATGAATTACAACAGCTACGCTTAGATTTGTAGCTAACTGCTCATTTGTTTGCAATTGACGTTGCTATTTCTAATTTGGAATCAATAGTTTGACCGAAGTTTAAGATAAATGATTTGGTCAATTTCAAGGATTTGCAACTGCTACTCCCCAGTTTGCAACCTTTTTTTTTTTTAAATTTGCAAGTAGTGTTCCCTTGTTTAATTTGGAATAAAAAATTTAACAGATATTCATGAAAAATGATTTAGTCCATTGTATTAGTTAGTCAATTCTTTTGATTTGCAACTAAAAGCTCTTTAATTCGAAGGTAAAGTTCCTATTTTTAATTTAGAATAAAAATTTTAACATCAAAGTTTAAGATGAAAATTGACTTGGCCAGTCCCAAAAATTTACAAGAGTTACTCCTTGATTTGCAAGTAAAAGCTCTTTAGTTTGCACGTAAAGTTCTTGTTTTTAATTCAGAGATAGCATTTCCATTTTTTTATATACAATGCATACTACAAACTCAAAAGCACATATCTTCAAGTTGTAGATCCAAAGCAAGCAGCTTTTTCTTTTTTTGGTATTGGTCTTTGAGTCAGGGCATTGGTATCAAGCCAAGTGCTGCCATTTCTTTCATAGAACAAACAAATCATTAAAGAGCTTCTTCGCTTCATCGACTTAGAAGATTGAAGCTCTGACAGCCTCGGGTAATGTACAGCAGATGGTGGAACAGGCGGCCACATCCACCTACAGCGACAATAGAGGAGAAGACGTTGGAGACAAGGGATAAAGGCAAACTATGTTTTCAAGAGAACATCAGAATAGCTGTGCATGATTATAATTTTTTTTACAAGGGCAATTCGCTAATTTTGCTTTGTGAGTTTTGATCACTGAAAGACCATGGAATCTCTTGAGTTTTTTAATCTCGAGACTTACTTGGAATAAATTGCTTCCTTTGGTATATTATTATCGATGTCCCCAAAATTTATAACAAATAATATTACATGATAAACATTAAATTTTGATGTTACATTGTGTTCTCTTATACATTACTCACTATTAATCCAGTTTGCAAGATTTCAAAGATTGATTCACTACATTATGGGAGACTAATTTCTTCTGCTAAATTCAGTCCTTTATGATTACTCTTTCTCAAACTCTAGTGCACAAGAAGAGCATAAGACAGCGCAGCCGCAAAGGGAGACTGTCATGATGACTGATTACGTGTAGTCTATGCAATATATGTGAATCCACACGCATTCTTGAGTAATTTACATAGAACAGCAAAGTCATAAATAAAAATAACATCTGAGACTTTAAATTGAGCAAATATTTCTATGTCAACTCGCTTCTGTAGCAACACACAAAAAATACAACTTGGTTCACCTGAGCTTACTCAAAAAGAGTATCATCATGTGAATGCGACTACGTTGCTGGCATCACTGCTCCGTAATGCCCTATGACGCAGCATCGAGTCATTACAAGAGATGCAAATGGGCGTGAATAAGAAGTGAAAAGCAAACTGTTGTTACTCGTTGCAGACAACAGTAACACTTTGTTCTGAAAGAAAGGCCAGTTATACAAAAATCTATGAATAAATATAACACGACAGGCCATTATACATCATCCTTGTTAGCACACCGAAACTGTCGGGCTTTACTTTAAAAACCAAGTTTTCCAGATGTGTCAAAGTACAAAAACAGAAAGGAATACGATCTGCAAAACAATAGATGTAACAGCTATAAACGCAGTTGTCAGAGCGGTAACTGATGGTCAGGACACATGGATGTCTAAGGATTGTACAGCCCATTCTTCTCATCAGGTAGCTCCAAATAAAAAATCTTTCAATTCAGAACCTGCACGCACAGAAGACTTTTCCGTGGAAGCTTCTAGATGTCCAATTTAATACATTAATACTATGTTAAGGATGATGAAATAAGCGTACAAATAATTTTTTTTTTTTTTTGGTACCTTACCCAAGGATATAACAAGCCAAAGCTTCAAAAGCTATTGATTTTCATAAAAGCTCAAGCCATGACACTTAAGAAAATACATTGGAATCAATCTGTTGGATGTTGGGGAAGGTTTGCCTTAAGACTGCAAGATACTCCGGGGACTTAGCCTGAAAGAGCCGAGCAGGATTAAATTAGCGGTCTTAAAGAAATACAGTGAATATATTTAAAAGGAAATGGTAAACCATCCTCGTTTATTCTGAACCAGTAATAACCACACATCACAATCTATTGGTTTAAAAAATTAGGAAGCTGGTCCTTGCCATTAAATCATCATCAGTGTGTCGTTAAATGCAGTCGATGTGGTTAACCAAGAGCAATATAGGAACTCTAAATATGCATAATTTATGATAGTCCACCAAAATAACATAAACTAGTTATTCATGACACCATTTGCCGCTCATGTGAGTGAGTTTCTTTCCATAACTACCATCCCAATTTTCATAGGCATGACTTTTGTATGTGTATATATATATATATATATGTCTTATTAGCATCAGTACATCTTGACAAAACACAATAGTGAAGGCTTAATAACAGAAATCTAATTACAAGAAATTAAAAATTGAGTAAAACTCTGGGGACTGCTACTGTAATTTTAAGTATTTAACCCAGCAAAAACTTGTTGGTCAAGGAAAAAAAAAACTAGCAAAAACTCAAAGCTCCAACTTTATTCAAGGATCACAAACACTTGACTCATGCAAACAAAAGCAGAATTTCAGTCTAATTCAGGGAAATTAAATAGTAAAAAACTTAAACTAATTAAAGCATGCTTTCATTTTCCATCCATATTACATGTTCATCTGATTCTTTGACAATCTCAAATGATAGTCAACCCTAACAAGAGGCCTGATAAATAGCAAATAAACTAATAATGCAATGGTGATAGAGACATGCACCCATCTCCAAAGATGTTCAAATAAAATAAAAGTACGAAAATCATTAAGGCTCATGGAGACCATACACATGGATTGTTTTCTAGGTAGATAGTGGTAAGCTTCTCTCTTGAACGAGCAAACAGCCTCAGCAATTCCCTCAAGTGATCCTATCTGGTTGTCATTAAGCCATAGATCTTCTAACCTATGATAGATAATACAAAGCACTAAAGTTAGTAACAAAACGCCATAAATGATCAGTAGGAAGGTAAAAGGAAGAGCGTACATACTGTGTTAGGTTCTGAACATCATCCACTGATGTTAGCTTATTTGATGATACATCTAAAACGTGAAGATTGACTAAAGATGACAGGCCTTCCATTTTTGAGATGCCATTGTGGCTCAAGTATAGTTCTTCTAGAGCTATGCAACTCTGTGTTCAGACAGGAAAGGAAAGGAAAAATGTTGTCATTATCTTTACTAAGAGTAATAGTCAATTGAAAATACGTAGAAATTCCTAATCTCCCCTATTCCAATGAGTTTTAATTAGTAAATATAATTTGACAGGACAGCATATAGGCTATAGCTCATATTAGTACCTTGATTGTTTTTTAATATTTTCCCACAATACTATACCTCAAATCCTGTCATTGTAGTCAGACGATTGCTTTGCAAGCTAATTTTCTTGATGCATGTAAGTCCACACAAGTTTACAGCTTTAATTCGATTACGTCCAAGCCAAAGCTCCTGTAGATTTGTCAAGGTCTGCAAATTCTCCATTACCTGAATCAAAAGTGCAAATAAATCAGAATCCATGCCATGCTACGTTAGAAACTATTTACTATAGTGAGTAAAATCAGTGCCCGCTCTTCCACAGGGCACGCAATCATGCTCCTGCTCAGCATATCATGTTTGCCAGCACAAAAGCGTATCTGTCTCAAATAATACCATATGATTTCACTCCAAAAAAATCATACTACACAATAGATTTTCCTCTATTAAACCATATTACTAACCCTAAATTTGTTAGAGCCAAGCTCAAGAATCTGCAGTTCATGGAAGTGATCAATCTCCTCCATCTTTGTCACTTCATTTTTAGATACATAGAGCTCTTTCAATGTGTTGGAGACCCGGCACAACCCATTCAGTGAAGTAATTTCATTAAAAGAAACATCAAAAACCAATAGTCTCTTAAATATGCTGACATCAGGAATTTTTCTTAATTGATTATCGCGTAGCACCAGCTCCTGTATAAATATCAGCCCGTCATCAGCTTAACTATATAAACAAGATAATCAGAGCAAATGTACATGAGAGAAAAGCATTACTAACTGGCGTCCTACACAGACTGCCAACTACTTAGTTGCCTGTTAATTAAAACAACAACATGGAAAATTCATCTAAAGTTATTTAACAAGGTCTGAAGACTTCCTTTTCCTCTTTCATCCCGATTACAAAGATTCAATGTTTGGCGGTGATAGATTTCCATTTAGATTAAAATTGAAAATCAACCGACAAAGAACGAAGAATATGAAAGAACTAATTTACTCCTTAACTCACCTATCACCTGAAATGGCAGGAGCATAAATATGAACATTCTTAAAGGGAAAGAAAAAAATCCATCTCACTCAGGACGTCAAACTCCATTAGAAATTTCATCAGGATCATCCTGCATTGTCATGCCTTTTTCATGGGCATGTTAGGATGGGGAATTGAGGGGAGGGCGAGGGTAGGTTTAATGTCTCCTTGTCTTGGAATTGTTAATAAAGAGGGTACAGTAAAATCTTTATAATTTTAAGTTCCTCCCATTTAGAAAATTTTGAAAGAGAGTTTCCACCAACAAAGGAAAAATCTTCCTTTAGTCCGGAATCAAAGACCAAATTCAATACAGCGCACCCACCTAAGCCTCAAACAATAAAAATCGGTTATTTAGGTCCCATATTCCTCCTTGGGAGAGGATTGAGAGAGAGCAGGGACCGATTTTCCCAAGACCTCTTTAAAAAAGCATGAGTTGAAATACCTCAAGACCGGAAATGTCATGCCAGGCAGAAAGGGGCTCAACGGCAGCGTCAGTAAGAAGGTTCTGACGAAGAGAAAGCTTCTTGAGATCAGAGAGATGTGCTATGCGAGTATCTAAGGTGGATAAGCGATTGGTGGTGAGGTCCAACTCGGTGAGGGTGGGAGGCAAGTCTACGGAATCGAGGTCATGTAGTTGACAGCTAGTGAGATCCAGGAGCCTGGAGGAACGATCGTCCTCAACATCAACCGGATCCTTACCATTGGGATCACGAGCCGCTGGAGTTTGGGTTCCATCGTCCATCTCTGAAGAGTAACATCGATGGCTTTGGGAAGACGCAAGCCCCGGCTCGATTATTATGCTGTGGCGGTGATTGTTTCGGGGCTACCAAATTTGCGAGTGATCGGGTTGTCGTTGCCCGGGCAAGATGGTGAAGTATTAATTATTTTTTCGCTTCCCCAAACAAAGAAAGGGAAATTATGGATAAGTGTTGGGTTAAAAAATTAATTATCAACAAAGTACTATTGAATTTGACTAATTACTAAAGACTATTACTATTTACTAATAAGCTAATGAAAATCGGGTGAAAATAAATTTTTAGATTTGATTTTTAAATATAATAGGAATAAATGTAAACAAGTTCTCAATTGAACTCTAAAACAGAGAGTTGGAAAAAATTATAAGTTTTCCTGTGATATTAATAAGTTAAAATTAAAATTGTATAACTTGTCTTGTGTGTTTTGCATTAAATCTCCAGGAAACTCATGAGTAATTTTTTTTTTCAAATTTATTTATTTATTATTTACTTGAGATCTACACATAATTTTTCACAGTTAAAAAAAAAGAGTTTAGACGGGATAAATTTTTAAGTTTCAACGAGACATGCAAGTGTAATTTTCTTTCATACGGACAATTTTATTATTGATGATATAAACTATACAATTTATAGAAAATGATACATTTGCAAGTTATAAATAGATTAGCCTTTTTCTTAAATGTAAAATTTCTATCTTTTGTACGAAAAAGGGTCATAAAAGTTAAATTTGATTTCTTTCAATTTTTTTTTTAGCGAATAATATTTCATTTTGATTTAATGTTGATGTTTTTTACCTAACCCAAAAAAAATTGTTGATGTTTTTGCATAGCATGTAACTCCATAATTAATGAACACCATCCAAGTGTTTTTTTTTCTGGGTTGAAAAATTCAATTGTCTTTGTCCTTTATCTATTATTTATTTATTTTTTAAAATGAAAAGAAAATAAATAAATCATTCAATATAAATATTGACAACAAAATTAAAGATCACATGAATAAGACAGACTACTTCAATGAAAGGTAAAAAATTACAACTTCACTCATAGAAATTGAATTTATCAAAATGGGCTAGTACTTTACAGCATAAGGAACTAAGATTTAAATCTTACATAGGAAAGTGCTCACATTTAATATCTAACAATATTTCAAATATATCACGTTCAATATAAAGATACACGAGTTTAAAAAAAGTTACATCTTTAATATTGCACAATGTGTTTAGTTAGGCATTCCATTTATCTTACTATGACACAAATAAATGCGTGTAACTAACCATATGAACTTTGGCTTCCATTAATACTAGTTCTTAAATCATGATCAAAATCATGAACCTACCTGCATGGAGTTCAGTTGTTCATATCTTCATCCTTCTTCTCTTATTCCTCTACATCTTTGCATAATTGGATTGTCTCGTTCCTTCTTTCCAAACTCTCCCTTTTCCATAATGGAATATGATCTAAACTTGGGGTCTGTTTGCTTATTGGAGAGGAATGGAGTGGAATATAATGATTTATAAAGATAAAGAATAAAATAAACTAAAATAAACTTATAAAATAATAGAGAGAGAGAGACAATAAAAAAGTTAAAACTATAGGGTGATAGGAGGGGTGGGAATGGGAATTCTCATGAATAAAGTCATCAATCTCCATTCTCACTTTTTTATCATTCGAAAGCTTTCACCTCTTTATAATTTTCTTCTTTCTAGTAGTACATAACCTTGTTTTAATTTATTGTGTTCGCTATCAATATATTCATTTTCTTTCAATTTCATTTCAATAACCAAACAGCTTTTAATGTTTTCTTTGCTTTCCCCTTGCAAATTGGACCTTTTGAAATGCAAAAAATGACACAAGCAAACCAAACACAAGAAGAACTTTATGGCAGAGACTTTTCACTCACTTGTGTTGGAATATTTGAAAGGAAATATGCAAAGCAATCTATTTTTAAGAAGACTCTCTTATCAAGAACATTGCCTTCTCTTATCCCCGAGACATAACTAATAACATCCACTTTCAATCAACATTTAGTTGTATGTCTTGAAAATATGATAGATCCCATGCAAAATGGTACCCACTAAATCTTGAATGAGTTAATTTGATATTGATGGCTTGTTTGATATCAACGATGTTATTGCTTGTAAAGGACTCATTTGTAATGACCAAGAAAATTGGATTAATTTTTTTTAAATATCTTATTTATTACCCAACATTGTTGTCAAACTTTTGACATCTTGAAGGCCTTCTTTTTTATTTATTGGGATATTAAATTTACTAAGGTCAATATATATGTAAATTCTCTTAAAACTCTCTTACTTATTCTATAACATTCCAATTTAAATTTTAATAGTTAATTTGGATTAATAAAAATTTTAAAAAATATTTAGAGGTAAGAAAATTAGTAGACAATGATTATTAAATCTAATTTAGGATATAATTCTAAAAAAATTATTAAAAAATTATTAATTAATTAAAATAAATAAATAAATATTATTAAATTATTATTATTATTATAAAAAGAAAGAAAGAGAAAAGGTATGAGAAAGAGGAAGGAAGGAAAGAAGAAAACGTAATCGGCTTTCGGTGCAATCATTGTATAAAATAATAAAAAAAGAAGAAGAAGAAGAGAGAGGAAAGAAGAAATAATAAAAAAAATGTGGGACCCACTGAATTTTTTTTATAAAACCCACCTCCTTCCTTCTTTCTTCACTTCTTCATTTCTTCATTCTTCCCTGTGCGCGAGCTGAGGCAGAGAGAGCGTTTAGTCTCGCTGGTGCTGGGTTTTAAGGTAAGAGTTTTTAATAGGACATTTAGGGTGTGATTTTAAGCTTTTCAAGACTAAGTAAGTGTTTTAAAAATTTTTTTTAGTCATCCTTCCTCTTTGGTTTCTGATTTTGTGGTGGTAGAAAATTTAGGATTTGGAAGAGGGATGAATTTATGTTGAATAAATATGGTTTATGAGGTTGTTAGTGGTATAATAAATGTTCTAGAGTATAAATTTGTTGATGATCTTTGAATTTGTGGCTTATGGATCAAATTCTAAACTAAATCTGAAAATATATGTTGATTTATTAAGATTTAGATGATTATTTGGGATGAGAAATGAATTATTATGGCTATAGAATTATGATTCTAAGTTAGAGATTCAATTTTTAATTTTTTAAATATTTTATGTGCGAATTTATGAAATAAAAAGAAAATTTTGATAATAGAAATTAGTTTAGAAGTTGATTTTTAGATTATTAATGTTTATTGATGAGTAAAAGAGAGTTAAAAATTTTACTTAATAGTATTAACTCTAAATTTGTATTAAGATTGAGATTAGGAATTATGTTATATTTTTAATTCTATTATTAGAATTATTTTATTAGTTTCAAAAATTGAAACTAATATTTATAAATAATATATTATTTGTAGATTGTATTATTGGTGAAGATTGTGGTGGGAAAAAAATTATAAGGAATAATTTATTAAAAAGCCACAAGGTAACCATGCTTTTAATTTATGATTAGTGTTACTTCATGTTAATTGGGTGATTATTGAGAAAATTATGAATTTTGTAATATTATATAATTGTGCAATATTATTATGAATTTGTTTGATTATTGTGGGAGGTGTTGGGAGACTTGCTATTGTTGTTATATTTATGTGCCACATGGTACGCCCCTATTAGAGCTCAATAAGTAGCTTGTAAGGGCTCGGGCTAATCTACCTTTGGCCGAGTAATTTAGCACCGAGTGAGGGCTACGGCTCGAGATTAATGGAGGGATATAAGGATGGTTATTTGTGTGTATTATAATATTTCTTATATTTTGTTGGAATTATATTATTTTTTATTCCCACTTAGTAAGCACACACTTAACTGTTTGTATACACTATCATAAATTGGCTTTGGTTACTGGGACTTTTGAGTCTCATTATGTGGTTAACAATTTTCAGAGAAGAGCCACGAGTGACACGTGGAGGAGTCCCAGAGGCTTAGTGACATAGATCCACTGTCTCTTTTGGGTATTTAATTTATGATTTATAATGTGTTATATTGCCAATATTAAGGCTTTTTGTTTATTGACAATTATATGAATATATAAGTGTAATCATGTCTTTCAAAGTATTTCTATTTTTGGTATACTTTGGATGACTGTAATTTAAATATTTGATTTACTTTGGATTGATTAAAATGGCATGATTATGAGGTCAAATAACTGGCTTATATTAAAAATTGACTAAATTATTTATTTTACTTGTTGGGAGTATAAGGATGGACAAATGTGATTTAGCCTAATGGCATGTGGGAGGTAAAAATTTATTTGAAATGTTATATTGTGTGAGTTGAAGCCAATTATAAAATATTTTATATTAAAATTATTGATATAAAAATATGTTGGGTGGCTGTAACCCAACTATGATTGAGTTAAATTATAAAAAAAAAATTTGGTATGTTACAAATTTTTTTATATAATAGCCCTCTGGGTCACCACTGCCTCTCCAGGGTCTTTTCCCAGTGCTGGACAACACACATGTCACCACATGATTGCCGGCGGTTATTCCTCACCCCACCCTCACGGGGGTCTTTTGGAACCTCCCCAGACTCGAACCTCCAACCTCTACCACCTTAACGAAGTTGAGGCGAAGTCTGGTACCATTGAGTCAATGGTACCAGACTTCGCCTCAACTTCGTTAAGGTGGTAGAGGTTGGAGGTTCGAGTCTGGGGAGGTTCCAAAAGACCCCCGTGAGGGTGGGGTGAGGAATAACCACTGTACCACCAGTGAGAAAGCCGGCAATCATGTGGTGACATGTGTGTTGTCCAGCGCTGGGAAAAGACCCTGGAGAGACAGTGGTGACCCAGAGGGCTGTTATATATTCAACACTATTTCATCTAGAATTATCTTCTCTCCAATATTATCAACAAGATAAAGGGATTACCATGAGAGACTAGATAAGAATTTTTAATAATACTTTTAAAAAAGTGAATAATTATGCTGATTGACTAACTCATCAAGTTTTGAGTAAAATTTTTGTTGATATGCATGTTAGTTGTAAAAGCCTTTTAAGCTTTGACATGAGTTAATAGTTATACCCTGCACTATTTACCGTAGCCCTTTTATTCAAAAAGAATGTAATAATCAATATATCAACATGTGGACAATAAAACCTATACCAAGTTACACTATTTTCATTCCTTCCTTGATTAAAATCGTAAAACACGTCCATGTGATCAGGTGAGTCTTAAATCAAAAACCAAAGCATCAAATGTATGAAACTATCACGTAGAGTCCAATAAGATTTATATACCACACTAAATCTAAATGTCTTATAGATTTAATTTAAATGACTAGGCAAAGATATATCAAACATAGACTACGGTGAGAAAAGAATGCCATTGCTTCGTCTAAAATTACTTAATGATCAAAAGATTCAAAACCCTCAATCAAACAGTGTATTATTCCTTAACATTGTTGGATAAAGATAAGTCTCAAGCTAAAAGTTACATGTACGGGCTTTCACGTTTGAGTTTCATCACTGAACAAGAAGATAGTTGATGGGAGATGCAATTAAATGATCTATCATCAAATTTAACTATTTTAAATTTAGTCGAGAGTTTTGGCCAAAAATTTAGCTGAGAGTTGTCCCTCAACTTCAAGTGTAATTGAGAACTAGTTCTTGCGTTAGAGCAAAGCAACAACCTCATAAAATTTTTATTACTCCATTCGCTGATGAATATAAGATCTATTTGAGAATTTCAATTTTGTTCTAAATATAAGATTTCATTCCTTCTCTGATGTTAAATTTTACATTCTCATTAATTCCCTTGTTTATTTGGACATTTTTTATCTCTACATATTAAATTTTAATTGTTAATTCGTAAGGGCATCTTTAAAACAAAAAACGTAACAATTTTTTTGCATATTAATTACAACTAATTAATTTACCCATTTTTCATTCTACAAATGAGTTAAGAGCACCTTATGCTTAGAGTGGGAAGGAATATATTATGGGAAAATTGATAAAAAGAACCTAATTGAAAGAAAAATTATGTCCAAAGATCAAGTTGAATTCAAGAACCAAAATAAATATTTTATTTATTAAATAATATGAACAAATGACTAAAATGTTTCTTTGTTTAAACAATGTTCAACACATGTACGCCAAACCAAAAGCTTGTACTTGTAATAATAAAAATCACAACTTACTTTTCTAGCTCGGGATACACGGCTTCTAGCTTGGGGTGTAAAACTTCTGGCTGGGGAGCAATGCTTCTGACTTTAGATGCAAGGCTACTGGCTTGGATGCAAAACTTTTAGCTTGGGGTACACGTGTTGAACAAGCAGCTTGTTTTTTTGTTCAATTTTATTTGTTTAAACAAAGGGGCATTTTGATCACTTGTTCATTTTGTTTGATGAATAAAAATATATAGTTTGATCCTTGAATTCAACTTGGTCATTAGGCATAATTTTTCCTTTAAGTAGGCTTTTTTTCCACCAATTTTCTTATATATTATTATTGTATATTATCTACTTTATTAATTATTTAAGTATCATTGACAATTAAAAATATAATTTTTTATTTTGGAAAAAAATATTTTTTATTAATATAAGATGGAAATAAGAAGAAAGAGGGGAAGTAAAAAGAATAGCAAGGCAAGAAGAATTGGAAGGGAAAATAATAGAATATAGTTCATTCACTTGGGTACAGAATATTTTTTTGTTGGAGAAGAACCAAATCTTGCAAATAAATTTACAGCAAATGTAATATCAGATTTTATTGAATTAGTAAGATACATTAATACACTTATAGCACAAGGGTATAATATTCAAGACCAAGAAGTTCTTCATCCTTCTCTTGAGAATGAAAATGATTTTTTTTTTCTTATCAAGAGATCTTACAATCATCGAAGTAGTTAATGGATATGTTTTGTCTATGTAAAATTGCTTTAATATTTTTTTTAATGTAAGTTGATTGATGAAGAAAAATTCCATTTGTTAAATTATTTGATTTGTAAACTAAGGCAAAATTTTGTTCTTCCTAGATCTTTTATTTCAAATCCTTTCTTTAAATAATCAACTGTATTTTAGAGCCCATCAAAAGTTTCAATTATATCCAAATCATTTATATAGATAGTAATTATAACAAACTCTAATCTATTTCTTATTATAAAAACACATGGAGAGATTTGATCGTTTTTATAACCTTCATTTAGCAAATATTCACCAAGACGGTTATACCACATTATTCCATATTGTTTTAGTCCATATAAAGATTTATGCAAATGAATTGCAAATTTTTCTCAAGAATCTTTACATACTTCTGACAATTTGAATTCTTTAAGGATTTTTATATAAATTTTTATATCTAAAGAGCCACATAAATAGGCTGTAACAACATTCATAATGCGCATATCAAGTTTTTTGTATACTATCAGACTAATTAGATATTTTAAAGTGATTGTATTCATCACAAGAGAATATGTTTCTTCATAATCAATACCAAGTTTTTATAAAAATTATTGTGCTACCAATTGTGCGTTATATCTAATGATTTCATTTTTCTCATTTCGTTTTCACACAAATACACATCTCTATCTAACTGGCTCTATAGCATTATGTATTCGGACTATAAGTTAAAAAATTTTACATTTTGAAAGTAAATTTAACTCTACTTGACTTGCATCTTTTCATTTTGGTCAATCATTTTATGTCTATATTCTTCAGTCAATTTTAGTTCTAGATCTTCATTTTAATTCATTATTTCACTTTTCAAAATGATGATGGTTTATTGTTAGAAAAAATATTTCAACAATATTATATGAAAATAACACAGCGTACATAGCTCAATTGAAAGGAGTATACATCAAAAGATATAGAATAAAATATATTTTTTTAAAATTCTTTTTCACTCATGACCTTTTGAAAAGTAGTGATATAAATGTTTCATAAATTTGCTCATGTGACAATCTTTCAGATTTGTTTACTAAAATACTATCAACTTTGACATTTAAGAAGCTTGTGTGTGGTATTAGAATGTGCAAATTTAGAGACACAAAGTGATCGTATCATCAGAGAGAGTGAAGTAATATTACTATCAAGAGGAGACTATGGAAGTAAATATAATGTTGTACTCTTTTTTTCTTTTCAAGGGTTTGTCTTATTGAGTTTTTTTGAAAAGGTTTTTAATGAAGCAATTTTAATGAGTGTTTAAAAATATTATATTCTATTTTTTCACTAAATTTTTATCTTATTGAGTTTTTTCAATAAGGTTTTAATAAAGCACAATATTTATTATAGACATCCAATAAAAGGTATTATGAATATTATACGATTATATGAGTGGATGTCCATAACTCGTAATGTTTAGAATATTTCATCTCCCATAACTTTCTAATGAATAATTTAAAAGGAGTTTTTTAAAGTTAATGCTTTATAACCTTCAAATGTTACATACTATATTATTATATCCTTATTTATTCATTTGTAGCATTAAAGTTAGGCTTAAATAATTGAAAGTCAATAAATAAAAGTCATATATAAAGCAATGGATATCCAAATGAATCAACTATATTCTATTATTTTCACTCTCAATTTTTTTTGCCTTGCTATCCTCTTCCCTTCCCCTCTTTCTTCTTATTTTCATAACAAAATCCTTGTTTTTTAATCGCCGTGTGAAAAATCCTGCCTTCAATACTTTTAAATTTTTAGAGCTTTTATCCCAAAAAAAAAAAAAGAAAAGAAAAGAAAAGAAAAACTTCCCACGATTCATTTTCTGGTCGATTAACTCCCCGGAGTTCTACGCCACCTTTCTGTACTGAGACAGTGGATGACGAGAGGAAGTTATCTTTCGGTTTTGTGTCCAGCTTTCATTAAAAAAAAAAAAAAATGACTCATTCGAAAAAACTGGCCGCAGTTCAATTAGGTAAAAGTAAACACATCCCTAACCTGCCCTGACTCAGACAAAGACAAAGCCGCAGCCTGCCGGAATGACGATGAATTCCCTGACCCGGTTGACGATTAGATAAAACCATGAGACATCTATGTTTCAATCCTGGTGATATTGGTTTCAAACGCCTGCCGCTATTTAATGATAAGGCTCTTCAAACCCAGATTTTCAATTTTTCTGGCTGCTTCTTGTTATTTCGATCCATATTTCTCTACTTTCGCTCTCGTTGCCCAAAACAGTCGGCGAATCCCCACAATTCTGTATTCACTTTATTCTGGAAATGATCTTTCGACAGATATAGCAACCCACTTGTCAAATTGTAGTCATGTATTGGAATTGGACGTAGTGTATGCCCGTATCATCCGAAACCACTTCTTAGAATTTAATCCTGCTCCCTTTCATTGGAACAATATCATAAGGTCCTACACTAGGCTAGAGTCTCCAATCAAGGCTATTCGGATCCATGTTGAGATGCTGCGAGCTGGAACTTTTCCCGATTGCTACACCCTTCCTATCGTTCTGAAAGCGGTGTGCCAGTCTTTTGCCATTGAAGTAGGACAGCAGATCCATTCTATTGGCATAAAGCTTGGTCTCCAGTCCAATGAATTCTGCGAAAGTGGTTTTTTAAGTTTGTATTGTAAAGCGGGAGAATTTGAAAGTGCCCACAAGCTGTTTGAGGAAAATCCTGATCGAAAGCTGGGTTCTTGGAACGCCATAATAGGTGGCCTTTCTCAAGCCGGACTTGCTAAGGAGGCGATAAACAAGTTCGTGGAGATGATGAGAAATGGGTTCGTGCCTGACGGCGTCACCATGGTTAGCGTGACATCTGCATGCGGAAGCCTTGGTGACATAGTCATGGCCTTTCAACTCCACAAATGCATTTTGCAGGTGAAAGCCACAGATCGGGCAGACATTCTATTGTCTAATTCACTAATAGACATGTATGGAAAGTGTGGCAGGATGGACCTAGCATTCAAAGTTTTTGAAACGATGGAAGAACCGAATGTTTCATCATGGACATCCATGATTGTGGGTTATGCAATGCACGGACATGTAAAGGAAGCACTTGGATGCTTCCAGAGCATGAGAGAGGCAGGGGTGAAGCCTAACCATGTGACTTTTGTTGGAGTACTGAGTGCTTGTGTGCATGGTGGGACAGTTGAGGAAGGAAGATATTACTTTGACATGATGAAGCATGTTTATGGCATAACACCGCGATTGCAACATTATGGGTGCATGGTGGATCTACTGGGTAGAGCAGGGTTGTTCAATGAGGCTAGAAAAATGGTGGAGGAGATGCCAATGAAGCCCAATACAGTAGTGTGGGGCTGTTTGATGGGTGCGTGTGAGAAACATGGGAATGTGGATATGGCAGAGTGGGTGGCTAAGCATTTGGAAGAATTGGAGCCCTGGAATGATGGGGCTTTTGTGGTGTTGTCTAATATATATGCCGATAAAGGTATGTGGAAGGAAGTGGAGTACATCAGATCAGTCATGAAGCAGAGAAAGCTTGCCAAAATTCCTGCCTACAGCTTAGCGACAAAGTCAGGTTAAACAATGGGGTGGTGGAATCCTATTTTGACTTTGCTTCACCCACTGGACGGAAATGTTATATTTTCTTGAAGAAGAATTGTCCCACGACCCATGTACGGCTGCACTGCATTGTCTGTAAATGCAATGGCCAGGCCAGCTATTGGAAATTTTATATCTCTGGTCTCAAAAGACCAGAATGCAATGCCAGAAAATGAAAAAAAATTGTCTTTCCATTATATTCTTTTTGCTTAAGAGTAAACATAATATGCCAGTATTCTTGCTATCATTTGTGGCAAATCATTTGATTTAATAATATTACGAGCAATTGAGCATCTCCATCTTTGCAAAACTGATTGTTGCAAGATCTCCCTTACTTGTTGTGGTCAAGATAATGTCGGTGCTTGTCCTCATTGGATAATGGCGGTGGGGCATTCCTTTATACATACAGAAGCTTTCACTTCCACCCAAGAAGTACTTCCCTTCTGTTCCTTTCTTAGCCATATCTCTCATCCGAACATACCAGGGATGAGAGTGAAGGATTGTTCACACTTCACAGGACATTTTTGGCAGAATTTAATGCCTTATCTGTGTTCGTTATTTCTCTCATTGGTCGGAGTTACTTTACTGAATAATGATGTTTATAATTTTATACCTCATGTTCTGCTGCAATATGGGAGTACCTTTGGAGATTATGAATTGTCATTAGGGGTGAAAATGGTTAAGCCTCTGTCTTGTTGACTATAGGATTGAATGAAGAAAAAGTGTGCCAGGCATATTTAAGCTGGTTTTGCTCTCTTTTTCCCTCATGTATGACAAAAAATTAGTACTAGTGGCATTGGGAGAACATGTTATATAGGAGTGAATTGAGGCCAATAATAGGCAGCGACTGCATCGTAATTAACCAACAGGCGGCTGCATGCTTTCATTTTAGAATGTTGGAAGAAAAATTAATTTTGTATATTTTTTATGGGTTTAGATAATTATAT
Organism: Prosopis cineraria; assembly: GCF_029017545.1. Lineage (NCBI taxonomy): Eukaryota > Viridiplantae > Streptophyta > Magnoliopsida > Fabales > Fabaceae > Prosopis > Prosopis cineraria. The sequence continues at coordinate 41,168,683 of NW_026555332.1, forward strand.
ACTTTGATCATCATAAAGTTAGGATCTGAATTCAAATAAAAGACAAATACTCATTATTTTATGAAAAATAAACTGTTGAAAGGCTCATACAAGGGAATCTGGACATTTTCAATTCACATGTATCATTCCCTTTTTCTTTTCTTTTCTAAGTATTCGTTATTCTTAAAACAAATGGGGAAAGTAGAAAAGGGGAAATTTAACAAGGCTGTCACCCTCAAGTAACATAAGACGAAAGACTAGGGGACATACGAAGACATATATCAGAGGAAAGAGGTAAGCGAGCCTTTCATTTCCATTCTTGGGATGTATAGCTTTGTGGCTGAGTCAGAGTCGGACGCCAGAATCAGCGTAACTTGGTTGTTGCACTTGTCCATGCCTGGTCGGCTGGTCCTACTCCTGATGAAGCCAGATCAGCCTTGTTCTCATGGATGCGCAGTGCAGCACTGGTGATCAGCTTGTAGTGACAGTCATTAGTTTTGCTTAAGTAGCACTCTTTTTATTACTGATTTAACTTAAAAGGAGGGTAATATCAATACAAGTTTGTGAAGAATATACCCCCAGAAGCTGCACAATTAATGGTGATATTTAGAACTTAAAACAGGATCGGTTTTTAAGATGTGATGTGGTGAAAAATAGCAAATTATATGAAATATGCGACAGTGCAGTCATTGATGCATATGCTATTGAGGATTAATTTCAATATCTTAGGAATATAAAACGTGAGAAAGCTAAATGGTATTTAAAGATTTTATGGGCGGTTGGACTGTAAATTTATAAGACAATTTGCTTGACAATTGTATTTTTCCTCTACCAAGTGAGCAATTGAAGGAGTGGCTAGGTCATTTGAATTTTATGGAGAATGATTGGGTGGAATTATTAACATTTTGTTCCATGCTTATAAAAGCCAAGTTGTCAAAAGAGTCATTATTTTAAGGACACAAAAAGTCAGTTATTCTAATGGTAATGTCACCTTCCTCTTTGGAAGAGATCTTGGTTTAAACTCAATGTTGAACGTGTTTGTGTGTATGTGTCTTCCTTTCCTATAAGAAAAGGTTAGGCTAAGGATAAAATTAAAAAAAAAAAAAACCCAAAGAGTCAATATCAACTGCTTCTTAAGGAACTCAAATATCATTCTCCCTTTATCTAGGCAAAAGACCACATATGCTTACTAAAACAAGAAAGTATTCTTTTTTTTTTTTTGAGTGAAATGTGAAATTACATTAACAAATCAAAAGGAATTACAACTATTGAAAGATACAAAGGGTCTTCCTCTTCATTTGCCGACTGTTGTGAGAGAAGTAAGGAATGATCAAAGACATAAAAGAGCTCTTCTAAATAATATAGTAACCTAGTCAAATGATCAATATAAACATTGCAATTTCTATAGAAATGACATAATAACAAAGAATATTCTGTATAGTAAAGTAAACCAGCATTGTCAATGGTGTCTTTGAAGGGATGTGTCATGTCACAGCCTTTGGTTAGAAGTTCAACAACTTCAATATAGTCACAAAAGACATCTATCTTCCTAAACCCAGTATTCCAACACAAAGTTTAGATCATGAACGATGGCAAGCAACTCTGCAATTGCTGGAGGAACATTAATTAACTTACAACTAAAACACCTAGTCCAGCTACCATTTTCGTTCCAAATTACTCTGCCACAACCACTATTACCATTAGAAAGCGCCAACTCATCTATTCAACTATGAAAGCACCCTTCCTTGTTGAGTTATTTCTCTGACCGTTCCAATTAAAAGACATGAGGGAGGTATGGGTCATCAAATTCTTGTCTGAACACTCTCTGAATAAACTAGAAAGGACATTATAATAACCATCGTATGCATGTGTCTGTTCACAAGTGAAAAGCCACATGAAAGATTTAATTTTCTCCGCCACTAGCCCCCTCCAGAGCATCATATGCTGTACGTACCACTTCTTGTACTTGCAAAAAGAAACTAATATGCAGATTTTATAGAAAAGTGGCCATCAATGGATGTCCTCTCTCCTCACAAGGTGGATGAGCACGGATCAGACAGGTAACCATGCCATGCGGGAACCAAGCGGCTAGCATTCAGTTTGCTTTTAGGAAACATTCTGAAGTCTGACACTACATTAGTCCATGTGCATCATTAGTTCAATTCAATGGCCTTAGATCCTTTGGGCTTTTATCAGGAAGACGAAGAACTGGGTCCAATGGACAGGAAATAATTCATAATAACACCCCAATTAGGTTAAAATAAAAATCCTATTTAATCCATAAACTGAATTGGCAACCATAAATATAATATTGTTTTCATTATTAATGGAATAAAAATATATTTTTAAAAATATTATTTTTATCAATTAATATCAAAGAAAAAATTATTGTAAATTGATCACTCTGCCTCTTTTTTTTAATTTAGTTCCCATACTTTATTTTTTAAAAAAAAAATACTCAAATACTTTAATTCTGTTCGAAAGCCACTTCCCCTATCCTCGATTAGCGATCCACATCAACAAACGCCATCCACGTATATTTACATTACATTTGCATCAGAAAAAACTACATGGAGAACACTTATGGTATTCTCTACGCATGAGGCTCCACTCTCCTCTAATGGAAGAAATGCTTAGAGGAGCAACCCAAAGTGGTGTTAGTGAATGAGAAAAATAGAAGCGAACATTCAATTTATTTTGCCGCTAATTCACACACACATATCCATTATATACGTGTGTGTGAAAATAATTGAACTCAAACTAAATTTTTATTGCTAAATTAACTCTTGGCCTTAACAATATTAGAATTTCACCAAGTTAAATAATTATATAAAAAATTAATTTTTGTTCATATTATAATCCATAAGTTTATTTTATTTGATTTGAGTTATATTTTCACTAGTGGCGCCAGCGAAACAGAGAAATAGAAACGAATATTTAAATCACGTGCTGAGTGGTGTGCTGAAAGGAAAAATCTCCAAGCAAGAGATTTACCATTCCAAGAATAGCTCCTTCTTTATCCAAAAAAACAAAAGCCTTCATGTTAACTGCAGCATCCGACAATGATGGAAATACATCAACTGTTGGCTCACGAGCGACGTGGATTCAATCAGCGTCTCACATCCCCACATCCAGTAAATAAATGTCTCACATGATATTGTAGGCAGTCAATTTAATTGAAAGTTGTCAGATATGGTTGTACCTTATATATATATATATATATATATATAATAATGTAATGATCTATATAAGAAAAATCGTTGAGATGTATCCTCACTCAATAAAAATATCGAGTGTTTGTAATATTTAAATTATTGAAATTTAAAGCAATCATTTAAAAAAATTTACTTATTTATTAATCTTAAATAAATATAAATTTTGATGATTTAAATATTACGTTGTTTTTAGTGTCTGTATTAAATATAATTATTGAATTTAAATCTCATAAAATCTCCTTTAACTGACTATTTTTTCATTTATTTTTGGTCAAAGCATGAATTTTCAGACACTCTCTGGATATTCATTCACTTAGAAAGAGAATTTAGAACACTCCCATAGCTCACAACCGCGACTGAGCCAACTCATTTTCCATTTTATGGGTTACTTTTTCACTTCTCAACTACACCCAGCGCCACCACCGAAAACTTTAATTCATCTTTCTATTAACCGATATCAATCAAGCCATCTCTCACAAACTCATATCACAAGCAAAAATTCCCAACAGGAGGAATAATGGGAAGCAAGGAAGGATGGAGATGGATAAATATCACGCAGACAATCAACACATGCATTACACAACATCTGAAATAATTAACTTAAAACTCACAAGATTGATGAGAGACCAGTTTATTCATTCCAATAAACTCATACAGACACAGCAACAAGAAGTATTAATTTGAAAGCCTGAGAGCTTGGTCTACAGTAGTGAGATCAGCCTCCATCCTCAAGCCCATGACTTGCAAACCAGAGCTAGCGAAGGAATTCAACTGTTGCAGGGTCCATCCTTGCGCGGGTTCAACTTCATACTCCCACTCAACCTCACTTCCTTCTCCACAATCGATCACTCTCCACGTCGCCACGTACGAGTAGAACCCTACGTTGCTCTCTGTGATCGTATACCTCAAGGTCATGTTCGTGGGGTCAATGTACAGCAGTTTCTGCTTCGTCCAATTCACTGTTTGTTTGTCCTTTTGATCCACAGGGGTCTTGAAGCCGGCGCAGAAGCGGACGCAGCCGGCTTGGCCGGAGACGCCTTCCACCGGAATGCATGTCGGAGTAGGGAACCACTTGCTGAGGCCGCAGAAGTCGGCGATCAGAGGCCATACTTTCTCTGCTTTGTGTCCCCTTACCTCGGTCTTTGCCTTCCCCTTCCATTTTCTCTCATCAGCTTCCTCCATTATTTCTATTAACAAACTATTCAACTGTATTTCCCACACTCAATCAGTGAGGTTGCTGGCGCTACATGGACGTGGTTTTATACTCGGCCCTTAGTGACTTGTCAAACCTCAAATTGTAAGAAAATACTTAATCACATTGGATGCTTGAAACACCTGCCATTCTATAAATTGGTGATAAATAGGTCAGTACCCATGATATTTTTTTTTCCAACAACAGCAAAAGAAGTGGGACATTCTAATTGGAAAAAAGAAAAATTCGATTTGATATTAACGAATTGCATTTTACACGTTTAAAACTAAAAGAAAACGCAATTACCTTTCCACCCGCCTACCATGTCCTCTCCTTTCAAAATTGTCACAAGCTCGTATTTTTCAAATATAAAGCATTTTGGTTTTTTAATGAATAGGTTATTTGAAACTAATGAGATTTTTATATTTATTTGTGATTAAATTATCTGATTAAATAAGAGTAAACAAGCAAAATAAACAATTTTTAATGGCGGGTTAACTGTTTTATTGGAGATAGAAGTTAGTTAACAATAGCATATAATTTTTAACAAAAAAATTCTACATCTCTTTTTATTATTATAAAAAGAGCAAAAAAAAATCAAAACATAAGGTCAACTCTAATATATAAGTTAAGGGCCTAATTAAACGGGTTGGCACAATTAAGCCTTTTTTTTAATATTGTTGATGACAATTAATAGTTTTGATATTATTGATGATGTTGCAAATATTTTATCTATTTATTTTAAAAATATTGAAAAAAAAATTAAAAAAGAGCCTGAGATAGTGAGATCCATAAGACAGACCCCAAGGCTTTGCCAACATAGTATTAGTCCTTTTTAATTTCTTAATTAAACTGACATTTCAAATTCAACTCTTTAATATTCCAACCGGCCAAGGGCAAGACCATTAAAAAAAATGGTTATTGAACCAACAATAATTGGATAATGGAAAGATTTAACTTCAATAGGGTTGGGAATTCAGAGTTTGTTGATGGAAAAAATATACTATATTAGAAGAATTATTTCAGTTGGATGGAATTGTGAATGCTTAAATTTAACATGATAGTATCAGATGTTAGATAATTCTCTTATCAAAAAAAGAAAAGAAAAAGGTTACTGCAGAATTAGAATACATGTACAGTGACCATTGATCATGTCTAGCGCGATTTTTGCAAGCTACAACGATATGTACATGCAAATCCATTAATGCAATTAAGGGTTTTTTTTGCCATAATTAATGTAATTAAGTTTGGGACATATATTTTTTAATATTTGGGGGGTTATTTTTTTGGTCATGAATGCCGCAATATGAGTAAACGAAAGCCAACAAAACAAAGTCTGGGAATCAAAGAATGGAAAAACAGCCAAAACTAAATAAAAGAAACAGCACAAATAAATCAACCAACGCCTAATCTAACATCTGGAGACGTTGAAGACATTGCAGCATCCTGAACTTCAGTGGCTAGAATGAAAGACAAAGTAAGTGATGGTGTGAACACCCAACCCCACAGGGCTCACTTCCTTAATATTTGGGGTTTGGTATCTTATTGTCTCCCAAATATATTATTATTCCAACTATTTCCCAGCCATTCCCACTTCTGATCTTTTTTAACTAACACCCAGTATTCATGTGTTCAGTAGCCTTTTATTGGACTATGATCATGGTTAAGTTTTTCTTCTTTTTTTTTAATACTAAATCATGATTAAGTTGATGACAACATATCATGAAAAGTAACAGAGGGATAGGCAAGTACCATAAATTGTACATCCAATTCCAAAAATTTAAGTCACGTTACATTATTAATCCCGTAGTCGTAAATTATCCGTGTTTTGCTTCTTCTTCGTTTTTTTTTTTTTATGTTATGTTAGAAATGATTGAATTTAAAACTTCCTACCTACATCTTATCCCATCCTTCACATTGAACTATATAGGCTCACCATTTCTGTTTAAGAGAAATTTAAAAAAAATGATAATAAAATCCCTTCGAATTATATAAATGATAATTTAATTTCTTAAAATACCATAATTTCAATGAAGTTTCTTGAGACTTCCTTATCAATAATTTTTTAGTGAAAAGACAGTTATCCTTACTGAAAATAACAAATCTCAAATTATAACTTTTGTTCTATAAATCATAAGAATTAAATAAAAAATCACAACTGATCAATTATAATTTTTATTATTGAAAAACAAACTTTCAATTACAATTTTTATTTAAAAAATAACAACTTTTATTTTATGAATCATGAGAGTTGAATAAAAATCACAATTTATCAAATATAATTTTTATTATTAAAAAATAAGTTCTCAAAATAATAAACTCTATTTATAAATTTTATTTAAAAAATCACAAATTTTTTTTAAAACATTATAATAATTGAATAAAAAATAAAAATTATCAATAAGAATAAAATAATTTTTTAATTTAAAAATTATTAATAAAAAATTTTAAAAAAATTTATTAAAATTATAACATTTTGAAAAACTAATTTATGAGACATTTTATTGTTATTTTTTCTTTAAATAAAGTAGCACATCATTTCTGTTTGAAAGCATACATCATGATATATCTGTCTCTCCCGAGCCAACCTATCATTTATAGTACATACGACGATATGTATAATGTATACGCGTGCGCACGCATATATGCTAGCATGGATTCACCCACTCCTATTTAATGTGGTAACATGTGTGTAATATCCGGCCAAAAAATATCTAAGATAAAAAATTTGTGAATACATATATAGAGAGAGAGAGAGGATGAAAATAGAGAAAATTAATTTCATACATTCTAGCCTGTACTTGTAGGTTACTTTTCTCTGAACTCCGGAGGCATTTAAATGTTTTACATTTCAGAGGAAAAAAATTCAAGATGAAATATAGAAAATCTGAAACTTTCACTGAAACTAGGAAGGGTTCACGGGTCACAACCTTAAAATCACTCTAGATTGAATTATGAGAAATATGAATATGGTCCCCCCAAAAGTTAGAGTCGGTAATTTGGGCCAAGTTCGACGGGTCAGCCCGAATCCGCCCGAAAAATTTAGGCCCGAACTTAAAAAAATAATTTTTTTTATTATTCGGGCCTATTCGGGCCGCCCAAATAGGCCCGAAAAAATTCAGGCCGGGGATCGGGCTTGGCTCGAATACCGAATAGAAAATTTTTTTTAAAAAAAAATATATAATATAATAAATATTAATTATTTTTCAAGTTTTATATCATTTTATTTTAAAATACCATATATTTGAGTGTATTACTATAGTTATTTAAAAAAATAAAAATATTTATATTTTTCCATTTTTATTATTTTTAATCAAATAAAATATGTCAAAATAATAATTAAAATATATTTTAATATTAATTTTTATATTTTAAGACTCAATTTTTTTTGTCATATAAACTATTTTCTTGTCCAAAAAATTATATTTTATATTTTTTATAAAATAAGATAATTAATTTTAAATTAAAAATAATTTTAAAAATAAAATTTGGACATGTATGAATTTTCAGCTCTACTACTAAACAAACATAATAAATAAAATAATATTTTTAGATAATTATTTGATTATTATCCACGCCAGACTTAGTTAAAAATTAAGAATGAACTAAAATAAGTACTTTTTATATATAGGACTTAAACAATATAAAAGATTTAAAAAAATTCAAAAAAATAGTATTTTACCCATAATTAAATAATTTTATTTTATATAATATAATGATGATTATTTTTTTCATATTCTTAAAAATAAAAAGTACAGTTTATTCAATAGTTATTAAAAGCTTTAAACTAATCAGGACAATAATTTTAAATTAATGATTTAACCGTAATTGAATTGAGATTAACTTGATCATAATTAAAATAATATGATTCAATTAAAATATATAAATATTTTTATATAACTATGATAAGAGCAATATTTAAATAAATATGACATTAATTTACAAGTAAAGAAAATATTCATGAATAAATTGCACATAATACAACAAAACGGTAATACTACTTAAATACTTAATTAAAAATTTAATAAATTATTATTTTTTATTCATTTCAAGTTAAAATAATATGTTATACTTAATAAAATTATTTAAAAATTAAAATTGATTAAAAATAAGAAAAATATTTTTAGAAAAGTTTTGGGTATTCGGGCCGGCCCGAATAAGCCCGAAGGCGTTAGGGCCGGGCTTGGCTATATGGGCTTTTTAGAAAGAGTAGGATTCTTTAAGCCTGACCCGAATAAGCTCGGCCCGAATTGAGCCTGGCTCGAATAAGCCCGACCCGCCTGAATTACCGGCTCTACCAAAAGTCCAGCGTAGCTGAAATATGAACCAGAAGTTACAGGTTAAAGAAGAGACCACCCCGTTGTGCAACTGTTGAACCTTAATACTCATGAATCATGATGAAGCCTTAAAAAACCGGAACAAGGGCATCACAAAATGTCTATGACCCACTACCCCTCAAACTTTTGATATGAAAAATGTGTTCAATTTTGCATACCACTGGTAGTGGCCAACTATTTTCTTGTCCTTTTTTGTTTCATGGTCTATCTTCAATTTTGACACAGTCCACACAACATGATCAAAGCACATGTCCAACTTGCAGTAGAGACAGAGACAGAAGCTAAGCGAGGTGCTAAACAGCAGATAAAATAGTCCAATTGCTTTTTCTATTTCCAATAGAATTTCTTGTTTGTGTCTCATGCACCCTACTCAAACATGAGCACTTCATGATTGACAACGTTGGGTCTGCGTTGCGAGTTGCCTAAACCAAGTTCATAAGGGCGAAAGCTGAATAGAGAAAATCAGTGAAACTTTCGGCTAGCGTGACTCTTGTAACCAATTTTTCAACTTAATCAGGGTTGATGATGATGAAGACTTGAAAACAAGTTCTCGCCCTCTATGTCTATACTTCATAACAAAAAATACTGTGTGAAAGCCTCCATCAAAAATCATGCAGCTAGCTACTGGTTTCTTCTAGAAAATAAGAAATAGAAAGAGAAAGAAAGAAAGATATTCCGTCGCTCGCAGCTTTTTGTTCGCTGCTAATGACACCTAGTGATTCTGAGTTCTTATTTACAATTATGAGAAACGGAGTTAACATTTTTCAGAACTCATGTATCGACATGAGCAATGGCACTTTGAGAATTTACGTCTGGATCAACTATTACGCCCGTCGACTTTGAGCCTCTCAAAGTCACTTCAAAATTCTCGTTTTCTGAAGACGAAGATTTGACTTCATAAAGGTTGCTTTTGATTTCTCCATTTTCCTTGCTATCATTGGATATGTTTCCATCATGCACCATCTCTATCATTATCTGTGCCTCGCCGCCTATTGCCTCAGTGTCATTAACATCAGGAGGAACACCATTTTCATCATCAAATATATGTGCCCAATCCTGAACTGCCAAGGTTTTAGGTTCTTCAACCTCTTCGTTTTCCTTAATGGAGCCATCTGGTTCTGTGTTCATTCTCATCTGTAGTTGCATACCGTTTGGTGATCCTCTAATTTGTACTTCTGCTTCCTTCTCATTACTCTGAGAATCATTGAAAAAAGGTATCTTAGAGTTCTCCAAATTGCCTTCCCCTTTGTCATCCGACTCGCTTCTGCTTGATCTATCATCAATATTTCCAGAATTTTTATCGTTCCTTCCACCATTGATCTTCTCAGGTTCTCCTATATGTACTTTTCCTAAGGTAGGAAACTGAATTTCATACAGCCATGAAGGTGTCCCTTTACGCCCCAAGGAAACTAGCCCATATTGCTCAACAGGCTTGGGCAGACCACCATAGTTGTCTGGTTTCTTTCCTGGGTGGTTAATCTGGTACATCAACCAAGCACAGCCAATCACAAGCAGCATCACCAGTAGTGCCTGCTTCATGTTGGCCCCTTTAGATCTCTGTTGCCTTCCAAAGTTCTGATACTCCATTCTGCAATGATTCAATCCAACTAGTTCAAGTTTCTTGACAATAATGAAAATAAGTCAAACTCGATGTAAGAAGAACCCCAAAATATCTTTAATGGGGTCTTTCAATAGGATGATTCTGGCATTATGGCAAGTTAAGACCTAGCAGCAACGGCATGACGCAGTAATATATCGGACCTTATCCCCTAGAGAAGAATTCGAGTTTTAGGCTCTTGCAGGACCGAAGCCCTTTTAGACTTTTCCTTTGGTGATTAAGCCCCTTTATTTTATTTTATTTTTTTGAATGAAACTAGAGCAAAAACAATGGAGAATGGTTAAAAAACACAAAAAGGGTCATTAGAGTTCCTGGCAAGTCCCTTTAAATTTGATTGAATTGAAATTAGTACTGCGGAAAAGCCCAGTTTTTGAATTTTTCTTTCACCAATGCTTCAAGATCGTCTCCATCTCTAATTCCTATAAATCTCGTGGACCCAATAATTCATCGTTAAAACAGGGAAACTGGAAACTTGGCACCGAAAGATCAATATGGGAAAGTCGATCGGATCGTATTGAAAAGAAAAATTGAAATCAAAAGTCAAGAGGGGGAAAAACAGAGGAGTGGTCCTAGTCTAAGAAAAACAAGGTTGGTTGGCAGAATGCTTTTCCTAGTTTCAGATATATACAAGCAAAATTAGTCATTAGAAACAACATAAGAATCAAGAACTTCGACGCACATTGGAATTCAAGAAACAAGCATTATCATGCCATGGACAAAAGGGGGAAAAAAAACCAGGAAATCAAACAAACATAAAAAGCAAGGCAAATTCGAAAAGAGTAGGCGACAATCAAGAACCCTTAAGCAGGGGGAAAAAAGGCGCCATAAGAGTCACCTTCTGTGAGTGAAGAGCGCGATTATCTTTCTCTGCGGAGTGGTCGTCTTGCTCTTTTTGTTCTTTGTGCTTTTCAAAGTTCTTCAGAGGAGATCAAAATTAGAATAGTTCGGCACACCGTTGAGACGTTGAGAGTGCCCAGAGTAGCGGTTGCTTTTTGTGCGTCGTCTCCAAAATACCCCCGATATTCTCGCCGAACCTGATTGCTTACTCAAAGTGTAAGTACATAGAAATCTCTGAGGGTAATTAGGGAAGTCAAATTATGATGCCTTTGTGTGTTGACTGTTGAGTTCCGAATGTCCTTATCTTTATTTTTCTTCTACTTTTTAAATTCCCGGAATTAATGCCAAATTTTCTAAGCGGTAATTCTATTTTCCCAACTTTTAATTGTTTTCCCATTATGATTGAGGGGAGATAGAGTCATCAAGTTTGTTTCACGAATATTAAATAAAAAAAATATCATGGCAACCAAATTATTCGTAGTTTAGAGCTACCATATCATTATCATTATTAATTAATTTTATAATGATTTGACAGATTCCACTTGATTCGCATTCATCAGTTTAATAGTAAAAAAATGGTTAAAGCCAGGTATGCAAGCAATTGATTCAATTTTATCAGCGTATTTTGTGTGGTCTGACTTTGAATCAACCGGCCCTTCTTTAATTTATCCAAATAAAAAAATTTGCGTCCTCTATTGAAAGATCTACATTTCATTTGACATAAATTATTTTATATTTAATTATAATAATAAAATTTAATTATTATTAAATCATCTTTTTAGATTTTACTATTTCTTCGTGAATTTTTATTTCTAAAATAATTTATTATTTACTTATTTTAAATTTTTATGATATTTTTATGTATCTCCATATTTTTATGATATTTTTTTTATCTATCACATCTAGAAAATATTTAAAATAACTTCTAAAAATAATTAAAAATATATTTTTTAATTCTGATTATTTTTGAAATTTTAAACAAACATAATAAAATTTCATAAAATAGAACACTTTTTAAAAAGGTATCTTTCATGAAAAATACTTTAAACAAACAAACTCAAAATAGTAATGATATACCTTCTTTATTAAAAAAATGTGAGATATTTTTAACTAAATCACCCATCAATATAATAATTAGTTATTTTCAAATCAAAACCATCTTTTCGTATCTACCCCTATTTATTAGAGTATTAAGTATTTTATTTTAAAATAATTACAAAGTGATTTATTTATTAGGAATATTTTTTAAAAAATACATTAATTATAAAAAAAATATAACTTTAGATTTTTACATTTTGCTAACGTTTTACTATGGGTTCCTACACTTTTATTTTTAGGTGTTCTGGTCCCTCCAAAGTCCCAACACTTTGTTCATTTGAAGATATAGAATATCAAAAAAATAAAAATATAAGAACTTAAAACTCAAAAAAAAAATGTAGAAACTTATAATAAAATAAGAATAAAATGCGAGGATTCAAAGTTATTTTTTTTAATTATACTTTGAAATTAAAACGATATTTTATATTTTTTAACATCCAAACTCTAAAAAAAAAGTTTCTTACTTTGTTTAACATTGAGAATAATAATAATAACAACAATAACAATAATAATAAAAGATTATCGTGGAATCATTTACCTTTGGTCAGTTGGCGTGATGTGAGGCTGAGAAATTAGAAGTCCAAATTGGTTTTTTCTGTGTGAAGGAGCAGGTAGTGAAAAGAAGTGCGTAAAATAAGTTGTCAAATGTCAACCGTTACCAAGCTTTTGCTGAATATAAAATACACTCTTCTCTCTCGTCGCCCTTCTTGAATTATTGTGCAAGAACTGGATCTATTTTTTATTATCTATCCATGTTTATTAATCAATCTATGTATTTAAAATTAAAAAAAAACATAACTTTAAATCTTCACATTTTGTTCACCTTTTACTATAGATTCATGCATTTTTTTTATATTTTAAATTCTTATATTTTTATTTTTTAATATTTTGGGTCCCTCCAAAATCCTCATATTATTCATTTAGGGACTCAGAATATTAAAAAATAAAATTATAGGATTTAGAATATTGAGAAAAAAAGTGCAAAGACATGTAATAAAATGTAATCAAATTATATGAATTAATAGCTGAGTAAAATATAGGAATCTAAATTATGTTTTCTCTAAAATTAATTTGCCAAACATATGTGAATAGAAGAAATTATTTTGACTCTCAGTCAATGGGCCGAAACTGAGTTTGGATCTAAGCAGATCCACCTGGCAGCCTATGCTTCTCCAACTCTCAAAACAAGGCCCAATCTAGCAGAAGCCTATGTATGACTTTCCCAAACTTTTCAGGCCGTGCGGTCTCCACTCAATTGGAACACCACCCCAACAAAGGGGCAATTGCCCGTTATATCCACACATGAATCCATATTCATACTCATATTCATAGGTAGGAAGTAAGAACACACATCCATCACTCTTTTGCCTAACCTGAAGATCGTACACACAACCTACTCATCAAAGGAGGGGTTGCCAATGCCACTAGACCACAAGGAACTCGGCAATGGAATTTCTTTTTATACACCAGACTCATGTTTTTTTTTTCTTTTTTATAGAGTATAAAATACGAAAAAATAAGTATATTATGCGTGGTTTGCAAATAACACAAAATTTAAGTGATTTTAATTTATAGAAATACATGGATTTTATTTTCTTTAACGAAGAAAAAATTATTTACCATTAAATTATACAAACTAGCAATCAATAATAATTTTTTGGATAATATAACTTTTAGCATCTAAAATTTATCTCGATTATTAATTTAGTTCTTGAATTTTGATTTAATATAACTCAATTGTTATAGTTTGCTGATGAATTATAAGAATTGAATTGTATTAAATCAAAAATCATAAAAGTTGAATTGTTTCAAAGTCAAGAAACAAAAGGGATTAAATTGTTATAAGCCAAAATTTATGAATTGAATTGATAATTAAAAAAATTTAAAGATTAAAAGTTATATTTCCTTTAATTTCTTTGTAAGCATTATGGATAATAATTTTGGTCGGGCTCTAAAAATTTATCGTATCTTATATTTAATTTACATGATAAGAAAAAGCAATCCGTGTTTAAATTAATGTGCTACATTGTTTCATGATAAAGCGTGTTATGACATGCCACGCGTACTTGGAATTCCGAACGACTCCAGCAAAGTCATATATAAGACAAACAAGGTTTGCAATCATTTTATAGATAAGGGCGAAAATTTTGATATAATATGATAGATGTGGACAAGGCAAAGGAGGACGCTCCTCGTGGACAGGCCAAAGGGGAAGCAAATGTAAAAGGCAATATATAAATTATGAAGAGAGGAGTTGAAGCCTGAAGGAACCGAAAGGATATGTGATTGGCCAACAAAAATAATAAAGCAGGGAAAAGCAGAAGCACTACATATAAAAGTGGTTAAATAATATTAATTTTGTGGAAAAATAATTATATTCTTTTGTAAGTATGGTGCAAAACCAAAGACAGTGAGATGAAATTGTGGCTGCTGTATGCCCCCTTTGCCGGACCACCCGATACGTTTATCCAAATATCTTCACCGAACCACTTCCGTTCCATATATAATTTTTATTTTTATTTTTATATGAATGAAAATTTAAGTAAATCAGATTTTGAAAGCTCATTAAAATTAAAAAATATATATATATTTCGAATTCAAATGTCACTTATACATGTCCATAAAAAATCCTTATATCACTATTCATTGTAAATTGTGAGCGAGGGAGAAGAAATAATTGATGCTAGTCGTGCGATTGACACGGGCGCGCAATTATCTTTTCACATTTTATCTTTATTTCTTTTCCTTTTATGTTTATTTATGTATATATAGTGACCCAATATATTATAAATATATAATATGGGCGTTGTTGAAAAGCGAAGTCATGGACGCAGGAGCACGAATTTCTTGGGGAATGAACAAAGGTTACGCAGTTAAGGAAGGTGAGGAGGCTAAGAAAACTGCAGTGGTCAAAATCAACAGTAGTTGCCACAAATTCAAGTTTCCTGTTTTACATTTCGATTCTACCTTTTTCTTTTTATGCTTTCTCTCATCGTGACCAGAAAGATTTAATCCGAACCAAAGAAAAGAAAATCACACAGCGTAACAGTGGTAGAGAAGTGTTCTATGTTTCGTTAGAAATAATACCACAAGACACGTCCATGCACATGGAGACGAAGTAAACAAAGTAAAACGTCATTAATTATATCATTAATTAAGATTCATTTTTATCTCTAGGTATTTTTTAAGAAGTACTGTGCACCACTGATAAGTGGGAAAAATAATAATATGTGCGTGGAACTTTCACGCAGCAATAAATAAGACTCTAACTATATTCTTTGGTATTAATTTGCTCTTAATTTATTTTAGGAGAATAATTTTAAAGTATCATCACTCAATACAATTAATTAATATAAGGTCTATTGACAATTAAGCAACCTTGCAGTAATTAAATATGTTGTGTGGGAATTGTATGTAATTCTTCCAACTCTTTTTCCAAAAACTTTAGGCATTCTAAACTCTTATTAAAATAAAATAAAATAAATATTATTAAAATATTAAATATTTTAATATTTAATAATTTAAATATTATTATTTATAAATATTCACTGAAATTTTATAAATTATTTTTTAAATACTAATAATTGAAACTAGTTTTTTAAAAATTTATAAATGACTTGTAATTTTTTTATATGTCAATCATATTTTAAATTTTGGTTAAATTTCTTAAATTTTAAAGTCATTTTCTGCAATTTTTTGGTAAACTAATGTTTTTCCTCCTAAATATTGAATCATTTAAATTTAATACTCTCCATACAATATAGTGTTTGGAGATAAAATAAAAAATGTGACAAACTAGAACCGACATGCCAACAAAAATATTTATATAAAAGATATCATTTATCTCATTAATATACTACAAAAAGAGCTACTTCAGAAGAGAATAATGAAGAAATGAGGGGAAAATTCCTTTGATAATTTAGAGGTTTATTTTATTCATTAATTTAGATGTCAATTTCCTTTTTAAAATTGGATGGTGCAATATTTTAGAGGAAGACCATTGGTTAACCTAAAAAATAGAAAGAATGACCTAAAAAATTTAAGCTTTAAACATTATTAAAAAGATGATCAATATATAAAAAATTATAAGTCACATATACATTTTTAAAATACTAGTTTAAGTTGTTCATTTAAAAGATATTACTTATTCCATTAATATACTACAAAAAGAGCCACTTAACAAGAGAATAATGGAGAAATGAGGAAAAAATCCCTCCATTAATTTGAAGGTTCATTTTATTCATTAATTTGGAGGCCAATTCCTCCACTTTTAATACAAAGTTATAAAATATTAAAATATTAAAATATTAAATTTGGATGGTGCAATATTTTAAAAAAAATTGTTAATTGACCTAAAAAATAGAGAGAATGACCTACAAAATTTAAGATATTTAATCAATATTAAAAACATGATCAATAAAAAAAAATTATAACTCATATGTACATTTTTCAAAAACTACTTTAAGTTGTTAATATTTAAAAAATAATTTATAAATTTTGTATGAATATTTATAAATTATAATATTTAAATTATTAAATATTAAATATTAATATTTTAACAATAGTTCAAGGTGCCTAATGTTTTCAAAAAAATTTATGGACAAATTAACACCAATTGATATTATCAAAGTCTTATTTGTTACTGTATTTAGGCCACAAGTATATGCCACACCAACAACAAATGGTAAGGCTAATGGTTGACTAACAGAAAAAAAAATTTTTGCTCCTCAAAAAACCAAGTTAGGAAAAAATTATCTTACTTATTAATATAAGATATCCAGTGCTCCTCGAGAGAAAATTTAAAAGTAAAAATGAATCTATGCCCTTACTTATTTTACGTCGTCAAATTTCATCTAAAAATATAAGAAGGGTATGTTTTTATCCCCTTGTTAGACCTTTGCATACATCTATTCATCATGAATTTTAATTTTCAATTATATTATTGTGACGTTGCATTTCACATTGAAAAAAATAAAGGAACAAAAATATTCAAGAAGTGATTGATCAAGAGCATCCAATAACTTCAAGCGAGAAAAAAATGTTCAAATACCCATACCATAAAGTTATTTTAGTCAATGCATCTGTGACCCAATTGTTAAATTTTAAAAATGTTGACAGTTATGTTTGATATATGAAATTTAACAGTTCAATCATAGATGCATTGAAAAAATAATTTCAAGAGCATACATGCACTTTTATCATTTTAAGTCATTGAATGCTCTTAATCGATAACTTCTTAACTATTTTTGCCTATTTGCCAAAAAAAAAAAACACACATACACAAACTCAAAACTTTATCATATATGTTTATGGCAAAATATAAATTTGAGTAAAATTTAAGGTTATATGCCAACAATTCATTCAAGTGGGTCGATGCTTATTTTGTTGAAACAAAACGTCAAATTTAAGGTTTTTTTTAGAAGTGACTCATAGATAAAATCAAAAAATAAATTAGGAATTTTCACTTGTGTATAGAGGATGAATTTAATTTGTTTCAGATTTCTTTAACAGGAAAATTATTTTATATGTTAATTTATATAATTTGAAACATATTTTATAAAAAAGTCTTAAAAATTTTAAGTTATGATATTATTTCATTAAAAGACAATTAGTTAGATAGATTATAAACTTGATATCTAAATTGTGTCTATATTGAAATAAAGTTTGAGCGTAATGGATATTTGTCACCCGAGATTCAACTTCATTGACTTTGTCATGTCTCTATCATTTTTTACTGGCGCTCTAACGTATTGTAATTATTCAGTTAATTTAATATAAAATAACATTAATTTATAATAAGTGTGATTAATTATTAGTTATAAATTCTCCATATGTCCCAAATTATAAGATATTTTTGAAATAGATTCGACATTTCAAAATATAAGATACTTTAAAAATATTAATAATTCATTAAATAGATATTTATTCTAATAGGACTCTTTTTCTCTCTATTCAAATCTCATCTCTTTGATCTTTTTTTGATATATTAAATGAAAGGATATTTTTTAAAAAATTATATTTTTATTTTTTAAAAAATAAGGTTGTTGAATATTTAATAAGATTTATTAATACATGAAATTTTGTCATAAAATATTTTAAAATTTGAAATGAAGAGAGTAATATACAATTACTTGCCAAACTTAAATAAAATTTAAGTTTTTAAGCATGACAACTTGTTTTATTGACGATGTTCAAAAACTAAATTTCAAGGAATTACCACACCACACCACACCGAACCGCAGTTGGGGAGTTGGGGTCATAAAAAACGAAAACCATAAAACAAAGTGCATGATTTTTACTTACGTGAGGCAACGTCCGTTAGCTGTAATAATGATAGAGTGCCTTATCATGCAGGGCAGGGCAGGGAAGGGCAATGAATGATGGAGCTCAATTTTGTCCTGCACGCCGCGATAATTCAAGGCATGCACTCCGCTTTATGGACGTGGAATAAATAGAAAAAATAATAATAAATCTTTTTTAAAATATATAAACAATAATTAAGTTTTTTGAAAATATTATAATTTCTTTAAAGTTATTAAATATCTGATATTAATAATTTTAAACTACATGATTAAATTATTTTTTGTTTAAAATAAAAATAATAAGTGTGGCTTCATTTTTTCAATTCTAACTTTTATTTTGTGAATAACGCAAATTTAATAAAAATTATAATTTTTTTATATGAAATTTTTTTTATTATTAAAGTTTTAACTTTTAAAAATAACTAATCATAACTTTTGTTTAAAAAATAATAAATTTTATTATATAAATTATAAAATTAAATAATAAATTATAATTTTTCACATAATTTTTATTATTATTAAAGTTTAATTTTTTTGAAAATAATTAATTATAATTTTTACTTAAACAATCACAACTTTTATTCTGTAAATAATAACAATTAAACAAGAAATAATAATTTTTTACATGAATTTGTTATTTTCTTTTTATGTTAAACAGGAGGCCATTTAGGGTTTATTTAATTTGGCAGCTTTTAACATTGAGAAGTATTTTTTTATTTTTTAAAAGTTAAATATTGTTTGAATATTTATTGTTATGCAAACTAACTTTGAAAATGCATATTGAAATGAGACCGAAATATGAATTTGGCTAACTTTACTTTCTGGGGCTTTTCAACATCCGAAAGAACATTCCCGCTTTGACACTTCTCCCAACATTTATTACTCTACTACCTCTTTACCCTTCCTTCCATCATTACCCTCCCTTACAAATTAAATTATAAATAAAATATTAAAAAAATATAATTTTATGTCTTTACACTTTGCTCACATTTTATTATTAATTCTGTTTTTTTTAATATTTTTGATTCCTGTACTTTTATTTTTATTTTTAATTCCTCTATGGTCCCTGTGCTTTGTTTATAGAGGAATTTAATAATAAAAATAAAATTACAGAAATCAAAAACACCGAAAAAAGTACACAGAACAAAGTAAAATACAAGTAAAATATATAGATGTGAAATTATGTTTTCCTAAAATGTATATGAAGACTTCAACGCTAATTGCATTTACCCTTTGATTAAGTAAGTGAATTTTTCCAAGATCAAATTAAGAAGCATGCTTAATTCAATAACTTTGATTAGAAATAAAAAAAATTCAACTTTTTCATATTTAAACATATGTTCCAATGAAAAACTTATCTAAATAAAAACAATATTAAAAAGAGATAATAATAAAAAAACTAATAAATAATTAAAATCACATTCACTGTATATAATTCAAACAACTTTAGTTTACTAAATTGACTTTTGAAAAAAAACATTTAAATATAAATTTATTATAAAACACTAACTTTTTACTGATTGATTTTTGTCAAATAAGCTTTTGACATTGCAAACGAAAAACCAAACAAGTGCTTAATCTTTAACCTAAAATAATTTAAATTGAGAAGATACCTAGAGATTTTAAAGAAATTATAACATTTTAAAGGACTTAGTTGTTATTTATATATGTTTGGTGGGATTTTATCTTCATGTTCCGAATAAATATAACTTTTTTATGCAATTTTTCTACGAAATATATTTCAAATTTATAAAATATAAAAATTCAAAAAATCAATAATAAATTTAAATCGACCATTCACATAATTTCGGACAACATACTAAATTTAACAGTGAAATTAATTCATTTTTTGAAAAAAAAATATTTTCTATTCAAGTAAATTTTATTATCAAATAAATCTATAGTTTTTAACTTAAAAAGTAACTAACGATATGCATCAATCAACATAGGGGTTATATTATTCATATTTAGGACTGATGCAAAAATATTTCTAGTTTTATATTATAGAGTAAAATAAGTATAAATTTAATATAAAATTAAATACACCATATTTATATTTTTTGGTAAAATTTCTTTTAAAATATTAAAGGAAAACTGATTATATATTTCGGTCTCTTATCTCAACTATAAAATACTTCCTCCGTTCAAAAATGTAAGAAATTTTTTAAGGAGTTGAATGTTAAAAAATGTAAATATTTTTAATTTTTTGAGGTATATCATCTTGCTCTCTTTTTTTTTCAAAGTGCCACTATCAATAATGACTTTATATTTATTATAAGGATATTTAATAGGATAAATATGAAAAGATAAAATTATTTAAAAGTAAAAAATTATTTATTAGGAGTAAGATTCAGTTAAAAATATTTAATTTTTAAATAAAGGGAGTACTAATTTAGTCTAGTTTAAAAAACATGAGCATACTTATTTATCCACATGGTGAGCAAAATGCATATCATACTCAAAACTATTTTTCAATATCAATTTTAACTTCTATTTCATTCCACAAAATGGTTTGAACCCATGACATTTTTATTTGTGTCCTACCTTTTTAACATTAAGCTAGAATGAAAATAAAATTTATTATTACATAATTAAATAATTCCCCCCATCTTCATATATAAAGTGTTTTCTAGAAGCTTGTTTTGATCCAAACTAGAAGGGGTGATGGTGATATTTTTAATAGTTAGATAATTTTATTATTATCTTGAAAAATAAAATAGATCATTAATTATATATTTTCTCTACCACTATCATGATATTAATTATGATATTATTAGGAGTAAAATTGAAAAAGTTATTGTGTTTTTATATGAATTCAATTAAATAACAACCCTCATTAATGTAAGATTCAATTAAAATACTTTATATATAACGAAGACAGAAGGAAGTATATATTATTGAACAGAACAAACACACATATAAATAGATAATTTTTTATATAATTCAATTACACACATATGTCTTAGATATTAGATGTTATAAATATTATCACTATCATTAACTACTTTAATTTGTAATTTATTAAAATTTTGAATTATATTATTTATTTTGTCTAAGTAAATTATAATATAATTGATACAATATCATTTATATTATTTATTTTAATTTTTTTGTTTGTACTTCTTGAGGTTATTGTATTATTTATTTTAATATTTCTATTCATAATTATAATATATATGAAAATAAATAATAAAAATATAGATGGTTTTACATTAGATCATAATTAATTATTTTTCTAGCTAGTTTCAGTTAAAATTTTATTCTTACCTTTAGTTAACAATAACTCGAGTCAAGTAATTGACTTGTTTTTATATTATATTTTACTTTTTAAATTATTTTTATTTTTAAATGATAATTTTATAAGAAAATTATACACACTATATTATCTAATTTTTTATACAATATATTTATGTCTCAAGATATAACATCAAACAAAATATCATATAGCATCACATGGATATATTTTATATATTCAAAATTAAAAATATAAATTTCAGAATATCTCTGTTCTTTTCTTTCATCTTCCCTTTCCTATTGTTAGTAATAGAACTGGGAGTCTTTAAACCAATGTCGAATTTCAAAGCTTAACTATGAGGACCAAAGTTTTTTATATTAAATAAAAAATTTAATTAAAAAATTAGATTAGTTGAAATATCATTTTATAAATGATTAAATTTAAACTATCACATATCTAATTATTATAAACAAATGGTGTTATTGTTTAAAATATTAATTTAATCATGTAACACATGAAAATAGAGACTGATCATTACCACATTGCATGCATTCCAAATTAAAATATAAAATAATAGGTTTTGAATAGATTTATTATTTAATGTAAAGGCATGCATTGATTAATTTAATTAAATTTGGTGTTCATTGACCAAAATCAACGAATCAAACGGGCTTAAATAGTTAGACCAAATAAACCAAACATTGCTTATTAACCAAATTTGACCTAAAAGGATACGATTGAGCTTGATTCTTTAATATGGCTCATTAATATTAAATAATATATCTTAACATGATCTTAAAATAATTTTATTATTTTTAAGTGTCAATTTAACCATAAAATATATAAAATAAAAATCCATTATCTTATTTTATTTATTCATTATAAAATTATAGTAATACGACAAAATTAATGTATTAAAATATTAAATATTAGATTAAAAAATTATAACGATGACCTCTAGTTCTCATTGATCATTATTCTTTTTGGGGTGATAATTTTAAAAATCAAACTTGTATCACCATTGAAGGTTAGGCTTTTGGTGATAGTTAAAAATGTTGTCGCTGAGAATTTGATGAAAAAGTCAAACCTTCAATGATTATTTTTATAATTGTTGTAGATTGTTTACTTTTCAACAACAACATTTTAAAGTTATTATTGAAAGTTGTTATTGAAAGTCACACATGTAAAATATATTGCAGTGATACAAGATGCATGCAACACATAGCTTGAAATCCAGCTATTAATTATAGCTTACATGAGCTAAATTATGAACCTAGCCGGTTCAGTTAAAAGTGGTTACCTAAGAAGTTAATGGATTATATATAACAAGCGTTGGGGGGATCATGTTTTGGGATTTCATCTTGGATGCCTCATGCCTGGTTGTCTTAGACGAACAGGCAAAGAGAGGAGGCACAGGCCCATTCCTATTCAAAACATTACTCCTACTATTCAGTATATAAGTCACCTGTTAAAGTATAATTTAATTTACTTATAAGTTATTTTAATGAATTGTTTTGTTTCAAATTAAAATTTATAAATTACCTTTAAAAGTAAGAGAGAGAGACAAAAAATAATATTATATGATTGACTTATTTTTATTTAAAAATGATGTTTGAAATTTTACTTGCTTTTATTTCTTGTATTTTATTATATTAATATTGACGAAATTGATAGAAATGATTTATAAAAAAAATCAAAGGAGTACCAATTTATGATGGAAGTCTCGAAAACAATTTTATCCAATCACAACTATTCAAATAGTTATTGGGTGTCAAGGCTGAAAGAAAAAGAGTCACTAGGATATATATTTTTATCTGGCCATTGTGCTAAATGAAATTATCATGTACACAATATTCATAAACTAAATTAGTTAACTACGTTTTTAAAAAGTTTAGCGCTGGAAAGATTTAAACTTTTGACCTTTACTTATAATTAAAAATTTTATTCTTAACAACTCAACTAGTCTCATGTGACACGTGTCATGTTTTTTGTAACAAACAATTTTTTTATGCTATAATTATACAATGCGGTTTAAAATTGAGCTAAAGTATATCATGATTATTTGTTTATTATCATTATTTTGACATTATATGAAAGAAATGTTGGGACTAAAGTTAACGCGCTAGAGCAGCGGTGTGCATTAGCTTAATGTGCACGGCAATTGGGAAATGATAAATGGGAAAAAGACAACTGCGAAGCCTTAAGACTATTGACGACAATTAAAAACATTAATTATTAAAAACTCAATAACAAATTATAATTATCATTTATAATTTAAAAAATATAAATAGTCAGTTGATAAATTTATTAAATATATTTAAAATTATTTATAATGTTAATTAAAAATTTATAAAAATTAATTGTGAATGCTTATTTTTTCTTATTAATATATAGATAAATCACTTAAAAAATTAAGTAAATATACTTGAGATTATTTGTAACTGTAATACTTAGTTAAAAATTTATAAAAATTAATTGTGAATTACAATTCAATTAGTTATATTTTTTTGTTATCAGTTAAAAATTTGTGAGAGTCAATTATTAATCAAGTCAATCACTTGTAATTTTTTATTATTATTTAAAAAATTAATAAAAATAAAAATTTAAAATTTTTATAGCGTTAGTTGAGAATTTACTAAAATCTGTTGTGAATCTCAAGTGAATTAATGAAAGATAATTTCTTATAATAAGGATTATACTTTATTATTGAGATTTCAATAATTCAAAATTTATAATTATCATCAATGTTCTTATGAAATATTTAATTGTTATTTTCCCATGATAAATTGATAATTCAAAATTGACCCCAAATATCTCATCAATTATTGAAATATCTTGAGTGTGGTTAGATATGTAGGAAAATTACAACCGGTCCTACATAGTGAAATTAATTATTATAAGATTCATTAATAATTAAATTAAATTATATTGATAACTGATTATGTTATTAATATAGTAATTTAATCATTAATAAAATTTATAATAATTAATTTTTTTATATAAAATTTTAATATAATTCTCTCTAAATATATCCACTTTGCCATTACAGAGACCTCCAAACAAACTCTAGCAGTTACAGTGTTACACCCCCGTCTCCGTGAAAAGCCACAAGCGGCATCCCAACAATTTATTTCAGTGAAAAGCCACAAGCAGCATCCCGACAATTTTACATTTAAAATAATTCCAAATTATCCAAATCATTCTCGTCCACACATTCGTGCTCCTCTTCCGTTCCGTCCCTATCACTCTCAACAGTTCAACACCACGAGCACGCGCCACTCTTGAGCGTGGCATTTCACTCACTCCAATCATGCATTACGTCCCTTTAAATACCGGCCGCCCCTCGCTGTTTCTTGTTCCGTATCAAATCTCAATTCCTTGTTCATTCTCTATCTCGATCTCGAAATGGAAACTGAGACTAAAGCTCCGGTGGTTGCCAAGAAGGTTTGGAACATTGTAAGGGTGGTTCTTGTGATGCTGAGAAAAGGCATAGCCAAGAGCAAGGTCGCGCTTGAGCTCCATTTGCTTCTCAAACTCGGGAAGCTCGCCGGAAAGGCCTTCGCCAACAGTACTCTGATGCTCCACCACCACTTCGCCTCCCTCTCTAACAACCACCGCTCCTTCGTCCCCCCGCGTGATTACGAGTTCAGCTGCAGCAACAGCCCCGCCTCCTACCCCTTCGGCTCCGCCATCAAACGCAAGCACCGGCTCGGTAATAAGTCGTACCAACACGACGACGTGTGCACCGTGGCTGCCGTTCAGAAAGTGCTTGAGATGTTGAACAACGAGAGTTCCATGGTCGTGGAAGCCTCGCCGCCGGTGACATTGCCGGGTTTCGGAAAGAGCCCTATCGGAAAGCAACTGAGAGTTACGGACTCGCCGTTTCCGTTGAAGGACGACGGAGATAGCCAGGTGGACTTGGAGGCCGAAGAATTCATAAAGAAGTTCTACAGAGATTTAAATTTGCAGAAGACGATGGCCGTTTTCGATTCACCTTGTCCCAGGTACTTGTGGGATAGGTGAATTGTGAGACGTCCCTGTATATGATCCCATGCATATAGACGCCTCAAAGCTAGCTACATCGATCTCACGAAGCAAGACCTTCTATTTTTCGCTGCTATATATGTGATGAAACGTCACTTGATGAAGTAGTTTTTTCTGGGTTGGTTCTTGAAGTGAGCTATAGCTAGCTAGCTAGCCAGTGCGTGCTTGGACGTGCATGGGGTTAATTCTGATTTGTCATCGATCACACTGTGGTCTTGGTGTTTTTTTTTATTTCTCTTTTTTAAATTTGACTCCTCTGTATTTTTGGGTTGAAACCCTTTGTTGTGATTTGTCGATGTTGATAATAAAAGGAGTCAAAAGGAGTTACAGGGGGGAAAGAAATCAAAGATGGAATTGTACCTGTGCTTCTGTAGAAGGTTAGGAATAATTTCTCTTGTTTCAATAAAGGACGTCGCACCAACTACTGCGACTTTGGATGATAAAGGAGGGACTAAAGCAAGAGCGTCATGTTTTGTCCATGGCAGCGGAAGAAGAAATTCAATGCGTAGCGGTGCTGCCATCTTTTCCATGGGTTGGTGAGCTGGAGTTTGGCTTTATTAGCCCCTTTCTTGATGCCTCTGGTGGTGCCTTTTTTTTTTTCTTTGTTCAGATAACGATGGTGACACACACACACCATTAGTATTGGATATGTCATTAACCGGTCAAGAATTAGTTCAAATACTAGTAGTCAAAATTATAATCAAATCATAATTAAATCATTCAGTAACAGTATTTATTAAATCGGTAAAAATACTGTATGGTTTAAAAATGATTCCATTAGTTAGTTAGCTTGGATTTTCATGTTATAATATATATATATATATATATATATTATATACTAGTAATCGTTGGTATACACACAGCACTTGTCACTTACTCCCAAATCAATTGAATTTTCTGTTTAGCCTTTTTAGGTCAATGATATAGATATCTAGCTTGAGTGTTTTGGTGCTTCAATCCTTTCCTTCAATCGTTTTAGAATTGCTTGACAACAATTATTTGTTTAATAAAACGTTCGAATGGTATGCGAAATCATACTTTTCTTTTCAAAAAAATTGGTGTTTAAGAAAATTAATTGGAAATTATTATATTGATCGAAAGACTTTGAAATATTAATTTATACTAATTCATTATGCAGTTTATGATATTAGTAGTGCTACCACTTCAAAAACCATCGTATATAATATATATCCATGTACGCACGTACAGCACACTAAAAACACGAGCGGTATACTATTATATACAACTAATTCAAGCATATAACTTGGTAATAATTAAGAAGTGTCAAATGCACAGCAGATTAAATGAAATTGTCTAAATTAATAGATCTGGAATATAAGTGTAACAGGCTTCGAGGCAAAATGTTAGTTCGTTGTCATTGCTTTTGTTTGTTTTTAATTTTGTTACAAATTAAGCGGTTACAATTTTATACACTCCCTCCAAACTATAATATAAATTATTGTTAATTAATTCATAGTTTATAAACTATATTAGTTAGAACTTTAAATTTTTAAAATATTTACACATTTTCATTTATACTCATTAAATAATCTATATAAGAATAATAATAATAATTACAATTTTAATGCAAAATTTTAGTAATAAATGAAGAAAGAGTATAGTTAAAAAAATAACTATAACAATTATCTAATTAATGCCTTATATTTTAGATCGAGTAAGGTTTTTAAAAAATACCTTATATTGAAAGAAGTATTACTATAAAAAAAATGACTTTTGATGACGACAAAAAAAGTCACCACCAAAGGTCTATTTTTGGTGGTAACAATTAGAAGTCGTCATTAAAAGTTGAGCCTTTGTAGTGACTTCGTGTTGCCGCTAAAAATAAATTTTTAATGACGACTTTTAAATGTCACCACTAAAGGCTTCATTTTAAAGGAGACTTTTAATTGTTGTCGTTAAAAATTACTATTAGGGGCAACAATTTATTGTCGTCAAAAATATTTTCATAAAAAATAATTAAAAATAATTTATACAATTACTTATAGTTGTGACAAACTATCACTATCAAAAGTATTTTCATAAAAAATACTTTAAAAATAATTTTTTAATTTATGTAATTATAACTTGCACTGATAAATTTATCCAATTACTTTTAAAAAGTATTTTTATAAAAAATAATTTATGTAATTACTTTTAGTGACGATAAACTGTTGCCATCAAAAATATTTTTATAAAAAAATAATTTATACAATTACTTTTAGCAACAGTTCGTCATTATCAAAAGTATTTTTATAAAAATAATTAAAAATTAAAAATAATTTATATAATTACTTTGTCATCATTAAAAATATTTTCATAAAAAATAATTTAAGAAAATATTTTTGATGACAATGGCTTCCTGCTGCTACAAGTAATCATACAAAATTTTTTAATTTTTAATTATTTTTTTATAAAAATATTTTTGGTGGTGATGATTTATCATCTCTAAAAGTAATTACATTAAATTTTTTAATTAATTTTTTATGAAAATACGCTAAAAGTTATTTTTAGCTGCAACACTTAAATGTGCATGTGGACTCTCTTTCTTACTTGTTGATCGGGAGTTTGATTTAATTAATTGCTTAATTTATATCATCTGGCTGCGGCCATCAATTAACGTCTATGCAATTTTTTATACTATACACTACTACTCCAATACCGCTCCCTTCCTTCTGTCATAAATATGGAAGTTAGATAACTAATTCTCATATCTCCTTTGGTAAAGACAAAAGATAACTAATCATATAGATTAAGAAAATTAATTATGTTAGTTATTTGTAAAAAAAAAAAAGAGTTACTCCTCCTTTCTTGTATATAAAGTATTTTCTAAAAATTTATTTTGTTCATAAATATAAGGATGTCATGATATTTTTAAATAATTTGACATGCAATTTTGTCCTTATCTTGAAAAATGATGAGATATTAATTATGTATTTTATCCACTATCACCAAAATATTAATTGTGACATTATTAGGGATAAAGCTAAAAATTCATTGTGATATTAACTAAATAATAAATTTTTATTGGCATGCATGTTAAAAATATCTTATATATAGATTAGGTTATGTTTGGTTATTAGAAAGAAATGGAATGGAATGGATTAAAAAAATAAAGGTAAAAATGAGATGATCAAATAGAATAATTACTACTAAAAAATATAAATTAGCAAGAAAATTTAATGAGGAATGGTCCGTTTCTCTCTAAAATATCAAATTAGCAATGAAATCAGCGAGGGGTGTTGATTTCATGTTTTAACTTAAAAATTAGCAAGGGAATGTTAAGACCTCTTTAAAATAAGAAAATTAATGAGAAAAATAGAGAGAAACTGTCGATCCCTATCTAAAATAAGAGAATAATAGTGAGAGACTGTCAATCTCTCTTTAAAATTAGATAATTAGTGAGAAATTGCTAATCCCTCTCTAAAATAATATAGTTAGTGAGGGATTCTATCTCTAGCTAATTACTAAAAAAAAACTTTTGGCAATAACTTTTAATGATATATTTAATTATTTTCATTTAAAAATAAAAAATTAATTTAAAATTTAACTAGAATATTCATAATAAAATTATTTAATATTTTATTTATTTTAAGTTAATTTTCATTAATAAAATATAAAGAATAATTTAAATAAAATGAAAATATTTTTAACATATTAATAATTGAAAATAAAATTTAATATGTATATATGTGTGTATTTTAATAGTATATTATTTGATATATTAATGTTGTTAAATAATTATATTTAATTTTCATATAATGATTGCAGGTACCTTTCAATTCAATTGGTAAAGAAAAAGAGTATAAGGCTTTAAAGGTATGAGATTAAGGATTCAAGCTTTAACTTCAGCATGAACATAATGAATATATGACATGATAAAGAGCAAGTGATATGACGCAAAGTGAATAATGACATGTCATGAGTTGTCGCATATATGGCGGGTGATGGGGCACAAGATGATAGGTGACATGACAATTGACTAGGCATAAGGTTGTTGGTGACATGTTATAAGTTGACACACACATAGTGAGTGATGTGGCATTACTATTTTTAAATATAAGTATATTTAGTGAGGGATTAGTGAATGACTAATCTCTCGTTAAGGTTATCAAATTTTGAATAGTATTAGCAAGAGACAGTATTTCTCTTGTTAAATTTAGCGAACCTTTTTTTGTTATGAATTTAGCAAGGGATAACATCTCTCACTAAAACGCAATTTAGTTAGGAAAAATGATAGTTAGAGAGGGATTTGTTCGTCGCTAAATTCTATTTTTCTAATAGTGAGTGAGTCATATTCATAAAAGAAAAGAGTAATTTAATTCATGAGTTTGAAAAGATTCATGAATTTCTTGGAGGGTATGATGATTTTCACATTTATAGTATATGTTAATAAGTTTTATTATAATTACCATGAGGGGGAAAGATGATTTAATTTTTTTTATATTAATTTTTTCAATTCATTCCATTTCATTCCTTTTCGATAACCAAACATGACCTAAATTTTCTTAAAATACTTTTCCTTGAAAATTATCTGTGTGCGCAATCAACAGAGGTAACAATAATTTAGAAAAAAATATCAAATGCAGTGCACATAATGATTAATTAAGGTTTTACATTTAAAATTAAAACAAACATTTAAACTAACTCATATATTTATGATCAAAGGGAGTACCCTTCAAAACATACTGTTAAAATCCAAGACTATCAACTGATTCGATCATTGGGAATGTGGCAGATCAATATAACCCAACAACGGCAAATAGATGGGCAACACTTGCAACAAAAAAAAAATGCAGGTACAGTAATTAAGCCAATTAAATATAATTGAACGAGGACTTGGATATTGTAGGAATCAAAATTATTGGATTGGCAAAAGTGCAGAAACATCGGCCAAGGTTTGTCCTTCAAATATTTAATCACATCATGAAGAGGACGCCATTATATATCTCTCCACTAGCTATGGTCGTCTGGTACAAGAATCCGCCAAAATATCTCCACTACGCTTTTCCTCCCTTTTATAATTAAATCTCATGCCTAAAATATAGTTAAAATTCGCATTAACTCACGGAACAGTGCAAAATAATTATCATCATTATCAATAAAAAATATTAGAAAAGAAAATTTAAGTACTTATAGTGTTATATGCTTTTAAATGTGGTACTTATATTTTTTATCAAACTAAGACATGCGTTTTTTTTTTAATCCATGATATCTTACCCTCTAACTATATAAGTTTTGTTATTAATTAATATTTTCTCCATTAAAAAATATGAAAAATTTTTAAGAAAACCTTACACCTCAATAAAATAGTTAATTATCTTCTAATTAATATTATCTTTTCATATTCACACTTATTTAATAGGATATTTTTTTTCAAAATAAATATAAAATAATTTATTTATCAGGGAAACTTTTGAAAAAATGCATTAATTACATCTTGAAATACTAAAATTACCTTATATTTTTAATATTCAACCCTTCAAAAAAGACTTTACATTTTTTAATAGAAACAGTACTTTCATTTCTTTAAAAAAATAAAATTCACTTGTACTAATTTATTGGAAGCAAATAGTTTGAGCATATAAAACTGAGTTTGCAAGTCTTTAATAATGTAAAATTTATGATGAATCACATAAATATATAACAGTTCACATCAAAACTCGAGGTATTTAAGAGGAAAAAAAATCCAGTCAATACTCAATACAAATATATTATTACAGTGATTTTCGTTCTTAATAATGCTGTTGTTTTGATACTCCCTACAAATCATTGAATCAATATTAGAAATAGAATTTTAAGGTTTTCAACCCGTTTCAACATTTTATTTTATTTTTTATTCTGATTTGGTAGCATGCCCTAAATCGTGAAAACAGTACTCAAAGTTTGTGCCCTCTTCTTTTTTTTCCCACCTCATTGAAGCCCTCTCAGCCGCCTCACATATATTAATTAATATTTTAAATTGTTAATGCTTTGGCCCTTTCCATAAGCTCTGCTTTTATGCTCGTGGCTCTAATTTTATTAACCTTTATTTATTCAACCGATATCCATACTTTGGAGCCACACGCCATGAGACGTGTCATACATGACTGTGTGGGACGACACAAACCATTCGATGGGTGACCCTATCAGACGTTATTGACAATCCGATTTATCAAAAAAGGAAAAAAAAAAAAACAGAGATCTTGATCATCGGATCTTGACACTTTTTTAGAACACCATCGCATATATTGATATAATTAACCAAGCTGTACTAAATAAAATTGACTCAAGAGAAACGAGAAACAGCTGAACTGGCACTTGCTATTTCAAATCAATTGAGGGCCTTTTGAAATCTCCATACCATAATATATTGAAAAGACACAGTTTTATAGATATTTGATTCACATCAATAATTCCTTGTTAGTTATTATCAGCATGCCAATCACATAATGCAACATATATAATTTGTCATAAAATGAGCACACATGATACTATTTAGAGTATTTTTAGCTAGAAAAGAGAAACAAAATAAAGCTTGAAGGTGGGTATGAAAAGTATGAACTTTTGCTTTATAGAATTTTAAATCTTGTAGGGTAAGGGAGGGACTTCAGAGCGCAATCTCAGCAAACTTTTTAAGTCCCACAAGGGGATGAGGAAGCTTTTATATGTAGTGATAGTGTGGATAGTAGCTATTGATACATACATATGTGGGGACAACACAATTTGCCACAGCTTTTAATATGTGAATGGGTTGGGTTTTGTCTAATTCTTCTCTGAAAGAAAGTAGAATGAATGGCACGTCAACGATTTTCTCAAACACGCACCCAAAGCAAGCTTGCTTTAATTTGCCCCTCAGGCTTCAATGAAAGATTTATTTATAAAAGTCATACAATCGCTGTTGCTTCGTTAGGTGTGCAATGAATTATAATACTGGGATACATAAAGGGCGGGGGGGAGCTTTTTCGAGGTTTATGAGCGTCTGTCAACATTTGAGCTTATATCAATAATATTGTTGTATTATGAGCATACGTGGGTGTGTGTGATACATGTATAGACACTCAACACGCTCAAGGCTCATCGCTTTGCACACACTTGGAGCATTAAAAAATATTATATATATATATATATATATATAATAGTAATACTTTGTAGATTTGGAGCAATAACAATTCAAATCGAGAGATATATAGCTTCCATAAATAACGGTGTGTGCGAATCCATGGATGAGTTTCGGTATGGGCGAAAGCCGATATATAGAGTTTATTTTGAATCTACGGCTCTCTCTCATATATAAACGGAAAAAGAATGAAACATAGTATATTATATATGGGGAAAGAATCATATACTACTCAACTTTATATATTTAATATATCTTTATTCAATTAAATTGGGACAAGTACATTTTAATTTGTTAATAATCATTATTACAAAAAAATAGTTTTTACTACCCTCAATTAATGTCACTTTTTAGAAAAACAAAGTTAAAAAAAAAAGTCTTCATAGCAATTTTGTAATTAAATGTGAAATGTGAAAAAAACTATAAACGTCACTTTCACTGAAAGTGACATGAAAATTGAATATCCACTTTGCTTTTTTAAAATAATGACGCGGAGTGAAAATGGAAATAAATATCAACGTCGTTTAAGTGGAAAGCGATGTAGAAGTTAATTTCAATTAGGAAAAACAATTAAACTAATTAATTTATTCAGTATATTCTATATAGCTTTTCATACGAACGACATGGAAATTTATTCACGTCGCTCATATGATAAAAGCAGTGGCGAAGCCACGTTTGATTGAGGGGGGCAAATGCACCCCCTCAATTTGGCAAAAATTATAAATATATGGTGAGAAATTTAATATTTTATATAATGACACTTTATATCTTTATATTTTATACTTATATCTTTAATTAATTATTTGAGATCACTCAAGTCTGATTATGATTTAAGTATATTAATTACAAATTTTTTAAACCCACAATAATTTATTTTAAGCATGATAAATTTTAACACAAAATATTAAACTCTTACTATACATGAGACAAACTTCATAAAAAAAACTCATTATTTACCTTTAAATTACAAAATCAAATCCAACTTTTTCACAATGATTTTTTTCATTATTTACTTTTTATTTCTTGCTCAAAAATATAATTTTAAAACATGAAATCACAAAATAATAAATTTTTTGTGATTATTTTTCACTTCTATTATTGTAATGCATATAATTATTTTTTAATTATTAAATGTTTATTTTTATAATATTAATATTTTTAAATTAAATCGCACTTCCTGAATTAGGGTCTGACTCCGCTACTAGGTAAAAGTGACATGAATATTTAATACATAACACATCCTATTATTTTAAGCAATGTGACTTTGAAGGCAAGTAATAATCCATGTCGCTTATATTATAAAAGAGAGGTGGATATTCAACTATCTCCGCTTCCAGATTTCACTTTTCACTCAACAGTCAAAAACTCCAAATTTCAAATTTTACCTTTCCTACTCACGTAAGAGTCAATAATTCAGGCGGATCGAGCTCAATTCGAGCCCGGCTTATTCAGATCGAACTTAAAGAATCTTACTCTTTTTAAAAAGCCCATATAGCCAAACTCGGCCCTAACGCTTTCGGGCTTCGGGCTTATTCAGGCCGGCCCGAATACCCAAAACTTTTTTTTAAAATATTTTTTATTTTTAATCAATTTTAATTTTTAAATAATTTTATTAAGCATAACATATTATTTTAACTTGAAAGGAATAAAAAAAATAATAATTTATTAACTTTATAAGTTTATAGTTAAGTATTTAAGTAGCTTTGTTACTGTTTTGTTGTATTATGTGCAATTTATTCATCAATATTTCCTTTACTTGTAAATTAATATCTTATTTATTTAAATATTGCCCTTATCATAGTTATATAAAAATATTTATATATTTTAATTGAATCATATTATTTTAATTATGATCAAGTTAATCTCAATTCAACTACGGTTAAACCATTAATGTAAAATTATTGTCCTGATTAGTTCAAAGTTTTTAATAACTATTGGATAAATTATTTTTAAGAATATGAAAAAAATAGTCGTCATTATATTATATAAAACAAAATTATTTAATTATGAGCAAAATATTATTTTTTTAAATTTTTTTCTTTAAATATTTTACATTGTTTAAGTCCTATATACAAAAAGTATTTACTTTAATTCATTCTTAATTTTTAACTAAGTCTGGCATGGATAATAATCAAATAATTATCTAAAAATATTATTTTATTTTTTATGTTTGTTTAGCAGTAGAGCCAAAAATTCGTACATGTCCAAATTTTATTTTTAAAATTATTTTTAATTTAAAATTAATTATCTTATTTCATAAAAAATATGAAATATAATTTTTTGGACAAGAAAATGATTTATATGACTCAATTTTTTTTGAAAAAAATTGAGTCTTAAAATATAAAAATTAATATTAAAATATATTTTAATTATTATTATGAGATATTTTATTTGATTAAAAATAATAAAAATGGAAAAATATAAATATTTTTATTTTTTTAAAATAACTATAGTAATACACTCAAATATATAGTATTTTAAAATAAAATGATATAAAACTTGAAAAATAATTAATATTTATTATATTATATATTTTTTTAAAAAAAATTATTTTTTTTCCTATTCGGGTCAAGCCCGAACCTGATCGGGCTTGGCCCGAATTTTTTTGGGCCTATTCAGGCGGCCCGAATAGGCCTGAATAATAAAAAATATTATTTTTTTAGGTTTGGACTTAAATTTTTCGAGCGGGTTCGGACTGGCTCATTAAATTTGGTCTAAATTACCGGCCCTAACATGTATACTCTTCTTCCCAACTAGAACTTGATGGAAACCACAAGCTACAAGCTCCTCCTCAAATATCGATTTTCTCCTCCTTTTTTAGTGCTCTTTTCTCCTCTTCTCTTCTTGGCGACCAGAGCTCAACGGCGAGAGCTCATCGTCTCTCCTTTTCTTTCAGCTAATATTGACGCAGCCAGAGCTCCTCCTCTAAGACGGACCTCTTTTGTCCTCTTCTTCTCTTCTCGACAACCAGAACTCGACAACGAGAGCTCATCGTCTCCTCGTTTGACAGCCAGATTTTGAGGCAGCCAAAGCTCCTCCTTCTCAACGTCATTGCTCTCTTTTGAATTGGATATATTTACATATTTAATTTATTTTTGTACTAGCTTTTGCTTTAATTGAATGGTATGCAATTCTGCCCTCTTCATTTTATTGAAGCAATTCTTTGCTAGAAAGCCTTCCAATAATTGCTATCCCAGGTTAAATTGATATTAGGATTATTTTTGCAAATGATATGACAACCTGCATTATATTTTATATATATATATATATATATAATTAATCTAGCAGTTCTCGTATATTATTTCTCCAATATAGTAATTAGTAAAGAGATAATACAATTTTAAGTCCCTAATCTTTTTCTTCAATTTTGATTAAGTCCTTGAAATATAACAATAAGTATAGTGTTACTTTATTTGTGGACCAAGTTCCTTTTTAAATATTTGCACATGTTTGCTTAGCTTTAAAAATTATTATTGTAAATTTATTTGTACCATTTTGAGAAAATTAAGTTTGCTTAGCTTTGGAAAAATGTTATGCCTCTAATGCATGGATAGTTTAATATTGATCCATTTATACTCTAATTTGATATTTGATAATTTGGACCGGTTAAAGTGCTTAATTCAATGTTGTTGAAATTTGGAGAGGTTTATTTTTAAGGAAAAACTTTGTCAAATTTTTTCTGGATGGTATTTCATTTCTATTTACGTTTAAAGTTGATATTTAATTACTTGAATGCGCTAAGGTGTTTAACTTATTATTATTGAAAGTTAGAGAGGTCCCATTTTTAAGGAAAGACTTTTTTTTAATCTTAACTACCTATGCAAGTTAGAGAATTGCTAGTTTGATAAATTTTGTGATGATTAATTAGGTAGAAATAAAATGAATTATAGTTGGATGAATGTTAAGAGAATGAGTGAAGAATATGAGAATGGTGTCGACCAATTTCTTGAATTTGCTAAAAAAAATATTTCTAGTAAAAATAAAAAGTATTATTGTCCTTGTGTTAACCGTATGAATAATATTGAATTAGGCATTGATGAAATAAAAGAGTATTTAATTTGTGATAGAATAATTTTAAAGTATACAAGATGGATATGGCATTGAAAGTAGGAACAGCTTTTACGTCCTAGAATGAACAAATTGTGAATGACTTTGATGATAGAATAGAGCATATGATTCATGATGTTGAGATGACATAATTTGCACAATCACATGTATATGACAATTCGCTTAGTGATGTAGAGAAGCCATTATACTTAGGGTGTACTGAGTTTAGACTTTTGGCAATTATGTTGGGAATGGTTAACTTAATGTCTAGTGTAACAACCTAAAATTTTTTTTTTTATAAAATAATTAACTCAACCATGGTAGAAAAGTGTTTAGCATGATAAACAAAAATCAACTTATCTCTCTCTCTCTCTCTCACCCTCTCTCTCTCTTTCTCACACACACACACACTAGAAACAATTATGTAATTTAAAATACTACCATATTAGAAAATGATAAAACATAACTTTATGAAATATTTCACCTTTTAAAATAACTATCATGATAGAAAAGATTAAGCTAGATAAATAAGTACTATTATAGTAAGTAGAGTTTGAACTCCTTAAATTTTTATTTCTAAAATTTGGGATTCCAAGAATTTAAAACAAAATAAACATGAAAGGCTCAAAAGACCCCTGTTAGAACTGAGAATATGATAAATATAATAGAATAAAAAAATAAAATTAGTCATGCATTTTAAAATCTTACAACCACCTATCAATATTTTCAAATAATACTAAATAATTTTATACAACTAATACATATTTACAACTATAATTGAGTTACAGCCATCCAATACATTTTATATCAATCAATCTAATGTAAAAACATTTAATAATTGGCTTAAGTTTGCACAATATAATATCTCAGATAAATTTTCATCTCTCACATACTATTAAGCCAAAATCACATTTTTTTCAACCTTATGCTTCCAGCAAGTGCAAACCATAGACTAATAATTAAAATAAATAACTTAATTAATTTTCAAAATAAATTAATTATTTGACCTCATAATCATGCCATTTCAAACTATTCAAAATAAATCAAATATCAAAGTGACAATCATCCAAGGTGTACCAAAAGTAAAAATAGTTTGAAAGATATGATTATATCATTATATTCATATAATTGTCAATAAACAAAAAGCTTTAGTATTGGCAATAATGCACATTAAAAATCATAAATCAAAATACCTAAAAGAGATAGTGGATATATGCCACTAAATTTTAGGGACTCCTCCATACTTTACTCGTGACTTTTCTCCTAAAAATTACTAACCACATAGTAAGACTCAATAGTCTTAATAACTCATGCTAATTTATGATAGTGTGTACAAACAGTTAAATGTATGCTTGCTAAGTAGGAAAACAACAATCATAAATTCCAACAAAATACTAAAAATATTATAATGCATGAACAATAATCATTTTTATCTCCTTTCACTAACCTCAAGCCGCAGCCCTCACTCAGTACTAAATTATCAGGCCAAAAATATATTAGCTCGAGCTCTTATAAGTCACCCATTAGGCCTCCAATAGGAGCATACCACGTGGCACATAAATACAACAACAACAACAACAACAACAATTCTCACAACACCTCCTACAACAATCAAACAAATTTATAACATTGTATAATTATACAATATTACAATCTTCACAATTTTTTTATTTTCAATAATATTACAATATGACATCCCACTTGACAAATATACTTCAAAATGTATATTCACAATTTCACAATTTTTTTTCATAAACATAACAAAAATAATTTCTTAACAAAAATTCATAATTTTCTTAATAATCACCCAATTAACATGAAGAAACACAAATAATAAATTTAAAATATGGTTACCTCATGGCTTTTTTAATAAATTATTCCTTACAATTTTCCTTCCATCACAATCTTCACCAACAATACAATTTATAAATAATATATCATTTATAAATATTAGTTTCAATTACTGAAACTAATAAAATAACTCTAATAATAGAATTAGAGAAATAATATAATTCCTAATCTCATTCTTAATACAAATCTAAAGTTAATATCATCAGGTAAAATTTTTAACTTCTCTTTTAATCATCATTAAATATTAATAAGTTAAAATCAACCTCTAGACTAATTTCTATTATTAAATTTTGTTTATGCCATAAATTCATACCTAAAAATACTCAAAAATTGTAAATTGAGTCTCAAGCCTAGAATCATCATTCTATAGCCATAATAATCCATTTCTTATCCCAAATAATCATCAAAATCTTAATAAATCAATATATATTTTGGATTTAACAAAAATCTACCCATAGGAGTCTAAAATTAACTCATAAGCCTCAAATTCAAATCCCATCAATAAATTTATACCTTAAAACATTTATTATACTAATAACACCTTCAATCATTACATTTATCCTTCTTTTAAACTCTAAATTTTTTATCACTGCAAAATTAAAAACTAAAGAAGTTAGATGAATAAAATTTTTTTTAGAATATTTATATAGTCTTAAAAAATTTGAAACCTCACCCAAAATATTTTAATATGAAGCTTGAATCAGACTCCTCTTACCATTTTGGTGCACGCTCTGTTTTATTTTTGCTCTGCGTTCGCGGACGACAAGCGAAAAGGAAGCCGGAAGGGAAAATGAAAAAGGAAGAGAGTGTGTGGGGTTTTAAAAATATATAAGCCCCACGTTCTCTCTTCCTCTTCTTACTTTTTCCTTTTCTTTTTTTTTTTTTGGAAAAAAATTACACCTTACACACGCGCACAGAGGCGCGCGGATCCCCTGCGCCCCCTTTTTTTTCTTTTATTTTTTTTATCAATCTCCCTATTTTCTATGTTTTTTTTCTCCTTTTCTAATAATAATAATAACAATAACAATAATTTTTAAAAATATTAAATTAGAATTATCTATCAAATAATTTACTTACCTTTAAATATATTTCAAAATTTCTATCATCTCAAATTAACTAATAAAATTTAAATTGAGATATTACATCAACATGGACCGATTTGAACTTCACAGAGTTGTTTGAATTTTTGAGTGAAATGCTTTCAACCCATAATTTTCTTCTAAAACTTATGTGTGAGGCAAAAAAAAAAAATCTCATGCTTGATGAAAATTTTGCAATTTTGATCAAAATCTTATGAAAATTTGCAACATTTATCGACGAGTATCCCTGCACCAAAGAAGAGATAAGTGACATTTAAAATAAATTAATATGTCAAATTCTTCAAGAGCAATTTATTTAAATGTTTCAAGGTTTTATAGTTTGTTCATTAAAGTTAGTATTCTAGCTAGAGGTAGGGTTTGTAAGATGGATATAAACTCTACTTAGTGTATTGTGATAGTTTGTTGGACTTTTGATTGTAAATGTTGAACATTTGAATAGGTGATAATGGTTTTGGTCTTACAACTGGCATGCTCGTGCTGCTGCAATTGTTTTTTTGGACATTATGGATGTGTATATGTTCGGCTATTACTATTGTGATAATTTGACAGGTTCAATTTGGCTATGAAAAAATAATAAAATACACATTAAAAAAAATACACATATAATATTGCTTTTGTAAAATGAGAAGTAGTTTAGGTAAACTACATCACTTTTATACTTAAAAAGCTTGGTTTTTTGAGAAACCAAGTCTAGTAAAAAAGCGACATTGTTAATCTTATCTACATCACTAAACAATGTGACGTGGATAAAAACATTTTTTAACTTGCTTAGATTTATGCTTTCCACAATAGCAATGTGAAATGTCATAAAAAAGTAATGTAAAAAACCTTTTTTATAGTAGAGAATATTAAGGGCTAAATGATTTTTCAGTACCTTTACTTTTAAAAAAAAGAAATGTTATTTTGGAAGGGTTAAAAATGGAATAATGTCATCCTTTTTTAACATTTGACTAATGTTTGATTAACGACTCTAATGTGGCAAAACCCCCTTCTCTTTCCTCTTATTACTACAGCTTTTTGTGAGCCTCTTCACAATCCTAAAAATAGAAACCTGACCTTGCCTCGGACTTGGGTTTTTACTTGTTGATCATTCCAACTCACTCGAATGGATTCCATGGCAACAAGATTTAGTTCTATAATAGGTTGATCAGAGAGACTAAAATAGCCCAGAAATTTTTGGGTAAGTAAAAGGGGCGTGATGCAAGCTGGAGTGGGTTAACTGCTGGCCATAGGTTCAAGTGTTTAACCCAAAAAAAGATCTACATGCCCAGAAGATTCTTAAAAAAAAATGATGG
The DNA here is from genome assembly GCF_029017545.1 of Prosopis cineraria. Taxonomy (NCBI): domain Eukaryota; kingdom Viridiplantae; phylum Streptophyta; class Magnoliopsida; order Fabales; family Fabaceae; genus Prosopis; species Prosopis cineraria. Next base: position 41,209,929 of record NW_026555332.1, read on the forward strand.
AAAGCAAAGACCTTGCAATTATTTTCTTGGGGAGGAAGATTCCTTTATAGGGTGAAGGCAAAGATTTCGTAGTCTCATAAGTGGCCGTTGATGTCAAGAAAGGAGGAGGACAAAAAAACCAAAAGATGAGAAGGATGAAGCAAACAAGGCATATAATTTAGTTGGTAGAGTGAATCACGAAATAATCAAGAGATATGGTGAGACACATTATTTATTTCAAGCATCTTTTCTTGGTCTAAATTTGAGAGCACAGCTTCTAGGTGCGAGACACCAAGAGCAAGATGGCATTTTCCAATTTCACTCCCCCATCCCTCCACAACCCTGAAATCAACGTCCGATCCCACAACATTGTCATATCTCAAGAAGCTGAGAGAAGCCCCCCATTTCGGCTAAGCTTTTCGTTTCTAAAATCATCAATCAAGAGCACAAAGCTTCCTCTCCTTGTGTACTTCCATGATGAGGCTATATCATCAAAACTCCCTTCAACTTCCTTTCTCTCCTTTTATATATATATATATATATATATATATTATTTTCGTTGCAATTTTTTGGGCATTTTTTGCTACCATGTGGCCCGGGGCATCAAAGTTTTCAACCCTCTTTTGGCCAAACATTAGTCAAATGTTGATTTGAGATTACAAAGGGTGACATTGTCTCACTTTTAATACTTTTAAAATAATATTGTTTTTTTTAAAAGTAAAGGTATTAAGTGTTTTTTTTGAGAGAACTTTCGAGACATATTTGCCTCTCAACCTTAATATTAATAACGAGCAGATTTTGCTATAAAACAAATAATATATATAAGAAGATATGTGTGTGTATTGATTTAATTGGAAATAAATGCCTCATATATAAGGCCACATGTATAAAGTTTTTCCTTATATATATGGAATAAAAAAAGATCATAAAGCAGAAAAAAAAAACAAAAGAATCCTTGTCAAGTATTATAAAAAAAAAAGCACAAATTTGTGTGCTCCTTTATGTATTATCACTTATCACTAATCTTACCGTTTGGCCGGTACTGGCCTTTATGTATTATCACTTGCTAGTGTGACTAATCTTACCGTTTGGCCGGTACTAACTTTTTCTATATGATTCACAAGAACTACAACTTTCTCTTGGTGTGTTCTCTTTTATGTATGTTCATTTTTTTAATTAATTTTTTATTATTGCATACTTGCTTTTAAAATTTCTTGTATTCTTTTAAATAGTCTCCACGCTCTCCATTCTCACTTAAAAAGAGCAAAATAAAATCAGTCGTTCTTTTTATCTTTTTATCGTTAAATGTGTGTGTTTGGTGAGGTTACATCTCATGCATGTTATTCAGGATTTTTCAACCAAGATAACCTTCATTCCAAAGCTTTGCGCTTTCAAATCCTACGGAAGATCTTGCAAGCTTTTGATCTCCAACAAATACGGAGATCAAGCTTATTGGCTCGTGTGCTTTTTTCAACCAACAAGTGGGTCTTTCAATGGAAGGCTTGCTGATCCAGTTGAGCCGAGCCACTTCAATCTTTCCTCCAGTGTCCAAGGTTTCATGCTGTGGGTTTCTTGGCTTTCCTTTTTGTTTGTCTGGGCTTTTCGTCTTTTGCTGTTTTGGGTTTTTGTTTTAGTTCAATTGTTTTCTTTTCTTTTTTAATGTTGTTCTAGTTGGACTGTACAAATTAATCGGGCTTCCAGATTATAATTTGGGGGGCTCTTTTATCTTGTAATCGTTTTATTATATATTAATATAGTGACATTATTGTAAAAAAGGAGCAAAATGGACAAAAAAAATATTTTTTCAATGTCCCTGATAATGAAAATCACATTCCATTTCACTTACAGGCACGTTGCAAATGTAAACTAAAAAAGAGAAAAGTAGCATACAAATTTGTATGAGACATATTGTTTTTTTTTTTATACTTTACATTCATTTATAATCTTCTAATCTATCTTTGACCGTATTAAATGTAATTATTAATTAATTTGGAAAAAAACACAGCCATTAGTTTTTATCGTTTTGTTAGATTTTGCATTTAGTCGTTATATTTCTTTTCAGTCCCTAGATTTAAGTAACAAACATCACTTAATTTTATTGAAATTATAGAGACTATAAATATTAAAAAAGTTATAAGAATTAAAAGCAAAATTTAATGAAACTATCAAAATTGATGACTGTGTTTTTCATTAATTTGTGATTAGAGCTGTATGAGCACATATGGAAAGGACATGCATGTGGAGCTAAACAAAAATGAGAAAATTCGTCCCTTCTAGCTGCTTGCATTATATAGCCCTTCCTAGTTGGGATACTCATGCTTTGCAGCTAGATGATCGGTTTCACTTCTAACAATGTACATCTAATCCTTAAATATGGAACGGTGATCATTAAATTATTGATGAGAGACATATTAAAACTTCGAATAACAGAATGAAAAAAAAAAAATTCTCTTTTCTTAAAGAGTTGATCTTTTTATTTTTAAGTCATTATAGTCAGCCTTTTTAAATTCAAAATTCATTTTCACCTCTATTTTAATAGCTTTATCTTAGTTATTTTAAAGCTTTAAATGAGCTGGCTCAATAAGTTCAACCTATTTTACTGGCTCTAGTTAAAAGCGAATTATTTAAAAAAAATAAAATGAGTAAAGACCAACCTACCTTTTCCCTTAAACATGTGTTTATTCTCCCATGCCCATAATTATTTTATTAATAGTTCATAAATTAAGGAAACCCATTGAAGTTAGTTGTACAAAAACTCAACAAAGTTTACATATTTTATTATGGGATTTGCAATTTCATGGGTTAAATGTAACAACTGCATATGACACTATAATATTTAATTTTGTTTAAGAAAACATGTATTCCAAGATCCAGGTATTAAATATATAAAAAGTGGCATTATTCGTAAAATAAAATAAATGATGTGATAATTTGCTTGGGATTTTGTGCAAAACACCCATTCGCATTTAGCTTACACTGCCTCAGTTCCAAAATATACGAAACTTCTAATATGTATCACATATATTAAAGGAAATTCAATTCATTCATTTTTTTTATATGAATCTCGTGAAAATTTGACTTATTTTTTTAGACTTACCCTTATTCATAACTAACACCCACAATTTCTCATGTATAATTAATCAGTTCATATTAATCAATATAAAGATAAAAATGAAAAGATATTTCTTAAAAGTTGAAACCACAAAATATCCTACATTTTGAATTAACCTTAATCTGTAGAAAATGTTCCACATTATAAACTAGAGAAGTATTAATTAGTTAGTAATTTTATTTTGGTAAAATTTTACATTTATATCTATATATCCCTATACGGTATAAAATTTAAGATTAAGGATATTAAAATGCTCCTCAATTAAGTGAAAAAAGTCAGGATTGTCCCTAAAGTAAAGAAACAATCATTTATATCCCTAAGTGATTAAGATTTTTGATTTCATCACCCTACTTTATTCTGTCAATTTCATAGTTAGTGGGCTCACATTTGAAAATTTTAATATTTTCAATAGGTCCCATCATTTTTAAATATTTTATATAATTTTAAAAAATACCCCTCTCACTCCTCCCTCTCTTCTCCCCCCAATTCCCTCTCTTGTTCACTCATTCTCAAATTGAAGCAAGTGGAGTAGTGATGGCAAAGCACCTAGCACGCTGATTGCAATCTTATTATTTTCTAAATGGCTAGGCTGAAGAGTGCATCAAAAGTATGTTTCTATAATGGTTGGCTATGTAATATTGCCTTTGCTTAATCACAATTAATACAAAAAATCAAGGTAACCATTGAACTAATCTAATTAGATTACCAAGTTGGTAATTTGTAAGAATAAGATCTCAAGTTTTTTAAAATTCAACTTGCTTAAACATCATTTAATAATATTTAGTCAGAGTAAAATATTATTTTGGAAACATGTTATACCTTTTAGGAGTCAAAGGGACTCAAAACAATTGAAAAGTATCAAGGAATGAAAAATAGAGAGGTGCACCGCACTTGTGCACATGCATAACGGCGTGTTGCACGTATCATACATCATTTTGTTGTCAAATGATAGCAACCCAAAGCAACTTCTCTAACATGCCCTATTTTCCCGTCTAACGTTTGATTGAGGCAATCTAAGTGTTTATATAAAGCCCTTTTTATAAACTAGTTGATAGCATGGGTTTTTATTTTTAAATTATATCACATAAAAAAGTTGAATACCCAACACTTTTTTTACAATTTTATACACTTTTCACAGCTCAAGGGTATTTAAAACCTCATACATGTGCCAAAGTTACATCTATCGCTTAGAACATACTCAATAGACTTACGCTTATCTGTACAACACACCATACACATATAAACTCAACAATTCTCAATTTTCACTCCCAAGCCCCTATTAATACTAAAAAAGAAGAAAAAAGTTTTAGTATTGCATAAATCAATCATTTTCAATTCCAATAATATGACAATAGTTCCTATATTTGTATTAGTATTTTGACCCTATCAACACTTAATAATCTTATAAACAACATTCTAGGGCCCAAAATATATCCCAAAATTATAAACAATAACATGGTGCAAGTATATTAAAAAAAAATCCTAATTGACAATACTCTAATTATTACACAAAATAAATTAAGATAAAAGGCTTTACAATAGGAATACTCAAAATCCTAAGCCTCTTGAGTCTTCTCTCTTTTTACACCGGAGCTAGCTTCTATAAAATATTGAAAAAGAGCAGTGAGTTCAACCACTTAATAACCAAGGTACGTTTACTCTATGCAATTATTTATCAATCGATAAAAACACATAAAGAGGAGTAAAATATTTAATTTTATAAAATCGCACATAACATACATATATATTACAATATACCATTAACTTTTGATCAAATTTTTTCCACATAATCACATTATGAGACACGTTGCCATAATATAGACAACTATGTGATAATGGCTCGATTAACAATCATGATGCACATTGTCGTAATACATACAACCATGTGATAATGGCACAATTCACTATTACAACACGCCACAAACTTAGCAACTAGTGACGCATCGGATAAACATATGCATGATCAATTGCTCTTTATACCCTCATTATTTTTTCTAAATAAAACCATGAGATATAATATCAATTAAGGCTTCGTTTGCACGACTAGACTACCCAAGCTCATTGATTATGAGGTGTGACTCGATCAAAAATCACATTACTTACTTTCGGGCCACAGCTTCTTTCATTCTCGAATATCTGGGGTATTGTATAACCTAAACTAATCTCCTCAACAAACATATGGAGATGGTTAAGTTATAGTCTCTCGACAAACTATGAAACAATTCCTTGAAAAATAGTGAGACAAAGCTAGCCTTCATACATCGAAAGGCTACCATAAGTATAATATGGATTTAATCTACTTCTCTTTTTAGGCGAACTCCTACCAAAGGATTATGCAATGCATGAAACTCACTTATTTCGCAAATAAATGACTTGTTAGGTTACAAGTACGATCTAACCTATGTGAGCTTTTGTAATATTTTCATAATTATTCTTTTTCCAAAAAAAAAAATCACATGCATAATCTCCACATCATACATTTATCAGGTCAACTTATAAGTTTGTATTTTTCACATCACAATATCCTCACATCAACTCACTAACTTTTCGTTTTAATGCAAACACAATGTGGAACTTTTCAAGTTCAAATTCATTATTATAGCCACATTAGGTTTAGTAAAGCTTCATTGGATTTTTGGCATAGCAGCAACTATAACATTCAACCATTTAAGTCAATTTAAACATTTTCAAAAACATAAATCAATAAACAAATAACTATACACAATAAGTTTAGCTTGGTTACCTTAAAGTTTTGAGAGGTCAAATAGTTACCCCTTGATAACTTGCTTCTAAGCTTTCTCTTCAAGCCCAATATGGTGTAAGGATGATTAATTTATAATTAATCAAGTCTAAATTCATCAACATTACCACATACACTCCATTTCACGTTTATTTCAATATCCAAAATAATAAAAAATCCTCACATCTAGCATTTCAAGCTTAACCATTGAGTTCATTAATTGCCTTGAACTCCCCAGAGCTTCATTAAACTCTTATATAATCATTAATAGCTCCTTAGCCAAGTTAACAACCATAATAAATGGTATTTTCAACCATCAATGCACCCATAACCAAAACATGTAAACCCATTATTTTTAAGTTTAAATGCCTCAAATAACTTTCATTAATTTTATTTGAGTCAATGAGTTTAGACTTATAACTTATATGGGTTGAAAATCAATTTTCATTAACAAACCCTAACTCAAAAGTTCTTTAAAAATGAAGGGAAAGGAAGAAAGGAGCTTGTGGGACTTGCCTTTGATGTTTTAAGGCTCAAAATGCTCCCTAAGCTTCAACTCCTCAAGCCTTAGCAAAGCAAGTATCAAGCTCTTCATTTTTTTTCTCTCTTTCTCTTTTGTTTTTTTGCCTCAAAACATGATCTATTTCTATAGAAAATAGGCCATACACCTATAGAGGAGGCAAGATCTTGTTTGTTGGCTCCATGTGTGTGGTACACACTGCACACACTATAATATATGGCATAAAGACTTTCTTCCTTGTTTTTCTCCATTTTTAATGCCCAAATGATTCAATTTCACTTTAGTCCCAAATTTATGCCTGGAATCCCAACCAAAGGCACCCATTAGTTTCCTCTAATCACATACCACATAAATTTTACTTAATTATCCTTTATTAGGTTGATTACTAGGGTTTATTTTTTTTAGAATATTACAGACGAAGTTTTGGCACCATTTAGTAATGGCAGATTTTAGGACAATGTTAGGAGTTACAAAAGAAAAATCAAGCTTGGAGCCATTAGAAAGTCATGGCGTAAAGTTTAAATTTTTACAAGCTTGAACAGATACTTGCTTGAAAGTGTGACTTGAGGAGACATACTAATAAAAATATAAAAAAATGGTGAAATCCAATAAAAATATTTAAAAATTAAATGTGGACTCCATGAATAGTAAATTTTGATAGAATAGATAACATGGTAATGGAATCGATAATCTTAGTAATTGAGATATTTAAATGATCATTTTTTAACTTTAGGGATGGCCTTGATCCTCTTCATTTAATTGAGGGGTATTTTAAACCCTTAACCTTATAAAAAATGGTGGGACTTGTTAAACATATTAAAAAATTCAAATGTGAAGCCCATCAATGGCAAAATTTGATGGAATAAATGGTACGGTGATGAAATTAAAAATTTTAGGGATTGGGGGAAATAAATAACCCTTTATTAACTTTATGGATAGCCTTAATCTTTTTTGTTTAGTTGAGAGGTATTTTAAAGCCTTAATCCTAAAATTTATAGGTTATGAGCAAAGTGAGGCTGTGAGCAACCACATGCAAGGCTACAACTAAGCTCATTTAGTTCACATATACAAGCAAACCTATTTTGTCCACAAAAAAAAAAAAAGGCAAGACTATTATGGGCTCACTTAGTTAGTTTTTTGTTTTTTTTTTTATCCAATGAATTTCCACAGTCGGCAATCATGAGACTAATTTCTTAAAGAATTGAGTATCATCTAAAATGTTCTCTTCTTCCAAACAATACTTTTCTATACACACCTTCAGGATTTATTTTTTTGGCGCAGGCTAGATTCTTAAAAGAAAATTTCCCAGCCTAAGCCCATTCAACTATAATATATATTTTTTGACATAAGGCCCATAAATGGGGCCTTTCAAGAAAATTCTAAAAAAAAAACCAACGGAACAGGCACCTTTCCCTTTCCATCCAGTGACTCATGTTGTTGGGTCAACTAGCTAATCTGCATGATTGGGGGCCTTGTCCAGCCCAATCTTTGTCATATGTTCTGACAATGACTAATGGCATATGAAAACGTTGAAAGCCCATAAATAGCAATTAATTGATGAGCTTTTCCGGGGCAGTAACTGCCAGCAGACAGAAATATTTGTATCTATGATTAAACAAAACCAACGATTAAGGGATTAAAAAATATGTAGAGAGGATTTTCTTGTATACATTACTTAAACACATTAATTTTCCTTAATGAAAATATTTGTGTTTTCCACAAAATTTAATTGATCTTTGGAAAGAAAATCGACATGTTGTATTTCTGTACTCACAACTAACAATTTACAATTTCTCTCTCTTTTGTTATCAAATTGAAATTAAGTTCTTTCATCTCCCAAAAAAAAAAAAAAAAGTTCTGCCTAGCTAGGATGCTATCATGGCAATTAAGTTCCGACATAACTAACAATTGCGTAAACAAGAATGTGGACGTGGGAACGGAAGAAGCCCCATTGTTTCTTCAATTTTACGTGAGTCTGAATTGCTTGCCCAAAACCCAACTCTTCATAACATAACTAACCATCCCGTCCGTTGGATTGCGTAAAGCTGTGATTCGCTGCTTGAATCCTTCCCAAAAGAACCGGTTTTATTTCTCGCGCGATTCTCCCTGCTCGTCAAATAGCACTGCATTTTTCAGCTCCCTGTTCCAGCTCTCTCAATCTAAGCGACGTCGTCCTCTCCCCCCCGCTTCTTCATGGGGGCTCCATTCCTCGATCTCTAAGGAAGCACCCCAAAACCCTTTCAGATCCCAATCGACTTTAATCTCAGATGGCTTCCTGGCTTAAGGCCGCTGAAGGTATCCATCGATCTCCCTGCTCCTGTCATCTACATTCCGAATTCTCCCTAATTTGACTGTTTCTATTTGGTTCATATGGACTTTGAGCTTCCAGTGCTATTAGTGTGTCACTGGTTCGACTTGCTTGCCTTTTAGCATTCTACAGGTTTCGAGATTGATCTGGTTTCCCTTGCAAATTTTGTGAGTTATGGTGATGTCAGTTTTCGGCTTACTGTCTTTAGATGCTTTGATCCGATGTTAAAAGCATTTAGTCAAGTTCTACCGGATTGTTTTGGATGTTTAATATCGGTTTCAACTATGATCATGAACTTCACATCCCAGCTCCTTGCTGATTTGTGGGTGTTGTTGACTAGATAAAGATGTATGCTTCAGAGGAGAATGCAAAGTATGTTTAATTTTTTGGCAAAGAACCATAACACTTTGCCCAAACTTATGAATGCTGTTAAGGCTGCCCGACAGAAAAGGATTACCGCTTTCAGATTAACTGCATTGCCAGTAAATCTTCAGCAATTTCGAGTGGAGCACATTTTCACTTTTAAATTCTTTAAGGGGTCACATTTTTTTAATCACTCAGGAGAAATTGTACTAAGTTTAATTGGTCTCTTGCCTCCTGTATTTTTTCCTTGGAAGAAGCATTGTCATTTGGGGTCATTTACTTTTTGTAGTTTCCCCCCTCCTTTGAGTTGGGTTGTATCATCTACTGCAGCATTAAATAGGAAGTTTCTCTCTTCCGCCCCCATTTTTGGGTCTGTGTATGCTGCTCATATAGAAGCAAATTCTAACTTATGACATATTCCTTTTCTATCTATTTGAACAGATTTATTCGAAGTTGTAGATCGAAGGGCCAAGCTAGTTGTCAGCGAATATGCAGATGAGCAATCAGATTCTAAGTCTCCAGGTTTAGATTCTAGTTTGTTTGGCTTATGGTTTCTTGTCTATCACAATCAATTCAGGCACTGATGTTTGAATAGTGACTGCTTAACCTGAACTTAATCCTGGGTTAATTGCTATAATTATGTGTCGTTTATTTACTAGAAAGAATATATTTCACGCATCTGATGGTTAACAATGGCAGTTTTGCTGTCATTTTGATTCACCATTATTAAAATTTACTGGATAGATGTGGTGAGAAGCATATTGAAGTATAACTGTTCTCTAAGAGAGAAAATAACAATAAAAAGCTCCCTTTTCCAGAATAATTCCATATTTTACAATTCCAGCTATAAAGTATGCAGTCCAACAAATTTTTCAAGCACGAGTGCTAATATTTTCTTTAACCTTTCTGACAATTAGCTTCTAGTGGGCAAGGATCTCAAGGCAAAGGACAAAATCAAAATCTAAGGTATTGCCTCTGAAGTTTATCCTTAAGCAACGTTCTTATAACATGAACCTTGATCACATCATAAACTATTCTGCAGGCTCAAAAGGGACAAGCTGTTCCATCTCCTGTAATTAGTGACACCACAAAGGAGCAAGGTGGCGTATCAGAAGAGTCAGTAGATGTAACTTCTCCAAGTAATAAGTTTGATTCCACAAAGGTTCAAAAGGGATCATCGATCTTGTCTCCTGTTATTAATGATATTACAAAAGAGCAAGTTGGCACACCTGCAGAACCAGTAGATGTTGCTACTGTGAGTGAAAAAGTTGATCTTAATCTTGTAGCTGAGAATGACGGTGCTTCTATGTCTACAAGCCAAGCTAAAAAGGAGCAGCCAGCAACTGACAAAATGCCACCCTTGTCAGGCACTTCATCAACAGAAGTGATAACTAATGATGTGAATAAGCATGAAATGGACAATGTGGAGGTCTTAGTAGATGATAATAATGCTGGACCTTCCACTCTTTCTGAAACCATTTCTACAGACGTCCAGCTTCCCAAAGAGAATGCTTCAGATATCCATGATGGACATTCCTCTCCATCTAACAAAGGGATTGAAAGCCCCAATGAAAATCAATCAACTGATACTGGCTTAATTATGGACCCTGGAAATATGGATGCTGATTTAAAAAAGGGTCAAGAGAGATCTGAATCTCTGACCTCTGACACTGCTTCTAATGGTGATGTTCTTTGTAAAGATACTGATTTAATAGTTCAATCTATTGACAATGGAAAGAGCCAAGAGGATCATAAAACTGAAACCGATAACTCAAAGAAAGTACAAGATCAACTTGATGAGGTGTCATATTTATCATAAGAGAGAAGTTTATAATTTGTTTCTTCAAATACTTATCCTCTATTGAATTACTTCTGATTAGTTTTTTAGCTGGTTCACAGGCTCAAGGACTGCTTAAAACAGCAAAATCTACTGGTCAATCTAAAGAGGCAAGGTTAGCTCGGGTAAGAATGCTGTCAACAAACATTTCTGTCATCCAAGGCCTCCCTAAATGGGAGAGGCCTGATTACAGTGGCATATCCTGCAGATTGGTTCTGGGATCTTAGCAATAATTTCTTCCTAATTGCTGGTTAGACATCTAGTTGATGTTTTCTTATTGTTGTTCAGGTCTGTGCTGGATTATCATCCCGACTTCAAGAATACAAAGCTGAAAATGCACAGCTGGAGGAACTTCTTAGTGCAGAGGTGAAGCTGCATTACTATTCCATGTTTAAAGGACTAGGTGTTATCATGTTTCTCCAATAGAAAAATAATTAATTGTTGCAATATTAAATAATGCTAACTTTACAGAGAGAGTTGAGTAAATCTTATGAAGCTCGAATGAAAGAGCTACAAAAGATTTGTCTGAATGTAAAAGGGAAGTATCCAGAGTAGAGTCAAATATGTCTGAGGCCTTGGCGGCAAAGAATGCTGAAATTGCTACTCTTGTCAGTTCTATGGATGCTGTTAAAAGACAGGCAGCATTATCTGAGAAATCTTGCTTCTCTTCAGGTTCTTCATAGTGAATTGCAATTTTGCTTGTGTTTTTTTCCCCTACAG